>NC_067401.1:391017697-391373322 GCF_016432865.1 Antechinus flavipes
TATGTTTTTCAAGTTTTCTGTCAGTATAATTTTTTTTTCATTTCCCTTTGGACAGTCCATTCCCTCTTACTTTCTCTAGATCCTTAATTCATGAAGAATTCCCTGTGCCTTTTTGTTCCTAGATTTTTATATTTTTTCTTATATACTGGATTTTTCCCCCTTTGACCTAAAACATGCTCAAGATGTTCCTATCTCTGCAAAAACCCTTCTATCAGTCATCACTTCTAAACTTTGCAAGAATATTTGTCATCCTGTTTTTTCTACCACCTATTCACTTCTCAGCCCCTTGCCACTTGGCTTCTATTTCTGGCACTCTGTTGAGACTGCTTTCCTCAGGTACACCAGTGACCTCCTAGTAACAAAATTCAAAGGCCCTTTCTTGTTTGCATTGTTTTGAATCATTCATTTATTTAATTCTGCTCTGTATCCCTTTTGTTTGGAAATTGCTCCTTCACTTCTGAGACAATTCATTCTTTTATTTCTCCTCTTTTTATTGATGTTCATTCTATCTATACTGGTTCCATGTTATTCTTTTATTACAAACTGGCATTCCCCAGGTTTTGGTCTTCGACACTATTATGTCCTTTATACTTCTCCCTCTAGGAATTATTTTTCCTGGTGATCTTATCTACTTTTATTTTTTTCAACTTTTAGGTCTAAGGACATTATTCCTATATCCAAATTTATAACTGTTTGCTTTACACCTTCACCTAGATGTCACACTATCTAACCTTCCTTCAAACTTAACATACCTAATGTTATGTTCCTTATTTAAAAAATGACTTGTTTATATATTAATGGAGATTTATCTTCCTTGTTATCCAGGCCTAAAACCTTAATGTAATCTTTAATTTGTCCTACACTTTAAATTTCCTCACCCCCTTGACCAACTAATCCCTAAATCTTTGTGATTATTCCTCTGCAGTATCATTTGGATCTGTTTCCTCCATTCTCTTCTCCTTGCCATCAACTTTAGTTTAGGAATTCCGTATATTTTGCCTTAAAATATTATTTTAATTGAACTTCAGCCTCCTCTCTCCTACATACAATTATTAAATTAATCTCCTTATTCATAGTTTCCTTATGTCACTAACCAGCTTGAAAATTGTCAATAGTTCTTTATTACTTTTAAACTTCTCTGAACTATATTTTCTCTCAGCCATTTATATCTTGCCTTCAGCCTACATTTTTCTGACTTGTCTACCATCACTTCTCTTCATATATTCTAAATACCCACCAAACTGTACATTCATCTTCCCCAAATGTATCTAATGTTTTATTATCTCTGTGCCTTTAATCACACCTATCTCTCTGATTTGAATACTCTTTTTCATACCCCCCCAACACTATCATTCTTCTTAGTATGCTTCCTTCAAGGTTGATTTAAAAATACCATCTCTCCAGCCAAGCTTTCACTTTTGTAAACTCCACAATGCCTACAACAGTATCAATAATAATGAATTTATGAATAATTATTAAATTAAATATTTTTGTAACATTTCTTTTTGCTCATTTATTTACGTCCTGCTGTTATTTATTCTTCCCAGTTGGAAAAATAAAATCTGTACCATACCTTTCATATATATATAAAGCAGAATTTTTAATACCCTCAGAAAAGTTTCTGGGTTGTTGTTTTAGTGGGCTTAAACATTTTGACTTTTATCAAGATTTTGTTTACAATACACCCAAAAGATATAGCACATTTAAATTTTTTTTCTTTTTTTCCCCTCAAATTTTCTAAAGTTTTTTAGCCATAAAAGATGATTATTTACTTTTATGGTGACATATTGGTTTTTTTCCCCTCTTTTATTGCTCCATGGCTGCTAGTTTGAAATCTAACTATGTCATCTGCCTAAGGTTGATACTTGCAAACTATTCGCAGATATGGAGACCAGAAAGATGTAAGAACTTCAGAATCGAGTATAAAATATTCAATCCATTCCCTGATTATTTGTCTTCCCCATTATCTAAACTCACTATCAGATTCATTAAAAACTTATGATAAGAAATTTGGCATCAAATTTTGAGATGTTTCTTTGCAATTCTACTTACCTTACTATATATCCTGAGGATTATATATTAGCAATTTCACAATGCTTTGGCATTTATTTGAGGGGTAGACAAACTGCCACTGATGTATTTTTCATTTTCACAGGACTGTTAGAGATTTTATCTTTGCAGATCTTTTATTATTTCATAAGTTTTGAATATTATATATGTATTTTTCAGTACTTACTATAAGCAAAACATTGTATTAGGTGCTACAGAAGATAGAAAGATGAATAAGTCCCAGCCTCTGCTTTCAAAAAAATTACAACCTAGTATTTTTTTTTTCAGCAAAACAAGCCTCTCCATGAATATTATGGAGCTGGCCATTTGATTTGACAGAAGATCTTTGAAAATAGAGATGAATACATTTTTTTCCTCTGCCCACTCACCACATATCCCAAGTCCTAACATGTGAGTGGTACTTAATAAATGCTTATTAATTGATTGATTTCTGCCCATCGTTGATTTTAAAAAAAGGCATTATGCTGTTGATTTCAAAGAATTTGCCAAAGATATATAGATGCACAGTTCTTGAAAGGGAGAAAAAGTTTAAAGGAAAAAAGTCCACAGTCAAGTTTTGATTTTACTTTTTGCTTAAATATCTGATGTCATTTTCACTTTGGCTTGTAGAGAAAAAAATAGAACTTTTTTATGTTTAAAATCATAAATAGAGGTCTCAGTCTTTAATGACTAATTGGCTGGACAGTTAACTCGACGTGCTGAGATGTAACGAAATTTGTCATGAAACTCAGTAGACCTCTATGTGGGGAGGTATTGCCTTTAGGCTTTTTAACTGAATTTCAGTTGAAGTTTATTTTTAAGATTTCCCCATCCTGGCAATGGAGACTTGACAGAGTAGAAAATTTTGTTTTGTGTTTAAATATATGCTTGCTCCAAAAACGTCATCCTTTAATTAAATAAATTATCTTCAAATGTAAGTTACATATTAGGTAAAAGTAGGATGAATGAAGGACATATGCAACATTTGGAGTCTATCTCAGTGACAAGCTTGATTTGTTTTTAATAAAATTTTGATTACTCAAATCATTGATTTTCTTTCTTTTGCAAAGAATTGTGTTCCTCTTGTTCTCTTGTTTTGTTCAAAAATTAAGTTACAAAAGTCATATAGTTCATATTATCTCTGACCATATGCTTAAAAACTGACATATACTTTGTATGCTAAAAGTTATAATTTACAAAATTTTTGCATGTGACCGTGTGTGTGTGTGTGTGTGTGTGTGTGTGTATCTGCCTATAAACTCAAATAGGTTATGTACAATGACCTACAGTAATTGAAATCAGCATGAGTAAGCATAAATGTCAATGGCTGCTTTCTTTTATTTAAGTTTTTGTCTAGGAATAATGACTCTATTATCAAAATTTATACAAATTCTCTTTTAAAAGATAGCACGTATTTTCAGAGAACAATATGCTTTTCATGAAGACTGTCAAATCTAAGTGGCTTGATCAGTCTAAAATCAACTGTGATTTGTCTAACAGAACATATTTCTAAGGTATATTAGTTATCAAATTTATAGGAGAGACTTGTGACATACTTATGACCTAGTACAGCTAAATCTAGCTATCTTTGATGGGAGAAGGGGTCAGGAAAGAGAACAAGCATTTATAAAGTGTTTATATACTAGGTATTTGCTAAACACCTTACAAATACTATTTCATTTGGTCCTCTAATAGCCCTATCCTCACAATAGTTATTATTACTGTCCCATTTTACAGTTGAAGAAACTGAGGTAGACAATAAAAGAGTTGCTCAAGTTCACACTGCTAGCAAGTATTTTGAGGTCAGATTTGAACTAATGTTCATTCCAGACTTGCAAAAGAAAAAAAAGTCATTCTAACTCATAGCATAGTTATGGGCGTATTTGTACTTCCTCCAGTTATACTGATATCACCTTAAAAGGTTAGTATTATATTATGCATGTGTGTATAAATGAATATGCATGTGCACAATAGAACACATACATACATATATATGTTTATATTTATATCTTTATGTCCCCTTCCTTGGAAACCAACCCTTGCTCCATGCCTGGCCAAGTACTTATACTATATATAGCAAATGCTATATATATATTTGAGTTATTGAGTGGAACTGCTTTATACTCTTTAGAAAATGAATGACAATGTAAATATATCAAAGACTGAGATAAAGCTTTTTTTTCACCATTTAGTTTCAGCATCATGTATGGAACAGGAGATAGAGCAATCAATTTATCAGCATTTATTAAGCACCTATTATGTTCCAGATTCATATTGATAAGGACTAGAAACAAAAATCAGTATCTAGGTTTTAGTTCCAGCAAACATGTTTTGAGCAAGGTATTTTATTTCTTTAAGTCTCAGTTTTTTAATCTGAAATATGAGTTGTTTCAAAAAAATCTAATTAAAGCACTCTTTCATTCTTTTCTTTAAGAAACCTTTTTTTTCTTAAGGAATCAAAGTCTTATTTGGGGGTGGGAGTGGGAAGAGTTCCTGACTTCCATGATATAGGGAACTCCCAGTGAGGAAGTTTTCTCTATTATTGCAGATAGGTTACTTTTCCAGGATCATATAACCAGTATGTATCAAAAAAGAGATACATAGAATGAACCCTTTAAAAAAACACAATGTTTAGCAGCATGCCTTGTAAATACATGAATGATCTGAGATTTTATGAGTTTAAGGAAATTAATATGTAATTCCATCAAAGAAGATTTCAGCATTCTATTATTTAATAGAATAAGTCCTATGGGTTTTCATGAAGTATGTAAAGGTTAAGTGACTTGCTTCCAATCCCATAACTAGTAAATTGCAGGGCTGAAATTTTAATTCGGGTCTTGACTGATTGATACCAAAGGCAGAACTTCATTCATTACCTCAGATGTAACTCAATACCTTCTGTAACTATTTGTTGAAAGACTGTATCAATAACTAAGTAATCAAAGCCTAAATCTGTACAGATTAACCCATTAAAAACATAATTCTATAATAAAATCTACTATGCTTTCTGCATAGTAAAAACTGAACAGATAACAGAAAGAAAGAAAGAAAGAAAGAAAGAAAGAAAGAAAGAAAGAAAGAAAGAAAGAAAGAAAGAAAGAAAGAAAGAAAGAAAGAAAGAAAATTTGCTGTATCTAAAAGGATAAATGTGGAAAGTTTCTTTCTAGATAGTAGAGTTGGCACCACAAGATCAAAAGGACAATTTTATCTGCATTGTGCCTAGGGACCAAAAGACTTTTACAAGTATTTCTGTCTCTTTGCTCTTGCTTTTGTGTCCCATTAATGGTATTTAAATTACAGCCCTGCTGTAGCCATGTAGTCAAAACATCCCATCATCTGATGAGACACCATATTATAATCTGTCAAGATGTCTCATTTTACAGTTCTTTCATATACTGTACTTGTCCTCATTTTTCTCCTTTGCTGGGAAAAAAAAAAAGAAATACCAAATTACCCTCTAAACTAGGTCTGTATGTTGGCTTAATTGAGCTGGACAAGAAAAATAAGCCACACTGGGATTTAGATTGGTTTAATTAAACTAGAATCTTACTTAAAGATTGTCTGTCTAGTTGCCAGTCTATCTGTATCTCTCCTGCTATTTATCCATAATTCCTTTTGTGATATTCATGTTTCTTTTTTGTGTGGAACACAGACAACTCCAATTAGAATTTATTTTTCATGTTTGTTAAAGCAGAATCAAGAATGAATATCCTTTAATGATTCATGGGTAAAATGTGGCTCTTTTCAATGCATATGCAATAATTTTCAGATCAAGTCATATAAAAATGGATTGAAGTGAGTACTTTGTGAGTAAGTAAATTACCTGGGAAGTCTGCAAATCTGAGAGCTTTTGGTTTTAGTTTTTTTGTTGTTTTTTAGGGGGAGGGGAAAGCAATTAGGGTTTATTGATTTGCCTAGAGTCACACAACTAGTAAGTTTCTAAGGCTGGATTCTCCCCATTCCAGGGCCAGTGCTCTATCAACTGCACTATTTTGTTGTCCCAACTCTGCGATAAAGAATATCAGTTTTTAATATCCCCTTTGGAATATCATAAAGTCAAAATAAGTTTCTTTGTCAAATAAGTTTTAGTTTGCCTTTGCCTTGCTTGTATAAGATTTTTTATATAGACTTGAAAATTCCTTTTTAGTTTAACCTCATCCATACTAATAAGCTCAGTAAACATTATTGTTTAGAGGCAATGACTCCATTAGATTTGGAGTTAGAAGAGTTGGTTAGCCTCTCATCTCTGACATTCTATTTTTGTTCATAATAACCTTTTACCTCTCTGTGATTTTCACTTCCTATATTTCTGTATCTAATTTCTCAAAACTTGAAATTCAGCAAAGAGAAAAAAGTTATTTCTCACATATTTTCATTTTATTTCAAGCAGTTAATTGAAAATGAGCCAGTACAAATTACTTCAAAACATTGGATTATTTTTGGGAAGGCAGGGCTCTCGAATTCAGTCCTTAAATTTTTAAATATTACCAGTCTTACTCTGCTTTTAACCCTTGCAAAATATGTGTTGTTGTTGCTTAATTATATCCAAAGATAGAACTGGAAATACTAGAGTGGTTTGAAATTTTCTCTTTAACTCATTTTAGAAAATGAGCAAATTGAGGCAAATAGAGTTAAATGATTTGTCCAATGCTACTCAGCTAGTAAACCTCTGAGATTGGAGTTGAGCTCATCAAGACAATCTAGCTGACCCATAAACCATATATGGGAAATAAATAAAAATGAATAAATCAGTTCATGGAGAAAATACCAGCTTTGGCAGCAATAATAGATCTGAATTCAAATTCAACCCCTGTTATAAGTATTCTTCCTCTCTTGGCATTAGTTTTCTCATCTACATTATTGAAAGGACTAGATCAAATGTTCTTCAAGACCCATTCCAACCCCGAGTCTATCCTGTACTATATAGAATAATATAGTCTATTTTTCAAAAGTTATTGTAAAGAAGCTAAATTCTCTGCTGTTAAACTTTTTTTAAAATTCTGGAAAATTACCTCCTGTAAGATACTCGCCATGAAAGGAATCTGTATTTGCTGAACATTAGGTATCAAATAAAATCTCAATTCCTTTGGTAGTCAAATTTCTCTGCAATCTGGCTCTAACTAATCTTTGTAGTGTTTATTTTACAAATTCTCTTTCATAGACCTTATAGCTCTAGTTACACTGGACTAATCAACATGCCCCAAATATTTCTTAACTTTTTTCACCCCAGTACATTTTGCTTATATCTTTGTCTTGCTCTGGAATTCCTTTCCCCAATTTCTACTCTGTCTATTCCTTGAAGATCCAGATAAAATAAAGTTTCTTTCATGAAATTATCTTTGGACCTGTCCTCTCTTCTGATTTCACATTGAGGCACTAGCAGAGATCCCTATTTCCTCCTTAACCCTCTCGCCTTCCTAACATACTTGTTATTTTTAAGGGTGTCAACACTGGTCCAATACCCTTCTGTTTCCTCACAATCTATATGTCAAACTCAACTATATCTTTCATTCTCCCACATCCAATCAGTTGTCAAGTCCTAAAATTTCTACCTTCATCAAATAACATATTCCCCCTTCTGTCCCATGACACTGATGCAGGCCCTTATTACCTCATACCTAGAAAACTTTTAATAGCCTGCTGGTTGGTCTCCTTGATTCAATTTTTCCTCCCCCTTTAATCCATTCAGCTATCAAAATGACTTTCCTAAAGCACATATGGTTCCCCCATCTAATAAACTCTAGTGGTTCCCTGACACCTTCAGGATCAAACACAAAATCTTCTCTTTGGCTTTTCAAGTTCTTTGCAACCTAGTCTTTCCCACCTTCTTATGCCTTTCCCCCTCTACATATTCAGAGATATAGTGACACTGGCCTCTGCACACCATAGTCTATTTTCCCAACTCTTGAATCCCATACCTGAAACACTTTCCCTACTCATTTCTACTTTTTGACTTAATCTGCTCCCTTCGGGTGTAACCTAAAGTCCTACAAAGAACCTTCCCAGCCCGTATTAATATTAAGGGCTTCCCTCTAAGAATACTCCCTTATTTATCTTGAATACCTTGTACATAGGTGGAGGGTTCTTAAATTCAATCCTTAATTTTTTAAGAATTATCAGCCTTATTTTGCTTATAATTCTTGCAAAGAAAGTGTTGTTGAGTTACTCAGTTGTATGCATTTCTCTGTGAATCTATTCGGGATTGTCTTGGCAGAGGTACTGTGTGTATGTTGCTTCTCCCCTTAGATTATGAGTTTGTGAGGGCAGGATTTAGTTTTGCCTTTCTTTATATTCTTATTGCTTAGCATGATGTGCTTAATAAATGCTACTTGACTTTGCTTGACTTTCATACTGGGAGTTTTATAGAATTTTGATTGTACCATTTCATACACACTCATTTGGGTAGGATCATAGCATTTGAACCTTAGAGATTATGAATCCTAAGATTAGTTAAGCAAATTGAAGTTTAAGATAGGGACTATACTAATTGTTCTTTGCCTTGTAGATAATAATTACAGAATAATGTATGAATTAATTCTGGAAACAAACCTTGTCTTTAAGAATTTTCAGATATCTAGAAATACTTCTCATGGTCTCTAGGAGCAGGAAGATGGGAATAGAGACTGCTCTAGCATAATCATTTTACTGAGATTAAATCATCTTTTCCCACAACCAAAATCTGTGACTTGGCAGATAGAAAATTGTCAGAATACTGGATCTGTCCATGGGGCTGTGGAACCCAATGTTTTAATCAAAAATAGAATTTGGCATCCATTAATGCAAGGGGGGGGAGGAGTTTTTAGGGACAAATGAACAGTGTAATGGAAAGAATTTTCTCTATGCATAAAAAAGTGATTTAGAGACTCTACCTCCATGGGGAATACTTAAACTTAGGACTTAATCTCATGGGCCCATTATCAGTAAAGAGAATTTGGCACCACTGTTACATTTGCACAGCCATTAAAGCCAATCGACAAAGAGCCATTGCAGCTTATATATATATAGCATCTACACTATGCAAACTCTAAGTACCAATATAACTGTCAGTTGTTATAACTATCATTATAGTTCTTAGTGCATTGGCACAACTAGTAATCTGTTTCAATTGTGAACCAAACACAAGACTTTGGGAGACAAAGAGAAGTGAAATAAAATGTATTTGGCTTGTTTTAATTTGGTTAAATGTTCAATTTATAGTGGACGGAGGGAGGAAGAAACAGTGATGTCAGTAGAGTAAATTCAAATGGAAATCAAATGTTTAAGATATTGCCTGCCAGTAAATCACCAATACATTTAAACTTTTATCTGCTTTCTTAACATTAATTTTTTAAAAAGCCAGTTTTGGTCTTATATAAATATCTGGAATAGGGAAGAGAACCAGTTTCTTTCTCCTTTATACCATTATACTTTCAAATCATTGGAAAAAAAAAAAACAATCTGTTTCATGGTCATGTGATCAGAAAGTAATTCATGTCAACAAGAGCTGCACATTGTAAGAGTTTAGCATCATGTTGATACAGGATGCTCCAAAGATGTCAAATCTCAGTCTAGGTTGTCAGAGGGACAGCCCTCATATCATAGAGATGAAGTCTTTTCATTATAAAATGATCAAAGAAAGAACAGACATAGGCAGCTATTGATTTGTACATTAGCTGCAGCATATATAGAGGTTCCAACAGTTGACCACTTGGATATATACTCATTTTTCTCCTTTTTCCTATGGAATGGAATTGAAAAAAGAAAACCTGAAACGTCTGAATTCTTTTTTTCATTCAATATTTTATTCCTACAATTACTTGTAAAGATAGCCCTCAAAATTCACTTCTGTAATACTTTGGGTTCTGGTTTTTTTTCTCTCTCTCTTAATACTTCATCTCCCTCCCTCCACAAGACAGCAAGCTATCTGATATTGTTTCTACATGTACAATCATTTTAAGCATATTTCCATATTGTTCATGTTGCTAAAGAAAAAAAATAGCAAAAGAGAAAAACCACAAGAAAGGAAAAGGAAAAATTTTTTAAAAAGATGAAAATAGTATGATTCTTTTATGCTTTGATCCGCATTCAGTTTCCATAGTTTTCTTTCTGGATGAAGATGCCTTTTTCCATGTTCCATTTTCTATTTTCAATCCATTGTAATTTTCTTGGATCAATGTACTATTGAGAAGACCTATATCTATTGAAATGAATCATCACATAATCTTGCTATTACTGTGTACAGGGTTCTCTTGGTTCTGCTCACAGCGCTTAGAATCAATTTATGTAAGTCTTTCAGGCTTTCCTGAAATCAGCCTCTTTGTCATTTCTTATAGAACAATAATATTCCATTACATTCACATACCATAACTTATTCAACCATTCACCAGTTGATGAGTATTCAATCAATTTCCAATTCCTTATAACCACAAAAAGAACTGCTACAAATATCTTTACACACTTGGGTCCTTTCCCTTCTTTTATGATCTCTTTGGGATACAGAGCCAATAAAGACACTGCTGGATCAAAGGGTATGCATAGTAAATTCTGATTTCTTTGGACTGTCTGTCTTCCTAAGAAATATAATTCGTAATGAAATCAAAATGCATTCCAAAGGTCCAGAGAGCTCCCTCTGAACTTTCATCAGTGTTGGAGATGATCCTTTGCTCTCAAAATTCTCCTTCCCCCACATTTTTCTCTTTTTTTTTTCACCTTTTTTTTGCCAGCAGTGCTCAAGTTATGGCAAGTCTTAACAAGCTGGGAAAGCTTTGACTATGGTATTTAGTTTGCAACTCAGCCTAGCTAATTTAAGCAGGATCATCATAAGAAGACTGGCTGCCAGGTGTGAAATTTTGTCAGCCACATCAACTTAAGAAAATCATTTACTAATTAATCAAGTATTTAAATAACAAGCAATTAAGCACCTAACTCACACATGCCTGATAATGTGTAAGGTGTTAGGGACATGGAGATAAAAAGCAGTTCTTGTCCTCAAGGAGCTTCTATTCTTTGGGGGCAATAACATGTACATCTACATATATACTAAAAATTTAGTATATATGAGTACAAGTACAGAAGAGTTTTTTTGGGGGGGGGAGGGAGTAGCTGGGGAGATAAGGAATTAAATTCTCATGTTCTTTGACAGCAGAAAAAATATCAAAATTAAAACTTTATTTTAAGAATTGTAAGAATTAAAGCTGGATTTTTATTTATTTATTTATTTGTGTTATGAAATTGTTAAAGCTTTGTGGCTAAACCTGCTTGGAAGCATTGCTGGATTGTGAGATTTCAAGTCAGAAAGATATAAAGAAATGAGAGAGAAAAGAGAAACAGATAAATACATAAGAAATGGAGAGAAAGAGGACAGAGATAGAGACAGACAGACAGACAGACACACACAGATAAAGATGGAGAGACAGAGAAAGAGAGAGGGAAAGGGAGGGAGAGAGAGGGAAGAAGAAAGAGGGAGGGAAGGAAAGGGAGGGAGGGAGGGAGACAGAGAGACAGAGAGAGACAGAGACAGATAAAGACAGAGGCAGAAAGAGGGAGAGAGAGAGAGAGAGACAGACAGAAACAGATAAAGACCGAGAGAGAGAGAGAGAGAGAGAGAGAGAGAGAGAGAGGAGAGAGAGAGAGAGAGAGAGAGAGAGAGAGATAAAGACAGAAAGGGAGAGACAGAGACAGAGACAGAGAGAGACAAAGACAGATAAAGACAGAGTGGGGGGAAGGGGAGGGAGAGGAAGGAAGGGAGAGAGGCAGAGAAAGAGAGAAACAGGGACAGAGAGACAGAGACAGATAAAGACAGAGAGGCAGAAACAGAGAGAGAGAGACAGAGAGAGACAGAGAAAGAGACAGATAAAGACAGACAGAAAGAGAGAGAGAAAGAGAGAGAGAGAGAGAGAGAAAGAGAGAGACACACAGAGAGAGAGAGAGAGACAGAGAGAGAGAAAGACAGAGACAGAGACAGAGACAGATCTTGACTTTATAAATATCTCCATGACAAAAATCACTCAAGTTTTCAGTCTCTGGACTTATTTGGATGTCAGGTAAATGACATTTAATACAACTAGTTCTAAATTTAAAAACCAAGTACAAAATATAATTTAGTAGTAAAATACAGATAATCATAATGCTAATAAAATAAGTAAATCCAAGATAAGAGTTCAGTCTTCTTGTAACAGGATTTCAAATTAGGATCCTTTGGGATCTACCACCCTACCACAGCTTCTAAGTAGCTGTAAATAATAATACTATTCAATATCGACAAAGTGCTGGTTTCTCATCTATGGAGAAATTAAGTAATTATTCCTAGTACTATTTGTTATTTAGGTGCTTTGAATCTGGGTGAATAGAAGTGTCATTTGAACATAAAATGCAAAAGAAAACATGTAAAGATACCTTCTCATTATGCCTTGGATAAATCCAGCTTTGTGTCCAAAGAACTGGACTATCATTTTTTACATATTCATATACAAATGAGCAACTGACTATGAGTGTCCTGGATTTCTCATTCTCTTTATTTGGTGCAAATGTTTCATTCTTAAAGTCAAACAAAAGTTTTTCACTTTTTTTCTATCTTCTTCTGAAAAGAATATTTAAAATAAAACATTATATAGATCCCAGAGACTGGTATTTGTGAATGAAAATTGTTCTTTTGTCATTTAAATAGAATATCTTCATTTCTCCATTAAGAATACTGATATATAATGTCTTCTTATATTAAGTCTGTTTGTTAATATGGTGATACAAATCCCCATTGGGCCTGATTCCAGACTATAGAAATCTCTATCCTAATTCTACCAGTAATACCTATGTTACAACAAGCTCTCATTAGTGTCTGCACATTCCAAGTCTCTCAGGGTATTAATAATTATGTATGCTCTGTCTTTAGCCTGCTCATTTCAATACTTTCACATTTCTTTTTTTATTAATCATAAAACAGAAGATTTTAATGATTAGTTAAAACTTTAAAATAAAGAAAACCATCATTTTTATTTTCAAAATACTGCTGGCAACTATACAAAATATTTGAAAATGTAAGCAATAGGTAAAAACTAGGGGAAATGGATAGTTTTATATGCATAATTTCATAATATAATATGAATAGGCATGATTCATACTGCTATATTTATATTGTACTACTGTATGTTATGCAAGTGTATGTATATATGAGTATATATATATGTGTATGTAGATAGATAATACTGCTATATGCTTTATATTTCCTTGCTTGAGCTTATTGAGCTAAAATAATTCTTTAAATACTCTTGTTATATGAAGATAGCATGCATTGAGGCATAGTGGAAAAAGAGCTAGCCTCAGGCAGTTGTGGATTCAAATTCTACCTCTAATATATGCTGGCAGTGTGACTCTGAATAATGTGCCCAGCTGCTTCCTTCATCTGGGGGTTTGCTATACCAGTGAAATCGTAAGTTCCTCTCCCTACTCTATTTCTTCATAATGTTTTCCTTCCAGAATTCAAACAGTGGCACAATTACATTTTTAAAATATATTTGTCAGAATATTTATTTATACTTTACCAAAATATTTGGCTAGTATTTATTCCTATTTGTGAATAGTTTTCTTCTTACATGACTAGAATTTATTTTGTGGTCTAATAAAGCAATTGAGCACAAAGAATTCTTCCAATCAATGGACAAATGGTGGTTATCAGTTATCTCATCAGCCCAAGAAGTGCATTGCAAAAGTATTCATAATGTCCATTTATCATTAAATATAGTCATGTTAGTGATGGCTGCCATTTAATTACCATAAGATTCTTCTAAAAACCAATGGATTTGTAGGAATGTGAATCAACTCTTAACCTTATAACTAAGACATTGTTCTATCTCATACTGCCAAACAATGATATGCTGCATCAAAATTCACAATTATTTCTAAAATGATAATATTCATAAGCATATGTTCTAATAACTTCCTTTAACAGTTGAGTTGTGATTTGTAGGTATCTGATGGGAGTCTAGGGGAAACTAAATGGCAAAAAGCTATATGCCAGTTCTACAGGGAAACAACTCATTGCTTTGTATTAATCGGGACTTTCAGAGCTTAAGAGAAGGCAATCTATATAACTGTTCATTTTTTTTTTTCTAAAAAATGATGTTGTGGTTTGCTTACCTATCTTATATTACAAGATAGTGATGAGTAAGAGCGGCAGTGCATTACCATCAGAGGCAGTCATTTTCCTGCTGCTTTAAAAAGAAAAAAAAATAATTTTCATTCACATTAAAGTCAATTTCCTGAGTACATTGTCTCCAAGTGGCTCTGTACTTTAGTACATCTCAATCGAAGATCCCTTCATTTCCAGTTCTGGCCCATTTTCCATTGTTGTGGTTACTTGGAAAAAATTTATGCCAGATGTGCCAACCAGCTACTTTTTGACATTCAGAGTCCATTGACTTTGGGATGTTGATGGAATTTTCAAATTCACACTTCCATAGAACTCTATAGAATCCCTGACCTTTAGAGCTTTTTCTCCCTCTTTTTGCAAAGTCCTTGATCTGTTTGATCCATGTAGGAGAGACTTCCTAGTAATTTCCTTACCAAATTTCACACACCATCCTTGTAAGCCAGATTAACATTTTGTGAATAAATAAACAGTCTGTGGTTCAGATTGAAGGGTACACATGGGTTACACAACATGTGAATTACCAAGAAATGCAATACTGTACAGTGAAACCTGTTAATTACAGTCTGTAAAAGGACTTTTTAGTGAGCTATTCACACAGATGGCCGCTGCAGGGTATAGCAGAAAAAAAAAAAAAAAAAAAAGAGAAAAAAACTGCCTTCAAAGGCAGCTTCTTTGTTCCTCAATTTCTTGATTACTTGTATAACCACATAAAAGTATCCTGTAATTTATTTCTTACTGACTTGTCTCTTGTTCTCATAAAGCATTTTTCTTGATGGTGAGTTTATTCCAGTTACTTAAAAAAATCTGCCCTTTCTCCTTATTTTAGGAATATTCCTAGTTTTCTTTTCCTAAGGGAAGATTTTACTTAGGTAGTTCGCAGTAGACTTATTTAGGTGCCTTTCAGGTTCACTCTAAACGTGTCCACTTAGCACTGGAAAAATAACATGATTGAACCTTAAGCTGTTGAGGAGTTAAGATTTTATTTTAATCTGAAGCTGTGACTGCGTCTACATATGGAATTTCTTGTCCAAAAACTCCCTATACTGATATAAACAGCTCAGCTCCTCGACATCGTGATAGAGAGTTTATGAGAGAATAAATAAATTGTCTGTGATTACATACCTAGCTAAATTATATTAAAGGAAGGACAAAGACATTCTGATTCTCAGGTTGACCTCTATCTGCTAAACCTCTCTTTTGTTATAAAGTCTGCCAAACAGTGATAGGCTATGGATTTCTATTTAACACTTTTCCCAGAACATAGTTGGCTTCAGTAAGTGCTTTTTCATTCATTCATTCATCCAGTCATCCATTCATTCATTCATCTATACATGTTGGGCAAATCACAACCTATTAATATCTTAGTTTTCTAATATATAAAATAAGGAATCTGTAACCTTGATTTATAGGACATTTGGAATATTTTTGAATATGAATCTACATTTGTGTTTGGTGATGAATTTAAGGTAGACATGTTAATTGTAGCCTTTTGTAGAAAGTATTGCTTGAATTTTTCTTACAAGTATAACATATGGCATTAATCTATTGACCAAGTTGGCCTATGTATGTAGGAAAGAAACCCTAGTTTCTTTAGAAAGTTCTCTTAGTCATTTTCATGCTATTATGTGAAAGGCTCAGAACTGGAGGAATCTTGCAAGTCTTCTCACTGAAGCCCTCATGTTATAGATGGGAATACTGGGGAATAGAGAAATTAGGAAATTTGCCAAAGCTCATATAGGTCATAAGCAAAAGAGTTGGGAGATATACTTATTTTTTTTCTTTTAGTTTTAATCCCATCTTTAAAAGTAATTTATTTTGCCAGATTTTTCCCCTAAATCTTCTATATCACCTTGTAAATAATTACTAGAAATTTACTAAGCAGGTCATATTCTTTGAAATATGATGAATAAAATAATAACCTTAACATTAATTTGGCATAAATTTGTATTCATCATGAAAGAGTTTTTATATTCAAAGACCTGCTACATGTTTATTAATCAATAGATGGGTTATTTATAATTTTCTAGATTCAACATCTGCTCTAGATTATGCAATGGTTCTTCATGAAGTATCTGGCTGTGAAATTTTACAATTGGAATTATAATTATACAAGTAAACAAAGAGAAAAAACAGTACAAAAGAAAATCATTGACTGGATGTGCAAATGAATTGTGTATTGTTCCTTTTTTCAATAATTTGGTTCAAACTATGACATTTTCAAAACACCTATGGATTTTCCTACTATTATCTCATTATCACAGAAATGTCCTTGATTCAGCTCTACTTCTCCATCAACATACATGTTAAGTTGCTGATAAGCTTGGATCCAAGATTCGTCCCATAAAACATTACCCTTTGAAATGCATCACTTTACATAAAGAATCCTTTGTGTAGGGACCAAATGAAAGAGAAATTTCCTATAGATAGTAAAGTTCTCCTGATGCTGCTGTTTGCAGATGGTACTGTGCTGACCACATCAAGACTCAAAATCACACTATCAGAATTAGGAGGGTCCTCCAGGGCTCTCTAAAATCACCTATACCTGAAAAAGAATCTCAACTACAATATAACCAATAGGTAATAATTAAGCATTAGCTCATTAGCTTTAGAATTGTCCATTTATGAAATCCTTTAAAGGTTTCAAAGTGCTTTCCAGTAATTGAAGGTATAATGATAGTGGTAAGCACTAAATTTTGAATCAGACTAGAAAATTCCAGACCCTTGTTCTGCTAATTTCAACTTGGATAACTTGCTAAACAAGTCATTTAACCTTATCTTGTAAAACTGTTTCATTTAGCCTTTGTAGATCTCAGTTTTCCCATCTCTAAAATGAAGAAATTGGTCCAGATGACTTTTAAGATCCTTTTTATCTCAAACCATTTCATTCTATTATCTTATGAACCCACTTTGTGTGCTAGCATACAATATCTAGCATAGTGTTTTACGTGTAGTTGATGCTTACCAAAAATTTTTCAATTCATTTTTTGTATTAAAATGATGTTCTATATCTTGCTGCATGGAGGAAATTTGAAACTCACTTGGAAAAATGTTAATGTACAGATTGTGACTGTAGTAGCTTTTAATTTTTTTTTCCCCAAGTGCCACCATTTTAACTGGCTAAAATGTCTACCATCCATCAGGAAGTTAATTCCATTTGCTTTTAAACCATTTCTCATTACTGAAACACTTGAATGTTGGGTGTCCTAATTAATAGCTATTTTATACTCCAGGCACTTGAATCATTTGCCAGGGCTATAATCACATACCTACCTAAAGACTCAAGATCTCAGACAATGGGTCCTTCAAGCTATCAGCTTCAGCTAAAACTCTTAGTGACACAGATTTTCTGGCTCTGATTTACTTGCTGAATCCTTCTCTGGAGGACTGCCCATTTGGAGACAATACACACTCTCCTGAGGGTAGATTATTTGCTTCAGTTGTTGGCCACATCACCTGAAAGCTGTCACTTGAGCAAAGGGAGACACCTAAGAGGCCATTTAAAGAAAAAAAACAATAACAACCCCCCAAAAATCACAATCAGCCTCTTAAAGTTACATCTGGTGTCTTTCATCCTAGACAAAGTTGAGAATCAATTTACACAAGAGTCTTGATTCTGTACTCCTCAGTCAGGCAAAGCTCGAGAATAAATGGGCTCTTGCTTACTTAGGTCAAGATTGTCCACTCAGGCTTTCAAGACAATTTAAGGAAGGGATTAAAATCTACTCTCCTAATACTTAGCAGCTTGCTGAATCAAAAATGGATGGCTACTCCTTAGAGATGTTGTAGAGATTTCTATTATGGTATGGATTAGATTAGATGTCAGATTAGATCTACTCTAACAGGAGTTTCTGTGACTCTTTATTATGCTATGAAACTGTTCTTATTTTCAAAAAAATGGAAATTTATTGGTAATGTGGGTTACTTGATCAACTGCTTCTAAGTCAAATAATTATATAATAATTAGAAACAAAAACATACTATAGTATGCCTGCTGTTTTCCAAATACTTTTTAATAATTTTATGAAATTGATTTTGTTATGACAAATGTAAATTCTCTACAATGAACATCCCACATAAATGTAAATATCTCTTTTCATCTGTTTCTAATAAAGAAAAATGTATGGAGGGTAATTAACGTCTCAGTTTACATATTTGAGTCTTCTACTAGTGAGGGGTGTGACAAAATCAATTTCTTGTCACAGAACTGGAAATATGGGAAAGGCATCTAGTAGCTGGACCGAGTATTTTGTTAACTGGTATCTGGAAAAGCTATCTTCTTGTTTTCTGGGTTCTGACAGAACAAATGAGACTTTCTAAATAATCCCAGAGAAATGCTGATGATGTGCCTCTTAAAATTTTGTATGAATTCTTATTTGGAGGTATGACTTCCCATTCTATTTTTTTTTTTTTGAGTGAGAACTCTTAAAATGCTCAGTGATTGTAGAAAAAGCTAAGCAGGGAGTAGAAATTCAGAAATAACAAATTCAACTCAGCTTACTTTGTTCAGTCTATTAACTAAATATTCTTGATAAGAATTTGTAGCTTGTTGAATAACTGACTTTTTAAATGGCATTGTAAAGTTATCTTTTTATATTTCATTAGGAGGTTATCTTATCTTACCTTTGTGTGCAGAATCTTAATGACAATATCATAGGGGAAAAGATGCATGGTGATCATCTAGTTCAGTTCTTAAACTTATTTTATTCACCTCTTTGGAGGTTTATAAATGTACTAGACCCTTTTTCAGTTTTTTAAATGTTTAAAATAAAATACCTAGACAAAGGAAACTATTAAAATATTCAAAAAATCAAATTCACGGGCCACAGATTATGAATTTCTAATCTAGCCCAAGTATTTTTACATGTAAAGAAAATGGGGATAAAAAAGTTAATATTATAATTTGGCAAACATATCTAATAAATTTGACTACTGTGTGCAAGATTCTGGAATGGGATAATTTAATTTTCAGTACCTATTAATTTGTCCTCCTTAGAACTGTCCTATATTTCTTAATTCTTAATATACTCTTAAAATTAAAAAAAATTATGCAAGAACATGAAAAAGTATATTGTAATAAATGGATATCAAGTCATCATATATATTACACTAAGATTAATGTACCACCTCTGAGACTCTGTATCCATAGACAAATCACATAATCTCTCAGTGCCTTAGGCAAATAAGTCATAGAAGAGCTGCCAATCAGCACTGGTTTAAAAAAAAAAGTTTACATCAGCCCACATATACAATATAATATTCAATTTAGAAAGTAGAATAACAAATTGTAGTGGGTCTAGAGAAAGGTCAGCAGGATGACAAATGAACTGAAAACTATATACATATATCCCACTGATTGAAGGAACAAGGGATGTTAAAGGAGAAAATTCAAGTTTCTTGAAGATTGAAAAGGTTGTTATGTAGAAGAAAGATTAGAGCTGTTTTACTTAAACTCTAATGGGAAGCCAGGAAGCAGGTAGTGTTTTCAATAGAACACAAGACTTGAGTTCAAATTTTGCCTCAGACACTCCTAGTTGTATGGCCGAGGAGCATATCATTTAACTTGATGATTCAGTTTCCCAAAATAAAAATAACAATAGAATCTACCTAGCAGGGTTCTTGTGAGGATCAAATAATAAATACAATATTGCCTGATACATATCAGATGCCATATAAATCCTTGTTTCCCTTTCCCCATTGAATGGAAATTTACTTTCAACATAATAGAGAAATTTCCAGGAATTAGAGTTGTTCAAAAGAGGATCTGTCTCTGATGATAGAGTTCTCCATCTCTAGACATCTTAAGTGAAGAAAAGGTGACAACTTGTCAAGTATACTGTAAATGGGATTCTTATTTGGGTAATTTGACTAGATGATCTCCAGATCCTTTACAACTCTGAAGTTTTCTGATTCTGTGGTAGTTCTTTGTCACATCTCCAAATTCCACCCTCCATTTACACAGTAATTTCTAATATAAAAATAATTTGAAGGGATTTTCTAGCACTGGTATAGAAACTAACAAGATTTCCATCTGTTTTAGTCCCCTCAGGTCAAGAAAGGAAAAAGAAAGAAAGAAAGAAGAAGAGAAAAGGAGGAAGAGGAAGAAAGATAAGTAAAGGGGATAGGGGTCTGTGTTTGGTATTATTTTGGCATAGAAATTACATTGGAGACCTATTTTCTTCTAAGGGAATGGGAAAGAGGGGGAAAGTGAAGAGGAGTGGTATAAATAAAAAGGCATTATTTCATGAGTCATGACCAAAGAAGTGCTAGCCTCTTTCTATATATGACATTGCTGCGATCACACTCATCAGAAGGAAGTGTGAAGTTTTAGACTTTTCTTTGCTTTAAATGAATTTGTAGGAAATGAAAAGAAAGAAGAAATTCAGATGAGTAAAATAAACATGATATATTATTTGATATTTGGAAGCACCAAATTGTCATTTCATGATGATCATGATAATTAATTTGCTTATATAATTCACATACCATTTTAACATTTACAAAGTACATATTTCATACTCTAGGAATTGCTGGAATTAGTCTAGGGTTTAGCTATTTTAAGGCCCCAGGTTGTTTATTCAACCAATGGCATTATTCCCTTCTTAATCCAATCAAAATTGGTGTTCACACTTCATAACAGGATCAGAATATAGACTCATCTTTAGAGTTAGTTTGACACCTCATTAGCATCTTGTGATTACCTGGGGGAAGTGGAGATTCTCTATCTTACATATTAACTCAATTTTTAAAAAATGTGTCAAAGCTTGGTATATCTAGGAGAAAAAGAAACAAATCAAGAATAATCATTTTGAAAAGTTGAAAGAAATCTTTTAGAATGACATGATGAAACAGGAGATTAAAGAGGAAGAAAAAAGATTTTTTAAAAAAGAAATAAACCAAAACCTTGTATTCTAGTCTTGTTTCTAACATAAAACTGACTATGTGATCTCAGACCAGATATGTACATTATATAGGCCTCAATTTCATCTTCAGAAATTGAGAATTAAATTAAATGTTCTCTTAAATTGCTATGAAATTCTAATATTTTATGATAGTTTGACCATAATCCCTCTGATTATTCTAGTATATTACCCCTAAAATTAAGATGAGCTTTTTTTTATTTCTTGCTAGACCAATATTCTTAAAAATTAGAAGAAATGTGTCCTCATGATCTTAAGATCTATTGAGTTCTTATAACTTTTTTTGGATCAAATTCTTATATATCCATAATAATATTAATTTTATTCCTCCTAAAATGTATCATTCTACAAATTTCTCTATTTCTGGTAATGATAAAATTTCCCCCACCTTTTACCCTTATTAAGGACCTAATTTTCTTTTTCTTAGCATTATACAATAGTCTATTAATTGATTAAAGGTATGGTAATCAATTAATAGACTATTATACCTTTAATCTTTCTTTTCTCTCATCCATCCTGCACCAAATCACTCTCCTTCAAACACCGTATTACTATTATATCACCATTATTATCTCTATTTGGAAATTTTCAATGACTCCCTATTATAACTAGGATAAAGTATAAAATCATCAGTATGATTTTTACAAACTTTTTCAGTATTTCCCGTCTCATATTACTGCCTCTTGAATATAGCCATGTTCTAGTGATACTAGCTTCCTAACAATTTTCTGAAGTTACATCACATTTTCACATATATTTCTTTGCACAAATGTTCTGGAATGAACTGTCATTTTTAATAGGTGACCATTAATAGCTAGGTGAATCAGAAAGGTTTTCATATCTTAGGGAGATGTATATTGTATCTTCCCAGGAGATTTAAACTCCTAAGGGCAGAAATTATTACTTGTTTTGTCTTGGAACAGGCTTTGCACATAGTGGATGCTTAATAAATGTTTTTTGAATTCAATTTGTTGAGTAAATTCTAAAGTGAAATGATTGTTGAATTGCTATAGTGTAGCTAAGTGGTAATTATCTTAATCTCTGCCACTTTGATTCCTGGTGATTCAATTTCAATGACTTAAAATTGTTTGTTAAAGTCTCTTTAATGTTGCTTTCCTCTCTCCATTTCTGATTTAACATACATTTGTTTGTTTCTTTATGTATAGTTCACCTCAATGCTTATTTCCTTAGTCCATAAATAATGTCATTTTCTTTTTCCTCTTGCTTTCCAAAGGATTACTTTCCCTCTCTAAAATTCAAGTAAGATTAAGAAGTAGAATGTTATATTCTAATCATTTTAATATGAATACAGGAATATGTGCATTATAAAAATAATGGCTCCATTGCACATACTCAAAACTGGTATCAGGGTAACAGCTAGATGGCACAGTGGATGGAGCACCCGCCCTGAAGTCAGGAGCACCTGAGCTCAAATCTGGCCTCGGACACTGAACACTTCCTAGCTGTGTGACCCTGGGCAAGCATCTTAACCCCAATTACCTCAGCTTAAAAAAAAAAAGTAGTATCAGTTTTCATAAACAAAAAGATGGGAGCAAAATTAAATAAGTTGTTATCAGTATACTAGATAAATAGTTTAAAAGTTTAGACATGTATTCTTTAGGATTCTTTCCTGACTAAAAGGCCAGCATGTATCTTGAGGACAGTTGGTACATATAATAAAATCCATAAGGGATCAACATTTAAATTCAACTAATAAGTTATATCTATAGTACTGATGAATAGACCTCCAGTAAGTTGCAGTGGGATATGTTAACTTTCCATGTCCAGTCTCCTTATATTTGTATTATTTGAAGACAAGCCATACTCCAAAAAGGACATTAGAAATACAAAAAACATTTTTATTATTTATAAAGATGACATTGAAAAGTATGCATTTGATTGCAAAATGGATGTATTAGCTAATAGAACACTTAAGCACTTCTGCTGATCTACCATGGACTTCTCTAGAAGCCACATAATTACAAAGTCAGTTGAGGCTTGAATCTTAGAGCTGCCCATTGCAGAGTATAAAGGACATAATTTTAACTCCACTAAAGTAACTGCCTCTTTCTACCACTAAATACATTTGTATTAATGTTCTTTTCACTGTAATCTAGGTGCCCAATCTCAGGAAAGACAGATGTTTCAATAGCCCCAAATCACTTCTGCCTTCACCATATATTTTCTCTGACATACATATATCATCTCTGGTCTGTCTACAAAAATGTCCATTTGTTAGGATGGCATTCTTCCCATTTAGAAATCATTTTTGCTTCCTTTCATTAAGACATAGATTATAAATAAGGTTGGATTTAGATAGACATTGGATTTAGTAGGATGGGGGAGGGCAAGAAAAATCACAACCCCACTACCAGGAATGTGTACCATTTGAGATTACAGGCAATAATATTTTTTTTTTGAAAATGCAGCTACTACATTATCAATGTGTTTAGATAGATTTGTCTTTTTAGAAGATCAGGAAAAATACTATTTATTCTTTGGAAGTTTAAGCTTTCAAACTTCATAAATTTCATCAGGGTTTCAGGGTACACTGTATTGTGAACCCCAAAGCAGCTACAAGTCTAGAAAGTGTAAATATATATATATATAATCTAATGTTCCTTTTTATCTTACATGAAAGTTCCTGTAATTATCTCCATGATATGTTGATATGTTTTAGTCTTCAAAACACTGAAACATGTAAACAGCTGAGGAATTCTATCAAAGCAAGGCTCCTAAAATGTTTGCACACACATAACAAAAAATGATAGGGGAAAATCAGTAAGCCAATAAGAATTTATTAAGTGTATTAAGCATTGAAAAATCAAGTTTGACCATATCATGAAGCTCTTCTCCATTACTATAATGACAAAAAATTGAAATCCTCTGACATGTGGGAAGAAAAGATCCTCCTTTCAAGCAACTTCCTCAATTGCAAAACTTGAATCTATTTACATCTTATATCTATTTTTTTCTTTTCCACAAAATACCTTAAAGAAAAAAAATTATGTTTTAGAAGGGCACATTATTTACAAGCATATATTATTATATTAGAAAACATCTGTTCTGAATTTTGCTGCATGCTAAGCATATTTTTATCTTAGTATTCCCAGAATAAACCTGATTACTAAGATGAAGCCACCTATTATTTTTATATTTCCTGCTGCCCAATCCAGGAAGGCATCTTTGGTATTGGTACTCTTGAAATACTCTTCCATTAATGGAATATCAGTTTTAACTAAAATAAAAGTTGTGTTAAAAACAGCAGGAAAACTGACCCCCTTCCCACCTCCTGCCCCTCTGCCTCAGGTCATTCCCCACAGTGGAAAGGAAAGCTTATATAATAAGATCTGTGTCCTACACAGCAGTTGTTAGCTGTTTGTGGCTAATTAGTTACTCAGGGGAAACCATAATAATTTTCAATAGTGCCCCAAAATGTTTAGATTGACTTTTCTGTTTATAGTACCTTACTGGAAAAGGTGTAGTAAATCAGCAGGGTTATGGAAAGATCTTTAATGATGTTAATATGCTTTAGGGGCTCCATTAAAAATGTGGCTACATAATATCTGTACATCAACTTGGCTTGTGCTTTTAAAAGAAAATGTTTTAGTATACACTTAGGTAATGCTCCTCTAATAAAGGGTGGGGTGGAGTGGAAAGAATAAGTCAATTTTGAGCTCAAAGTCTTCATTTACTAGAGTAGTTAGTATCCCCCCTTTCTTCTCCCATTAACATTTTTAAATTTACTACAAAATAGAAGATCGAAAAATACTCAAATTTATTGCCATAGCTGTCCCCTAAATGACAGGATTTCTCTTCCCATCTCTTTATATAAATTGTGTTTTTTATGGTGGTAATTTTGGAAATCAATTGTGGAAAAAGTATGTCAAAGTATTCAAAAACATTAACAAATCTTTATTGTTATTATTATTTAAAATAGTGGTTTAATCCTTCTGTGACTAAATGATATCAGGGAGGTAAAGGAAAAAAGAGTTGTTTGGGATTCAGTTTCCACATCAATAAAATGAAAGTGAGACACTAAAGAACTTCTAAAGTGCTTGCCATCTCTAAGTCTCTGATTCTATGCAGTTATAAATCAGGATATTCTGGGCTCAAGTTTGCTCTCTGCCCCAGGCATCCCAATTACAGATGAGTTGCAAAAAGCATTTCTACACTGGGATTTCCCTGTCTTGATGAAAACTGGAAGTTCCCTACACTAATAAAAGCCTGGGTCTTCTGTCTGCCCCCAAATACATTTTAGTTAGCATTCTAGATAAGTGTCTAATTAATACATTATGAAGATTACTCCATACTTTTATCCAATTTTATTGCAGAACTTTTGGACTATTATATGTGTTTCTTTTTGAGAAGCATAAACACAAAGTAATATCCAGAAATTAACGGCAGCTACAAATAGTATAAGAACCTATGATCACAATATTCTTATACGATTCCCCATTCCTTCATCCTTCTCCCCATTACCTTCCAAAACCTCTTTAAAAAGAAGAGAAAAGGTAATTAATAAAAAAACAAAAATGTTCCGCATAAAAGGCAATGCCAAACAGATTGTCTGACAATGGAAAGAATATCAATTTTCCAGACACTGATATAACTTAATTATACAAAAGCAGCAGGAAGACTGGAAAAGAAATACAGCAACATGAGCTCTGTTGAGGTAATTTTGTTCCTTTTGTTCCTTTTTATTTAAAATTTTTAAAAAAATCTTTCTTATCTAAGAATTTAGGAAACTTAAGAAAGCCAGAGTGAAGTTTTCCCAAGGATTATTATAATACACTAGCATTTTTACTGTTTTGTGTTGTTACTATTATTGCCCCCTGAAGAACATACTATAGGCACTTCCATAGCAGGTATGTTGGGAGATATACAGGGTTTGTCTAAAAAGTGACGTGACTGATTTGGAGACAAACAACTAGAATAGAATAGATCTTTGTAATGTTCACCTTTCCCAGTTCACCATATACCCTAGAATTTCAGGGATAAAAAGTTCTGGCTGACTGTTGTCCATTTCAGAATAGTCACCCTGGGAGATGGCACTCATTCCAGTGATAGTCATTTTAATGAAACTTTCCTACTTCCTTGAAATTTTAAATCCTTTCTATGGCTCTTTTATTTGAGAGTAGATTTGAAAATTTTGTAAATATCCAAAGTATTTACAACCCTTTCTCTTGCTTAAAGTGGGAGAAGAAACAAGTTGTGTAATACTATTTTGAATGGTGGGGAGGAATGGAGAGAGTATATATCTGTGTTTTCATTGGCACAAGAAATTCTTGGTGAGGAAATTCCCTCTTATAGTTTTAGACAATTGCCTGTGGCACTGAGAGATTAAGCTACTTGCCAGCTGTGACAAAGTCAGTATGTATCAGAAGCATAACTTGGGCCCAGGTCATCATGACCTTGAATCCAGCCTGCTATTGACTTACTCAACATTGCCTTTCCACTATTTAAAACAACATAATTTGAAAGTAGGACTAGAAATTCAGGTGACTGATTTATGTGAGTGTGTGGGGCCTTTGACCTAAAAATCTGGTAGCAATGTTTTATGATTATTCTTTTCTAAATAATCAGTATCTCACCCAATTCAATTCAATGCTCATTTATTAAGCACTCTGCTGGCTACTTTGGTAGGTAATAGGATTTCAAAGACCCAAAATTGAACTTTTGTCTCTTATTCTTTACTGGGGGGGAAACAACATCTACACAGATAAATATATATATATATATATACCAAAGTAACTGGGGATGGGGAAGGTGATGATGATGATAGGAATGGTAATTAACAAATGAGACAGTTAGGAAAGGCCTTTGAGATTGGACTTATCCATGCTCACCGAGATCTGGGATCCTATAAAGGTAATTGGTTTCTTTCCCAGTTCAAAAGAATTGAGGTGGTTGAGTTGAAAAACCAAAGAAAACATGATTTATTTGTTTCTAACAATGTCAAGTAGAGTGGATAATTGTTGGTGTGTAGGCATCATCTTATATAGGTAGAGCTGAATAGAGGAAGTGTTGCTTAGAAAAGAAACTTTACAGAAAGATATTGAACCTTGAAAACATAATTTCATGTTCTTTTCTCTTTGAAATGTATTATGTTCATAGCATCAATGACAATTCTGGAAGGGACATAAACAACTATGTAATCCAATTTTCTCATTTTACAAATAAGGAAACTGAGGCTAAGAAATGTGTTGTGATTTGCTTAAAATGACACAGGTCTTCTGCCCTGGTTAGATCATATCCTGGACATTTTATTCAGTACTGGGCATCTCATTTAAAAAGAAGATTGATAAATTGGAGAGTATTCAAAGAAGAGCAACCCAGATGGTGAAAGATGTATAGATAGCTGCATATGAAAATTGGCCAAAGGAACTGGGTATGATTAGTTTGGAGAAAAGAAAATTTAAGGGAGATGTGATCTATGTCTTAAAGTATGATGTGTTCTCTTTCAAATTAAGTTGGATCATGATTTGGAGCAGAAAGTTTAAAAATTTAATAAAAACAACCAACTTTTGCTCCATCTTTTTTTGTCCCTCATGATGGACAATTTTTGTTCCTCATCATAAGTCTTAATGGTAATTTTCTTCTATCTTGAATGTTCTTCAAATATGAGCCTAGGCTATTAACAAGGGAAGAGAGATTTATTTCTTCTTGGGTAGTCTATGGATTTGGTTTTATAGGTTGAAGGTGAAAACACTAGAGATTCACATTACGCTTGTATGATAAATTCATTTATATTTCCAGTTCTCTAAATCAATGTGAATAATAAACTATTTGTAATTTTTTAAGCTCAGGATTAGGTCATAGGATTTAGAGGTAGAAGAGACTTTAAATGTGATTGAACCAACCGCATAATATTACAGGAAAAAAAAAATGAATCTTTGGGAGGAAGTGGCTTGCTAGTAAGTATTGAAGGCAGAATAGAAACATAAATTTAGAGTTGAAAGGAATATTGCAGATGCCCCCAAATAAAAGAAGGATAGATCAGGAAACAGAATACACCTCAGATGTCATCTAATCAAACTCTCTTCATTTTACTAAAAAGGAAATAGACCCAGAGAGGCTGATTGCCTTGGAATAGGTCACATGGGGTGTAAGTAGCAGAACTGGTACTCCTAAACTGATTCCATCTATACATCCCATACAACACTTGCTCCCTATTTGTTTGGTTCAGAAATATACATGAATTCATGTATGTAGAGTTTGGATTGCCAAGAATGTAAGATCTTATGATCTCATAAGTATTATTAGGCTCTTCATCTGGAATAATCTTAATAATTTTCTCCGGTACTGTGTACTTTATTCTTCATTGAAAAGCAGTCACCTTGAGTGGGAATGTTGCAGCTGTTTAACAGCTGCCCTGCAACACTAAATATCAGTTTGAAGACAGGAAACTAGACAGAATAGTATATCCAATTAGAATTTCATGGGGAGATGGAGAAGAATATTAGTAAGCACCTTGGTTGGAAATTGTTCAGAAAATTCTCTGGTTCTACTTTAGAATGCAAAATAAATAAGGCCCAAGTATATTCGGTGACAAGAAGATGAGAACAATCCTATTCCAAAACTTAGATGAAGTGATTGTTACTCCCTCAAAGTCCTAATAATATATAGATGGATAATGATGTCCATAAAGTCTATAAAGGGATGTCCAATATATTTTTGAAAAATCTAAAATATGGTGTAACTAGATTTTTATGTATCTGTAACCCAAACACAGTGTATGTGGCTTTATACATGAAAGATTTCCTGTAAAATGTTTCTCTACTATATTGAATTTTAATAAATCAAATTATGGGTAGACAGGCAACATGAAATAGAGGAAAGAATGCTGAAATTGGAATCTGAAGATAGAAGTTTTTCTATTGGCTCTCAGCTGTATTTGTAGGGAAGACACAATTTTTTTTTAATCTTAATTTTCTCATTTACAAAATGAGCAGAATAATATTTGCATTGCTTACCTCTGGGTTTTGTGAGGAAAGAACTTTATAAGCCTTTTAAGATCTAAAGAATGTCTCTGAGTTGTCAGCATCATCATTCTTTTGCCATGATAATTTCGGAGGCAACACCACATCTTGGGCAAATGTGTTTTCCTGTTTTGTGCCTTGCCTAATTTAAATAATCTGATACTCAATTGCCTGCACTCAATTTTATAATCCTTCACTAAATTTAAGTTTGGTTTCTTTCTTTCTGATAAATACATCATGTTCCATAAAGAAGTACTTAAGAAGTTAATTCTTCTCTTCAACATATTTATAAATTAAAATAACTTTCATATGAATAAACTCTAAAATAGTAAACATATGAATATACAAATAAACTCTAATTTTTAATGAATATAAAACTCCATTTGTTTTTCCTAAATGGAGACATACCTATGCAGGTAATTTACTGTAGCTATTGTTTTGGGAGGAGGAAAAAAGATTATTGTCTAAGAGAAGCATTTAAAAAATATCTTTTTTTTTAAAAAGTCTGGATTTGATAAGGTGCATTCTTGAGCTTATGTCACTCTAAAACTATTCCATGAATGAAATCTTTGTTGTTTTGTTTTCCTCTCCCTGGTTACAATTTAAATGTTTTAAACAGTACTATGACCTTATTGTTCAAAGTAAAATTAGATTTCCAAAAATAGAAGGAAAATTGCTATGATGAAGCAGGTTTACCATGTGTTGAATAATTTCTATTAGATTTTTTTTTTATCAATAAAACATAAATAACCACAGGTATACAAAAATTATCATTAGTTATTGAATACAATGATAATTCTTTTAATACTATGTTTTCTCAATGCCTTTGTCTCCATTTTTTTGCTCACTGTTCTCTATACCTTTTTAGGAATAATTAAAATACATGTCTGTAACATATTTCTTAATATATGCTTCTCACTTGTAATGGCTCTTCTAAGAGTTAACTTTTTTTAGAGGTCTAGACCTATGAAATCATTGGTATAGGGAGGAAAGTACACCATCATTACAGATTGAGGAAGTTAAATGACTTGTCCAAAGTCAGATTGCTAGGAAATAGGACATGACATTAGAGGTTCCTGGCTCCAATTCTCAATGTTTATATTCTGTACCATGTTGCCTTTCTGAGACCTACAGGGAACTCTTATCATGCATTATTGTGTATTTTAATTATCTGTGTAATCCCAAATAGACTATAGAGAGGTATTGTTTAATATTTTTATCTTCTGCAGCACCTACCATAGTGCTCTACAAAGATAGATATACTTATTACAATTCTGTCCAGTTGCATCACGGAAATAATATAAATCCTGGTAAATTTAGGGGTATAAAATACCAATGTCTAATTTTAAAATGGCTGTATATTTAAATTTAGTTCCATAAATAACCAGAAGGCTACTTGAAATTCTATTTCTACTTCAGAATGGCTGCCATATTGTGAAGGGTAGGAGGGAAGATGAGGTAATCATGGGTGGGTGAGTTAAAATGCAGATGTTATTGGGCTTAGCTACTGCCTAGGATATTAAAAGTCTTGCTTCCTTTATGTTATCACTTAAATTGTCTAATTCCATTCAGGTGGAAAAGTGGTCCAATTAAATCTTTCATATTAAAATTTGAAACCTAGAAGAATATCATCAAGAACTTTCATATTATAACTGTTAGTAACTATTTCCATGGCTTTAATGTCTTCTAGGCTCCAGGATTCTTTTCTTATTTTTTTTTCCCTTTTACCAAAAAGCCTTCTTTGTGACCTCTGAATTCATTTTCAGAAATTGTGCTTATGAAGTTAGAACCATCTAGAAGCCCAAAGTAAAAACCTGTAGCACAGACTGATGTGAAAAAAAAAATTGCATTTGCTGTTCTATTGATTGAAGGAATAGATGCTCATATAAGTCTGAAAACTGAGATACATTCATACTTTCTCTCATAAATAGTAAAGTATTCCAATAATGTAGCTAAGGAGGAATTTAGTCCAAAAAGGTGGGGAGGATAGGAGTATAAGTAGCATGTTGAATTAGTTATTTCCTTTGAATTGAAAATAGAAAATAAATGAGTGTTGTCTATATTTTTTAAAAAAGGTTGAAAAATTATGTGTCACTGTATAAATAGGTAACATAATTTGCATCATAATTGATAATTCACATTGTTTTACATGCACATGTAGAAATTACTGTGTATTTATGAACATGAATTTTAAGATTTTCTTCACTGAAAATATAAAATATCAAGGGAAAAAAGTCAGACTTTTTTAGGCCTAATTTATGTAATTTATGCTTAAGGAGATAACATATTCCTCTCCTATTTATATGGCACTCTTAGTCACTGTAATTAATCATCATTTAAAAAAAAGCTACATTGCAGGTGAGATTATGTTAATACACTTAAAACTGTAGTTAACAGAAATTACTGAATCCTAAGCTCTTTCACTGTCCACTACTGCACTGATGCTATTCGTGATCTGTTGATAGGAAGGCAGAAATTTAGTTCTACACAGAAACTCAAATGAAGAATCAAGATTATTATGTGTAATGCTAATTAGTGATATGAAGTGGACTTTTCTTTTAAGAGAAAACTTTGAAGGAGCCTTGCAAAACTCTTTGGCGTCAAGAAACTTCTCATTTTATTACTGTAATTTAAGTGTCCTTTTTCTTGAGGGGAAAAAAAAAAAACAACAACGTTTAACATTTGTAATTTTTTTTTCCTTTTTCATTTCAATCCTGTGATCTGTAAAAATGTTATTGAATAACTTTCTATTGTCATTAGAACATTGACTTACCTTTTGTTTTATTTTGTCTTGTTAAAACAGTTTTGAAAAAGAAAGGTCTGATGTGAGTAGTTACTTTATAATTTGCCTATAAAACAGTTTTCCCACATAACATTTTATTTACAGACAATAAACTAAAATGTCTTTGGGCAATATCAGTTCATTTATGGTTCCAGGCAGACATATAACAATATATCTTTTTTTCTCTTTATTTCAGGAAGTTTCCACACCACATGATGCAGTCCTAAAATGAGTTTTAAATCTATCAACAAGCATTTATTAAGTACCTAACTGAATAGAAATCTTTGAAATAATTGAGAAATTGATGTAGGTAATTTTGAAAATACATGGTTTTTATTTATGTCTTTAAACATGGTATGTTATTCCTAGAACCAAAAATATAAAAGATTATTTGTTTTCTTTTTTTAAAAAAAAAATTAGAACTGTGTCTGGCATCCATTCAACATTTCAAGGGTAAGAAAATATATTTGTGATGGAAACATCCTCAGACAATAGTGCTTCCCCAAGATCCTGAGTAAGTTATGGAACTTAAGACTTCACAGCTTAAGGTTATAAATTTAATTACATTTATGTAGACTTCGCTGCTCTGTAATAAGAGTGACAAACCCTGAATCTATATGCCTTTTAAAAGCATTTTGATAACTGTATTTCAGTATATTTGGTTTCCTTTATAATACTACTTATTTTATTTTTACAACATTATTCAAAAAAGGGACATAAATTTCACGATTCACAAAAAAAAAAAAGGTTTAAAAAACCACATGCTCAATAGAAAAAAAGTGCTTTGGTAGGGTCAATTATCAATTCAAAATTTGAAGAAATTAAATTAAATAATTGGGGGGAATTCCATTGATATAAATGTAAATTATTATTATTATTATTAGTGTTACTGTTAAATATAATCTACCAAAAGATTTTCTTAAAGTAACCTCTCTAAATATAGGTCTATTTTGTTTATGAACTTTACATAAAGCATTCTTGTCTTATATCACTAAAAACAATTTATAAACTCTAACCAGAAAACAATATATTTGCCAAGTAGCAAAAGTGGTGTGACAAAAATTCCTGGTAATACAGAGAACAAATGAATAATCAGAAATTATTGAACAAACCATCCCAAAATACTGTGCTATTTATATTGGTTTTATTAACTAATATATTTTTAAATCTGTACCCATACCCATAAATTCTATACCCATGCCTATTCATATATATCATATATTCATATATAATTCAAATATACCTATTCATATGTTATAAATATATAAAATAGACCTTACATTAATGAGAATGTTATAATGTTTGATATCATGTGGAAAAATGTTCTCTGTGTAAAACATAGTACCAACTTAATGTCAATAATAATTATTATAAAATGTAACATTTCAGGAAGACAGTTTAAATCTCTTTGGTTTTTACTTAGCTTTAAACTCATTATCATTTACTTAATTGAATCAAATATGGCTTTTAAGTGAAAAAGGAAATATTAGCAAACATCTTACTGATTAACTTCATATACATAGAAGACATCAAACTTTGTGATTCTACTAGGGAGAAAGATATTAATCAACTCTTTAACCTTGTATTTAAAAAAACATCTTATTTGGGAAGTATTCTAACAAAATTAATGGATTAATTTATTAATATTGCCTTTAATGATACACCTATATGTTACGCCATATTGTTGTTTATTTAGCATTTAGTATTATTAATTTATTAGTAGAAAACAAGTCCTTCTCACTAAGACAGTTACAGAGAAATTAACATTTTCTCTCTAAAAGGAGTAGAGTTTGAGCACATGAGAAAAACTTTTGGAATAAGCACACAACACATTGCTAACCTGATTACAGGTATAAACAAGTGAATTTTTTTCGATCATAACTGAAAATCATTTATCTCCAGTTGTAATGGTCACGTAAAATAGCTCAAATCCACATGTGGAATTACAAATTCATATTAACTTAGTCAATAATGATTTGCAAAAAATCATTAAACTAATCACTAAATCATAGATTATCCGTGGAAACAGAGGGATTTCTGCTGACAATTCAATACCAATTTATTGCAAACAGAAATTACAGAAGGGAAATCCTTCACAAGCTCTGAATTTGTAATCAACATAGATTATACAAGGGAACATACAATTATCTACCACATTACTTCATGCTGAAAAAATTTGTCACCTGCTAAATACCTAGCAAAGGCTTGACTTAATGACCAGTTTTATGTCAGAAGTTTGATATCTTTACATGGACCAATAAATGGCCAATCTTTATTCTGCAAAAGTAGATCTCAAAAATTTCTGGAGAATTAAACTAATAAACTCTCTTGCCTACTGAATTAAGAAGCACAAATACAATGTTCAGGAATGATCTATAAGATCATAAGAACAATGTTTGTAATAGACGTCACCATATCTAATACTCATAATATAACATATACTACATGGAATGAAATGTTTTTTTTTTAAATCATGAAACATAATAGAGTAGATCAAAATTGTGTGGAGACAGAATAAGTTCTTGTTGATATGGGATGAGATGAATTTATGATATGGATGATAATCTCTGTTGTCCTGCTATAGGAATTGTACCAAAGATTCTTTCTTTGAGACCAATAATAACATATTTATTATTAGTACAATAATATGTTATTTTAGTCATCTGTGTAAGAGTTCCTAGAATATTAAATATAAAAGAATGATAGCAGGATAATTACTTGTCTCAGGATCTCATCTATCAGAATCTTGTCAAGAATACTTAGAATAAGATGATGATAATGATAATAATAATAACTATAATAATAATAGTGGACATAGCATTTTAAATTTTCCAAAGCACTTTCCATACAGCATCTTATTTGATCCACATACTAACCATATGAAATATAGTTCATTTCAAAGTACTTTATAAGAAATAATATTAAACAAATATAAGGGAGTGAAAATTATTCTCTAGAAAGTTATATAAAATTCTGCTGCTAATTTCATATATTCTTTCTTTTCCTCTTTCTTTCTCTTTCTTTTCCTTCTTCCTTCCTTTTTCTTCTAGACAAACTTCCTCATATACAAAGATGGAATAGGTTTTTGAGATCTTTCTGTTCAATTCATATTTTACAGATGAGAAAATTGAATATCAGAAAGGCTGAAGTAATTTGTCCAAAATTACACAGGTATATTAGTATCAGGGACAGAATTTGAATTTTTTTAGTTCAGTGCTTCAGTGTTTCTATTAAATTGATAACTACTATCCCAGACCTTCCAAAAAGCATCCACTGTATTACTATTATGAAATTTAGCTAGTTAAAAAAAATCCCCAAATTTACCATGAAAACCTATAAAGAAGACAATAAATTCTGTAGGGAAACAATACAACTTAAATGAAATATTTTTGAATTGTTTATTGTCATTTGGGGAGCAAAGAGCACTCATTTCCTTTAATTATTCTATTAGCAAGGTATATAAAATATAATATCCATGCATTTTAATATATTTGAGGTTGTTAGAATTGCAAGGTTTCCTCTGAGTTCTGTGCTGTTTTGGCTACTATTATTTTGGTTTGATTTATTTATGACAATGATGATAATACTACCAATAATAACATAATAATAAATTTACAAATATCTTTAAGGTTTGCAAAATGCTTCACAAATACCTCATTTTATCTTCACATACACACAAACACAAACACAAAACCTTGGAGATAAGCACTATTATCATTCCTTTTTAGCAGATGAGGAAATTGAGGTAGATCAGAATTGAATTCAGGTGGTCTGACTCCAGAACCAATGATTTCTGTTTTGTTTATTTGGTTGTTTTGTTTTGTTTTTACTATATCACACTGTTTGCAATTAATTTTAATTCAGTCAGCATTTATTAAGGTGCTACTGTGTTCCAGGTACTATGCTAGGTAGATTCTGGGGATACAAAAACTATCTCTGCCTGGGGGAAAGGGGATGGTGGGAAGAAACAACAGTACATAAATCCATTTAATATAAATATGGAATTTCTAAAGAGGGGAGTCTGAGTAAATCAGTAAATGTTTCTTATAGGTGTCAGCACTTGAGTTTGTATTTCCCTGCTTACTTTTTGTGGTCAAGTAAAAAGAAAAAATGATAAAGGAAGAAAGATATCCAGTAACAAAGGCATTTAAAAAAAATGCGACTTGTTTCACTATTTTAGTTTAAATTTTTTCACTTGAGTGAAATTGAAATCCATTCATGGCTGTATTACATCCAATACACATTTAAATTAGTCAATTAAAAGTAAAGAAAGGTTTGACTGTGACAAGATATTTGTTTGTTTGTTTATCTGTCCAATTCAACAAGCAAATCTTCAATCTAGGTCATGCCATCACAAAGAGGAAGGGATTGGAGCCTGACATTGAGATGCTCTATTTCACACACTTGCCCTCTGGAAGGACTGGCAAAGGCAGTCACTTAAATTAAGTACAGGTCATCAGACAAGATAGTTAATCTATTCCTGAGACAGACAACTTCCACAGCTCAAATCCCCATGGCCTTTACAGAGATACAATGAACTACTTCCTCCTGTACCTCTGTCAGTTCATGTTAGGCTCCTGCTTTTTTTTTTTTTTTAAGTGATATTTCATGTATTCTGTAACTTTCTTGCTCAAAGCAAGGAGAGTGCTTTGGTTTATTTATGACCTGCTAACATTAAGCAAAACAAAATGAGTTCCCATCAGCCTGAAGATAAGAAATAAAACTTAAAATTATTCTGACATTTTTAGCAAACCAAGCTAAAGGCTTACCCAGCTTAGGGGGACAAAATTAAGTAATTAAAAAAAAAATAAAAAAGACATGGATGTATGATTGACCCATTGAAATTGGTTACCTGGATTCTAGGGTACTTGTGCTACATCTAGTATACCACCATACTAATTTTAACTAAATGAACAGTGTTTTTTCCCTAATTTTTTAATGTTTCTAGGATTTCTTTGATGTGGGTACTCCCTCCAATAGTACCCAACCATGACTCTTAACCTTTGTTATTCTTATTTGTACCCTTCAATAAATCTTCTATATCCATCAAATGTGTTGAGCTATAGCCAATCTTGTGAAGTCTTCCTCTAGGTTATCTAACATTATATAAATGCCAGTGAAATAATTGCACTGTCCTTTTATTATTCTTTGCTCTAGTTCTTAGTTTGAAGACATCCTTTTCTGAAGAGTTGGGATAAAAATAGAAAAATGAGAAAATCTCTCTATTTCTAGGATAATATCCTTTATATGAATAATTTATTTGAGAAAAATGGAAAAACATTTTTGGATAGAGAAGAAATATTTTTCATTGAGCTGAATTTCAGCATTTTAAAAGATGAATGTATATCACTTAAAATATCTACAGAATTCCCCATCTTAAAGAATCCAATGTGAAAACTAAGGTCTTGTAAAAGGAAAGTTATTTAGACAATAAGCATTTACTAAGCATTAACTTCAAGCAAGGGACCTTGCAAAGTGCTGAAGATACAAAAAAAGAGAAGCACGAGTCCTTGTCCTCAGGGAACTCACAGTCTAATGGGTAAGAAAACAGAAAACAAATAGGAAATAATTAGCAGAAATACTTGAATTAAGAGGGATTAGTAAAGGCTGCCAATAGAAAAGATTTTAGCTGGGACTTAAAGGAAGCCAAACCATAAGGAAGTGGAGATGAGGAGGAAAGAGCATTCCAAACATGGGGAGCAGACCGACAAAGTGGTGGGAAGTCCAGATGGAGTATTTTGTGGAACATCAAGAAGGTCAGTATCACTGGGGGAGGAATAAGGTATAAGAAGACTGGAAATATGGAGAGGGGCAGGTTATGAAGGATTTTGAATGCCAGAGGATCTTCTATTTGATCCTGGAGGTGAAAGGGAGCCCATAGAGTTTGTTACATATTTAGGTGACATGGTCAGAAAGTAATAGGACTAAATATGATAATAGGATGCATGTACAGATATTTAGAAATATACATAAAGAAAAGAATTACAGTAATTTCTCACTGCCGAAAAAGTGAAAAAAGTGTCTACCTACCTTGTCAGGAATTTCCCAGTTCCCATTGTAATTACCAATGTAATTACGGATCTACTCCCTGCTTTTCTTCAGATCCCTAAATATGAGTAATCCAGTATCCTATAGTTTATCCTTGGAGTTCCTTATAGGCTAAATGGAAGTAGAACATTCCACATATTATAAATCATATAGAAACATAATTTTATTGATGGATAGCACCATTGAAGTCATATAATGCAACCCCTTTTGTTACACTAAAACCATAAGAGATTAAGTGAGTTGCCCAGAGATACTCTAGTAATAAGTGACAAAATTATTTGGAGTTAATTCTTCTTATTCCAAATTCAGCACTTTTCATTGTACCAAATGAGAATAAATTGTGACTCCATCTAAGTCTTGAGCATTCAGAGCATCTCTTTAATTTTATAATTTTTGCGATTGCAGAGAATTATAAACAACCTAAAAATATCTATATTTCCAACATGCCATAAACTCTCCTTTCTTTAGGTCTCCAAGACATGTAGCTTCAAATCCCACTTGGGACACTAACTGTATGGCTCAAGGGAAGTTATTTAACCTCTCTATGCCTCAATTTGCTCCTCTGTAAAATGGGGATAATTAAACCTGTCATTGTAAGGCTCTATCTTAAAGAGATCTGGAAGCATTAAATCACTTATGGTTAGAGATTGCCATGTATTATTAGTATTGTTCACAGAAATAAGGAACATTTTCTGTTTTAACATTTTCATTTTGTTTGCTTATGTCAATCATACTTTCCTGTTACTTTAAGTGGCAGACTCATTTATGTGTCTGTGACAGACCACTTATAATATGAAAATCCTGAAATCTATGAGATCACTGACACATCTGAGTTGAGTATATGAATATAGTATTTAGTGTATTTTGAAGAAAATTAATAAAATATTCAATGCATACGATTATAACTGACTTGTCATAAAGCTTGTTAATTAAACAAAAGCATACCCTGTATTGCAAGTCACCAATCTGAGGGCTTTTAATAAGTCAATATTTGCAAGTAAGTATGAGGAGACACTGAGATATGATTAAGAGTAGTGATCTGTTTACCCAACATCACTCAATTCGGAAAGGAGGGCAAACTGTATTTGATCTTGTAAATAAAGAATGAGTAGCCTCAGATAGAGAAGAAGCTTTTTTAAATAGACCATACCAAAAAAAAAAAAAAAATCTGCTAATCAAAGAATTCTCAGTTGTGACACTTAGAAGAGATCTGAGCTATGAAAATGTTTGCCTGTGTTATAAGATTGGAAAAAAATATATATATATATTTTAAATCTTTAAATGACCATTTAAAAAATTCTCCTCTAACATTCATTTCCTAGTTGATCATGAGAAAGGAGAAGAAAATTATTACCCTAGACAAAAAAAAGTACATTCTTCAACATGCTTTGAATATGTCCAAAATTAGGTTATAGGTATTCTATGTGTTCTAAAATATTTATTACTGATAATCATATGTCAGGCTAAATAGTCTGGTCACATTGCAATGACTAGACCCTCGAGTTGAACAGAACAAGATCATCTTATAAATAATATTCCCAAAAGATTATGGGTCAGTCTGACCCAGGAAGAAATTTAACTCTTCTAAAAGCCAGCAATTTCTAATTTAAATGTATGTGTCCATGACACTTAGTTGATTTTGCTATGCCCCACAAGACCTCTAATGTTTCAGTAAATGTAGGAAAATGACTAAAAACAGAAAGAAAAAACTTGTAAAATAAAAATATTTTTACTTGATATATGAATTGAACTTTTAAAAAAGCATAGTTTGGAAGGAGTCAAACCCCAAAAGGTTGTCAGCAACTTGTAGATGAAAGGATGGAGAACATGTGTGGCTCTAGTCTTTTCTTTTCACTCTAATTATGTAATTTTTATTTGAGTCTTAAGATAAGGCCTTCAGTGTCAGTGAAGTAGAATGGATTGGTAGCTAGAAAGCTGGACTCACATTCAACAACTCAATTTGCATCTCACTGCTGATAGTCACAAGCTACATGACCACAAACGAATCACTTAATCATCTCAAGCTTCAAACAGTTTTCTAAGGCTATAAATTATAGGTCAGCTTTGATCTGCCTTTAGAGAGAAAAGTCAGCAGTCTTGGTGAAGTAACACATTGGAGTCAGCAATTCATATGATAATGCTTAAAGAAAAAACATTTATTTGGAAGTGGATCTAAAAAATACAAAAAATAAATTAGAAATCAGCATGAGTTAAAGTTGACCTGGGATCAGGGGATCCTACTTAGATCTGATCTTTCTTTTTATGGAAGAAGGAGACATTTATATTGTGTCTGTCCTTTCTCTATGATCCATACCTCGAATTTCATTTATGTAGAAAATATCTATTGTGAAAACTCCCCCAATCAATGCTTGTTAAAAGATCCTACATTCATGGATATAGAGTTGAACTCTTTCATTTTCTAAATGACTAAAGTCCAGTGAGGTTAGATGTTTTTGTCATGCAGCTATCGAACACTAGAAGTGAGATTGGAACCCAAATCCTCTGGCTTGAGATCTACCTCTTTTTCTATTGTACCAGGCTGCCAGATCTAGAATTTGTAGTCTTAGAGGATTGCTTGGGAAAATAAGAGTTTAAGAGATTGGTCAGCTAATGAGTATCAGGCAGCACTTGAATCTAAGAGTTCTAGACTCCAGACTCTAATATTCAATCTCTATAAAGAGGTATCACTTCCTATATAGCTAAAATTTCCAAAACACCCTCCCCCCACCCCCCTCACCCCCACACACACATCGTTTCCTTTGTATATATGATCTCACTTAAAGGCTGCTAGTTCAGTACTGGATAGAACACTTGACTTGGAGTCAGGAAGACCTGAATTCAGACCTTCAGATAATAATTGGCTGTATGACCCTAAGCAAATTACTTAACCTCTATTTGCCTCATCTGTAAAATGGGATGATAATAGCCCCTAACTCTCAGTGTTTTTATAAAGTTTAAATAAGATATATGTAAAATGTTTTGCAAACCTTATGGCACTTCTATAAATGCTCACCATTTATTATTATATGATTGTTACCCTATTACAATTCTGAGATAAGTAGTAATCATTATTATTGTGATCCATTTTAGAGCTGAGGAAACTGAAGCTGAAAAAAAATTAGATTACTTTCTCATAGTCACACAATCTTAAATCTTAGGAATTGAATTTGAACTCCGACCCTCCCCAGGCCCAAATTTATGATTCCCTCCATTAAAACATCCTATCTCTCATTGTTTCTCTAGGAATCATTTTAAGAAACTTTACAAATCTAGCATGATTCTATCCCTATTGTAACTATGACTGGTTAATACTTATTTACACGTCTTTAGTACTTTTTTTTCTTTTTACAAAGTGCTTTCCTAGAAGCAACTTTCTGTGAAGATGGAACATATAAGTATTATCCTTTGAGGTCTCTGGGCCTCAGTTTCTTCATTTATATAAATATAATAATAAATATTTTGATGTCTCCTTCACAGGGTTGTTGTGAGAATCAATTGAGGTTAAAAAAAAAAGCATGAAGAATTTTATTTATAAGACTTAAAGCTCTATGGAAATGTCACCTCTTACTAGCTAATATTGCTATGGCACTTACTATGTACTGGGCAGTGTGCTAGGTAAGCGCTTTACAAATATTATTATTTTTTATTCTCCCAATAATCCTAGGAAGTAGGTCTTATTATTATCCCCATTTTACAAAAGAGGGAATTGAGATAAAAAGGTGATATGACTTTCTCCGGTCACATAGATTATAAGTGTTTTAAACAAAATTTGAACTTTGGTCTTACTGACTCCAGGCCAAGCTCTCTGTCCACTGTGACCCCAATCATATTTTCCTTTTGTATACCAGAGAAAATCCAGAGTCAAAGGAATGATTTGCTTATACTTGAAAAATAAGTAGCAGTCAGGATTGAACTGAGTTCTTTTGACTATTCCAGTGTCCTTGCTACCCTTCCTTAGCACACTGCCTGGCAAAGAGCATATGTTTAGTAAATATTTGTTGATTGCTGACTATACCATGATTCCTAATCTACATTATAAATGTAGCTGCCTATGGATTGGGAGATACTTGTTTTGCTCAGAGCAACTTGGATGACAAATATTCTCCACCACTGAGAATGAGAGCATTGACTCTCCAAAACTAAGCCAAAACTGGTAAAGATTTTGTTTATTTCATTTTCATCTTTTCCAAAAGAAAGAAACTTTTCCTTTTATGTGAAATGGAAAGCTGTTGGCTCCTGCTTGGAACATTCCTTCTCACCCATTAACATTGCTCTCTGTTGTTGTGACTCAAAGTACATGAACTAAATGATGAAAACTTCTATACCAATTGTGTATTTGCCCCCTTTCAGATCTTTAAGGGTGATAAATCAACAGAATTCTGAGGGGGTTTTTTTGAGGTTGCTTCAGTGAACATTCAACGCTGTCGGTGAGTTTGGAATTAAAATGAAAACCATCGACCGTTGATTGTACCCTACAGCTAACCAACATCATCCTCCTTCCAGGACTTTCACAAGAGACAGAAAACCAAACCAGGACACTCCAGGACTCCTCCAGCCTCTTGTCTTGCCCAGCTTTATTTTTAAAAAGGTCACAATCAACATTCATTGCTGTCGGTGGGTTTAACTATGTGGACAAGCTCACTGAACAATGAATGCAACTGTGGCCCCACTTTATTGCAGTTTCAGGCAAGAGGAATATCATCTATGAAAGCCTTCCTGGAACACAGAAATATTTAATTATTAATTTTCTTATTTTGTCCTCAACAGATCTTTTCTAATCTGAAGATTAGCAGATACCGCAAGGATTTTGAAGTTCAATTTGTATCAACTGTTTGTATAAAATCAAGGTTATAATAGGGACTGCAGTTTCTCTGCCCTTCTTTGCAGTGAAAAAGGGCAACCCCTACCCTTTAAAAAGAAATTTCCTGTTAATTTTCTGGATTAGATAATCACTTATTTCATATTAATACAGAAATTGGTGAGGAGAGGACATGAATAAAACATGTCAATTGCAATACTGAAAAAGAAAACTTATGTTTGGGTAACTCATGATTCTTTTGCCATAGTATGCTTTTATTTTATACTATAAGAAACAATGCAAAGAATACGGGTGATTCAGTTGAACCTAGTCATAAAGAGCATTATAACCATCTCATAAAAATCACTCCTTTCTATATCCTTCCTATGAATCGCTAGTCTGTAAACAATTTGGCATTGTTTTTATATAGCTTTAATTTGGTGACTTATGTGTAATATAATAGTTAAAAGAAGAAAAGAAAATGTATAAATAATATATTCTTTGAACTATTATAATCCACCTGGCATGTGTACCATGAGATTCTTTTCCCTAATTAAAACTAACTTAAACATTTATTTTGTTTAGCCCTTTAGGCTCCTTTTATATTTTCTTCTGAATTATAATAATGTTCTATTAATTCTGTCATAAGGCTCACCTGTTTAAATAAAAATAAAATAAGATATTGTTGTTTCTATTCATGTACTTCATTCATTCATTTATAAGCATCTATTAAATGTTTACCATGCACAAAGGATTAAGTTAGGGACTAGAGGGAAGATTCAGCATAGTATAATTTTCAAAGTGCTAGAGTAGGAGTGAAGAAGATCTGGATTCAAATCTTACCTCTAATAATTACTAGGTATATAAATATTGACAAGGAGTCTCTGAGGTCATTTATACCTTTAAATCCATGATACTAGGAATTAAAAATGGTTTTGTCCTTCAAGGGCCTTAATATCTAATAGCAAATTTCTAACAGACACTTATTATGTGTGAATACTCATGCCAGGTGCTTAGAGAGATAAAGAAATAAATAAGACAGGGTCCCTGTCCCCAAAAGTTCATAAAATAGATATGAATAATATGCTTATGAGTGAAATTAAATATACATAGCATTTATTGTGAATTGGTATACATACATGCAAACACACACACATGTTTATTTCTTCAGAGATAAAGGACATGGCAGATAGAATTGTACCAGATTATCATCATCATTATCATCGTTAAAAACATTTATTAAGGATCCAATCATTAGTTTAATGGGGGTACATACTGATCACAAATGAAACTACCCTCTTAAGAGCTCACCAGTACAAACCAAAATCTATTTGTTCATTCATTCATTCAAGCATTCATTAGATCATCACCTATTGAGAATCACAGTGAAGAAGTGTAACATGACACAAGCAGATAACTATAATGTTTAATTACCTTATTAGTTTATTAGAGAATTGTAAAAACAGTGCTAAGTGAAATCTAGAAGGAGTGAAAGAAATCAAGATCACATGAGATCTGTTAATGTAACTAGAGTCTAAAAGTTTCAGCTAGCAACTAGTAGCCATACTTAGCCAGAGTAACAAGGGGAATCAGTCTCCCTCATTAGGCCATGTTTCTATAGGCTTCAATACCAGGCAGACAATACTTTTGAAGATAATTCCATTGTTCATTGATGGTTTGGAGGGAGTGCTTTGGAGCAACTTGATGGTGCTTTAGATAGACTCATGTAGCTTCAGATACTAGGTGTATGATCCTGGGCAAGTCTCCTCATCTGTAAAATTAGTTGGAAAACAAAATGGCAAACCATCCTAGTATCTTGGCCAACCCAAAATAGGGTCATGAAGAGTTGGATGTGACTGAAACAATTGAACAGTTACTACAGAAGGGATGGGGTTTGAATATAGGATCCTTTGTGGTCTTTAAAATTTATTGTTAGAGATTTAGTTTGCATCATACAGGATTTGATTTGATCCATAATGTAATCACAGCAAGGGTGATGTACTTCATAAATATAAATTCATTAATTATATCATTCTTTTATGCAATCTATAGGAAATCTCCAGTCTTGATTAAAGTATCAATATAAGGTCTAGGCTACTTGAATTGTTGTCAAGGCTTAACACTATTAGGTCCATTTTTGATCTAAATTAGTTCGTTACTTCTTAGGAAGTCTGCTAGCTCTTCACTCCTGGCAGTGGAGGATAGGTAGGGAAAAGTATCGTTATATTGATAGTAGATTCAGTGCAGATTCTTGATTAGCTTTACACTTACTGCCATAATGCCTATGGCTCAAAAAATCTACCATCATCAGCCAATAATCAGAATTATAGTTATGAGGTATCACAGGCTAAATAGCCTGAGAGAAAAGGTTGGAAGATCAATTTTGTGCAGTATAAGTGAGAAGTTAAAAAGGACTTAAGAGGGTGGTAGCAGTGGAAATGAGGAAAAGGAGATGTATACTAAATATTGTGAAGGTAAAAATGATGAGTTTTGACAACTGACTGGATTTGTGGGGTGAATATGTGTAATCAATCAATGTTGACAATGAGGTTGTAAAAATGGAATGCAGACAGGATGGTGGCACTTTTGATTGAAATAGGGATGTAGACTACATTTTTGGGAAAAGATAATGAATTTTTGTTTTGAGTATATTTAGTCTGAGATACCTATAGGACAATCTATTATAAATGTCCAAAAGTCAGTTGTTAATGTGAAGCATGAGCTTAGGAATCAGACTAAAGTTGGATACACACGCACTCGTGCACATACACACACATACACACACACATCCAGGAATTACCTGCTTAGGGCCAATAGAGAGCTTAACCAAATAGGAAGGTTAGAATGATGAGAAAAGGGTACACGAAAAAGCTTTAGGGTACACTCAAACTGGAATGTCAGTCAGTCAATAAATGTTTGTTAAGTACCACTATGTGGTTCCAGAAACTGTGTTAGGGGCCAGAATCTGTGTTAAACTCTGGGAATACAAAGAAATATAAACCAACCACCAAACAAAAAAGTGTCTGCTCTCCAAGATTTCACAATCTAATGGGAGATACATTCCATAAACAACCTGTATACAAAAGCTATATATAGAATAAATTGGAAATGATAAACAGAGGTTAAACATAAATTTGGGAGGGGTAAGAAAGGCTTCTCGTAGAAGGTGGAATTTTGGCTGGGATTTGAAAACCAGGGAAGCACAGACATAGAGAAAAGAAAGCAGATGTTCCATACATGAAGTATAGAGAGTGAAAATGGCCAGTTAGAAGATGGAGAGTTTTGTTGCAGGAACAACAAAGAGGCCAGTCAGTGTTCGTGGATCACTTTTACATGAAGAAGTATAAGAAGACTGGAAAAGTAGGGGGAAAGGCAAGTATTGAGGAATTTTGAACATCCAACAGAAAAATTTGCAATTTAAACCTAAAAGTGAGTATGAGCCATTGAAGTTTATTGAATGGGTGATTATAGTCAGACCCCTCTGTAGTCTATCCAATCAGAGATATCATAGATTTAGCATTTGGAGATTAGAGACTGGAGGTCAGCACAGAGATTAGGGGTAAATAAGTAGATTTGAGAATCATCAAGATAAAGATAATCATGAAATATATAAGAGCTGATGAGATTTTACTAAGTGAAATAGCATGAAAAGAAGGCCCAGGTCAGAGCTCTGTGAAATTATTAGCCAACATTACCTAGTGGAAGATTGAATAAATCAAAAATGAAGTGCCATCAGATTGCTGGGAAGAGAACTTGAACAGAAGAGAACCTGATCAAAGTATTAAAGTCTTCATGGAAGTCAAGAAGGATATGGGATTGAGAAAAGGTCATTAGACTGAAAATTAAGTGACCATTATTAACTTTGGAAAGGGCAGTATGGGTTGAAAGAAGAAGTCAGAAGCCAGATGGTGGAATTAGAAAGAGAGTAATGGGAAAGGAAATGGAGGAGCGTATTAGTTCTTTTAGATTTTTTGTTTTGTTTTGTTTTGTTTTTAAGTAGCTTAGCTACAAAAGAGAAGCCAGATATGAGATGATAGTTAGCAGGGATGAACACATGATTTCTTAAGGATGGGGGAGACATAGTATGCTTATAGGCATTAAGGAAGCAGTCAGTAGATAAGATAAATGAAAGATTACGGATGATAGAAGGGACAATCTATTGGAGAAGACAGGATGAAGTGAGATCTCTTGTACATGTAGAGAAGTTTGCCTTGGCAAGGAAAGATCATTGTTTAATTTTCTTCAGTCATATCTGACTATACATGGCCCCATTTGGAACTTTCTTGGCAAAGATACTGAAGTGACATTTCTTCCTCCATTTTATTTTACAAATGAGGAAATAGAATTAAGTGACTTAATTGAACTCAGTTCTTCCTGACTCCAAGCCCACAACACTATCCACTAAGCTACCTAGATGTTTTGACAAGGAAAAAGAATGCCTTATTCTGTAAGACTGGGATAAAGGAAGAGTTCTTGTTAAACAGAATCTGGATTAAAGAAGAAGGAAGAGGGAATTGTTAGTAAAGGACTGAATTTTTTTTCAGTAGAATATGTTAAGGTCCTCTTTTGAGAGGAGAGGAAAAGAGAAAGGCATGGAAGATTTGAGAAGAATTGGAAAGATTTGGAAGACCTGCTGTGATTATTGGAATGGTGAATTAACAGAGTTATTTTGCAACTATTTTTTTATTTTTATTTTGAGATTTTGTAATATAAATTAGTAGTGGACTCAGTAAGCACAGTTTTGTGACTCCAATTTCATGCAAAGGAGCAAAGGCAGCAGAGGTTGGGGGTGATCCAAAACTGAGGCAAGGTAGGATATATCAACTATATAATTGGACAAAATAATCAAGAGAAGAGGGCAGTATACATTTGAACTGGCTAACCAAGTAGTCAATATAGGAAAGGTAGGAAAATGTAGCTAGTTTTGAGTGATGGCCTGGAAAAGAACTGAGGGATCAAATTATTGGAAGTCACAATATGGACAAAGGACAGAATTTGGATTGATAAGGCAGAGGAGAAGATAGAATAACCATGATTAAACAAAGGAATAACAGAGATTATGAATATAGGAATACTGTGTTTGTGGATTATGGAGAGAGCAAGGCTATAACCATTTTTGTGCATGGCTAAAGTGAGATAAAAGAGTAGGTTTTCTAGATTAAGTTGAGGAATTATAAGGTTAAGGTATTTGAAAGAGTATCAATAGAAATATTGGATTTCTTTTCACCCTTTTTAGCACTGGATGTATTTTTACTCATTCTCTAATTCACTGATTAAGGTGAGTAAGTTGGAATGTTCTTTACTTTCCATCACCACTTTTTTCTTTCTTTCTTAATTTTCCTTCCTTCCTTCTTTCCTTCCTTCCTTCCTTTTTTCCATCCTGGGAATAGATATTCCAGAAAGCACAGTACAATGATTGTTACTTTTAATGGGAAAATGTCAGAGTTGGAATAAAGGGAATAGGCATAAAAGATTAGGAAGGAGGAGGTAAGGATCAACTCTAAATGATTATTTCAAGGGGTTCAGAATTCCTGGGATGGAAAGAGTATATGATGAAGAAGGAGAATCATGGCAAAATGAGTTTATAAGAAGATTTTCAATGTATTTTAACTTCAGGGTGGGGTCCTCTCAGAGCCTAATTTAGCATATCTGAAGGGACAGAAATTTTGAAATTAAAAAAAAAATGATGCCATTCTTTTTTCCTCTAAAGCAAGAGAAAAAGCTGGAGACTTGATGGAATGGCCTTTATCTTCTTCCCTTTTAGTGAAGAATCTGATAGTTCAATGTAATGGTATTTCTCCTCTTCTAGCAGAAGGCAGGAGAGCAAAAGGGACATCTGGTATGATATGGAAGATGATTTGACAAGGGAGCCTGAGAAGGGACAGAAAGACAAGTAGGATTACAATCAAGGTAAAAAGTGTCAGAGAAGAAAAAGTATCAAGGAGGAGATCGTGGTTAACAGCATCAAATGGTAGGAGGATTCAAGAAGGGTGAGAAAGAATAAATGGACATTTGACATTTTGGGATCAAAAAGTCATCTATCACTTTGAAAAAAAAAAGCAATTTCAATTGATTGATAAGATTAGAAGTCTAATTATTAGGTTTAGAAGAGAATGAAAGGAAAATAAATAGAACCAATGAGTGAAGACAGTTTGTTTTGTTTTATTTTTTTCCTCCGAGTTTGGCTGCGAAAGGGAAAATGTACTACTATAAATGGGCTCATTTAGCTCAATTTATAAATTCTGTTTCTTGTAACTTTGTTAATCCAATCCCCTGGTTATTTTCATTTACAGTAGCATTTTAAATGTTACCCTAAAGATACAAGCACAGCTGTACTGGCAAGAAAAGGGACTTTGTCTTTAGGTACCAAATTTAAAGGATACTTTAAATTTGTAGCTCTTCAGCAGCATAGAAACCACAGAACTTAATACCTGTTTAGCTGAAGAGAATTCACTCAATGTCATTTCCTTCTCAACTGAGGACAAATTTTCTCTTGTCCCAGACACCAAAATCCCTAGTTATGTCTATAGTTATGTCTAAATCTGCAATATAATGAGCTGTTCAGAGATGTAGAAGAAAGAAACTCAATTGCCTGGATTTTGATCCTTTTTAAGTAAATTTATACTTTTCCCCAGAATACAGACAGCAAGAAAAGAATAGACATACCCACAACTAGACATTTAAAAAATTCTTTGAACTGAGAAATAGTTTCATCCCCTTTCAACCAGGTTTTCAGTGGACAAGGACACACCCTCTACCACTTTCATATTGATTTCTTTCTACAAATTTCTTCTAAACCCACAAAAGTGCACCCATTCACTAATTCAAGCACAAATTCCTCCCCAAAAATCCCCCCTCATTGCCTCATAGAAATGAATTATAATCAGTCAATATGGAGTGGTAGAAAGAATACTGAATTTGTAGACAGAAGATACAGGTTCACATATTTGCTCTACTAAAGGTAGAATCATTTAACTTCACTGAATCTGACTCCTCATCTAAAAATAAGAATTTTAAACTAAATTATTGTAAGGATTTCATATATCACAAAACCAGTTTTAAGATGTAAGATAAACAGCATTAATCCTCTGACCTTATCTAGCCCACCCCCTTCTCTAGTTAAGTGCTAACACATGCTTTCCAGTTCTAGGAACAGACAGTTTATAGAATAAAATTAGATGCTGAATTAAATTGCTTGCACACAGCAAAACAAGCGCAGTAGACAACATAAGCATAATGGCCATCACAAAGGATCAATCTAAGACTTGAGTTTCCATTCACCCTATTAAGATTCAGAGGGACCAGCACTGATTTCATTATAGAGAGAGGCACATTTAGAACAATAATACGTAGAACTGGGGGAAATGTAACTATGAAAATCTTTGTTCAACTTGTGGAATTTACAGCCTTTGGAGATCACTGAGTGAAATACCATGGCTCATTTTAGAAAGAAAAGCTGGGTAATTTAATGACTACTAATGACATTTGTAGCTTTGCAAGCTACTATAATAAGAGTAATCAAATCCCATGCTTCAGGGTGTAACATGATCACCTGTGCATTTCAAGAAGGAATGTGTGCACAGAGAGACAGCAATGCACAGCTGGTTAAGTACATTATTGGCAGGGAAGGGAAAAAGGGAGGAGGATTACATTTCCCAGAATCAGTCAATGGTGGCTGCAGTTGGTAAACTCTTCAGACCTGAGAACCACACAAGGAGGAAAAAAGTAACAGGGGAAACACCCCAAAACAACAACATCAAAAATAACAAAAACTACATTCAAATGTATTCATGCATGTACACACAGGCGCACACACACAATCTTAAAGTGTTGCTAGAAAACTTATATTTTAGCTACTAGAATCAGTAAATACTAAACATGGGTATGTTTTCTTTGATAGAAGTTTGAGATCAGAAAATAGAATGTGATAACCGTTGAGTATTTTTTTTTTATTTTCATGATTTCAAATACAAAGGGGACTAAAGACAAGGGAGGGAGAAAGAGAAAGAGAAAATTGAATGTGTCAGATTTTGAAAGGTCTGTGTCAGGCCATCATCCCAAAGAGATTGTTTATGAAGTTATTTTACCTTCTGCATTTCATAACCAGATTCACTTACCTTTAAATGTCCTTCCACCCCTGGTTCAGTGGAACTTTCTTTATTCAAGTTTTCCTTAGTGACTTCTTGTTTATATTTGTTAAGTCAGTAGTATTAATAGGTCATGATTCAAGGTCAAATCTTGAATGGTTTGAAGATTGGTCTGAAAGGATTAAAAAGTGCATTTATCTAACTTCGGTTTAAAAAATAAAAAAAAAAAACTCCTGAAAGCATTATGAGTGGGGATTTAGCCTAATGTGGTACATACAGTTCTTTGAAATTATAGCCAAGCTGCAGAGACTAAAGCAATAATAACAACAACAGCTTTTCATATGGTATCTCTGTGTTCTTATTCCTGGTCCAATATCCTGCATGTCTAAAATTCAAAATCAAAAAAATTCCCCTCATAAAAGTTTTAGTTGAATTTTTTTTTAAGTAATGAGAAGGCAAGTGGTGATTTTTGTTTGTTTATTTTTGTTTTTATCTCTGGAATGTTATTATTTAAATTACCAGGCTGAAAAAGGAAATGTTGGGGTGAGAGAGTGGGGAAGAAGATTGCATTCTATGTAAATTCTATATAAATTAATAGCCCAATGGGACAGGAGATAGAGTCAGAAAGATCTGAGTTTAAATCCCATTTCTGATACATCTTAGCCCAAGAAACTGCTCAAGGAATGGTGCATCTTAGCATCCTGGAAACTCTTATTATGACTTTGCAATCTGCACTAGTAGAGAAAATTTCCTAATGAGGAGTTTCTGGGATCAATGAAATCAGAAATCTAGTTTTTGTTTTTGTTTTTGTTTTTGTTTTTTTTAATGTGACCATTTAACAATCTACTATGAAGTAAACTATTTCTATTCTTCAATTTTCCTTTTAAAAACAAACAGAAATGTCGTATCCTGTACAGGAGAGAGAACTAACCTAAGTCTAGTCATTGAAAGATATTCATATGGAAGTGGGAAAGGGATCATATTTGCCCTGTTTGCTCTCAAAGACAGGAATTAGAAATAATTGGTCAAAATTACATACAGAAAAATTTAGATGATATGTGAGGTAAAAAAAAAAAACAAATCCCTACCATTTTGTGCTACCCAAGAGTAGAATGAACTTTCCCCTCCTCTGATGACTATTTGTCAGATTGTTGATAAGTTTGGGCCATGTAAGAGGGCCTCTGAGGTGATCTTCCAACTGTGAAATTCTGTGATTCTATAATTTAGTCAAGAGATCTTGATCCTAGCTCTTGACATTTTCACAAAGTAACTATTTAGTCCTAGATATTAATTATAACAATAAAGATGATTATGGTAAGTTTTGTAATATGCTTTACACATATTATCTTAAGCAACAAGGATATACAATGGATAGAGCACTGGCCCTGGAAGAACTAAATTCAAATCCCACTTCAGACACTTATTAGCTATGTAATTCTGGAAAAGTCATTTAACCTATGTCTGCCTCAATTTCCTCATCTGCAAAATGGGGATAATAATAGAATCTATTAAGAATATTTATTATTAGTAGTAGTATTACTATTATATCCTGACAGCAGCGCTGGATAGGATGTAACATTATTATTCCTATTTTAAAGATGAAGAAACTGAAGCTGGAAGAGTTTAAATGACTGCCAAGATTACACAGCTAATAAGTGTTCTGATGTGGGGTCTGAATTTAGTTCTTTTTTACAGATTTAATAATAATATTTAAGTTGACATAATGCTTTTAATGTTTTTAAGTCATTTTATGACAAAAAAAAAACTGGTTGTGTAAGTATTGTAAATTCCATTTTACAAATAATGCTTCTAGACAGGGAAGTGTGATGTGTTCTGCCCATGCTAAGATGAGAACAGTCACCTACCTATAATTTTTCTCTAGGTGTCACCTACCTATAATTTTTGATTTAATAAAGAAAAGGGGAGGAATGACAACAGTATCAACTCAAAGAATCATGTAATATTTGATCTCTTTTAACTGAAATAAGCACTCAAAAACTATGTTCCCAATATCCACTAGCAGAACACTTCAAAAAATGGATAAAGATTTTAAAATGCAGAAAATTATTTCTTAAAGATCATGGAGAGGATAAAGCTTGGCAGAAATTGGGACAATGTTTTCCAAGAAGAAAAGATATGTCAAAACAAGCCTTAACTTGGGAATTGTGGGGGGAAAAAATGGAAAAGAGAGGAAGTGGAATCATGATGGTGAATAAAAGGAATAGGCTCATCTGAGCTTTCCCTAAAACTCCTCTGAACATTTTTAAATAATGTCTTAATATACATTTAGAAGCAGCAGAACTCACAAAGAGATAGGCCAAGTATACTTTTGAGTAAAAATGGAGCATAAATCAGTGCAGATCAAGCTCATGAAGATCTGGCTCCAGCATAGATCAGGCCCCAGAAAATCAGGAGCAGATCATAGGAGCCCCCAAATCAGCAGCTGCTGCTAGAGCTGTCAGCTCACAGATGGTAAGGGAATTGAACAACTGGTTAGAAGATTAGAGGGATCTCTTTGCTGGCATTGAAAGCCGGATTCTGTTGCTTTGCCCAAACTCAGATCTAGGTCACAGTCCTGGGTGGCAGTTTCAGGATAAGGAGAAGCTCCAGCATATCAGACCTTGCAGCCACATGGGAACAGGGACTCTCATCATAATTCCAGAGCAGAAAAGAATGCTTATGGTCACAAGACTAGAGCACGTAGAGTACTACAATACTTAGATCATACCCCTTTGGAAAAACTGAAAACTTACAGGTCCCCAGAAGAATGTCTGAAAACAGACACACAAAACCCCTGAAGCTTGGAACATATTTTAAAAAGAGCCCTGCTTTAGCAAAGAGTGAAAAGTCAGGAAATGGCCGGAAAAAATGAGCAAGCAATAGGAAAAAAAAGTCTGACCACAAAAAGTTACATGGTGACAAAAAGGATCAAAACAGACAGTCAAAAGAACAAAGTCAAAACTTCTACACTGGAAGCCTGCAAAAAAAAAAAAATATGAATTGGTTTAGACCATGGAAGAGCTCAAAAATGATTTTGAAAAACAAGTAAGAGAGGTGGAAGATATATTGGGAAGAGAAATGAGAGTGATGGAACAAAATCATGAAAAGATATTTTAAATGTGAGCATTTAATTATCTTCTATGAAATAAACTATTTATATTCTTCAATTTTCCTTTTAAAACAAACAAACAGAAATGTGGTATTCTGTATAGGAGAGAGAACTAAACTAAAAGTCTAGTTATTGAAATATATTCATGTCAAGGTGGGAAAGAGGGATCACATTTGCCCTGTTTGCTTTCAAAGACTAGAATTAGAAACAATTGGCAAAAATAATAAAGAGGAAAATTTATAAGATATCTTGGTAAAGAAGGTACAAAAATATACTAAAAAAAAAAAATCCTTCAAACAGACTAGAACAAATGGTAAAAGAAAAAAAAAATAAAAATACAAAAATCTAATGAGAAGATTGAAGAAATGGTCAAAAGAAAAAAAAAAGAGGCATAAAAGTTCACTGAAGAAAAAACTGCCCAAATACAAGGAATGGGGCAAATGGGAAAGGATGTACAAAAGCTCACTGAAGAAAATAATTCCTTAAAAATTAAAACTGGGCAAATGGAAGCTAATGACTTTTTAAGAAATCAAGAAGCAATAAAACAAAACTAAAAGAATGAAAAAATAGAAAAGAATGTGAAATATCTCATTAGAAAAACAACTGATCTGGAAAATAGATCCAGGAAAGATAACTTTTAAATTGTTGGATTGCCTGAAAGCCATGATCAGAAAAAAAAAAAAAGCCTAGATATTATCGAAATTATCAAAAATAACTGCCCCGATATTCTGGAACTAGAGGGTAAAACAGAAATGAAAACAACCTACCAATTTCCTCCTGATAAAGATTCCCAAATGAAAATACTCAGGAATAATATAGCCTCCAGAACTCCTGAGTCAAATAGGAAATATTGAAAACAACCAAAAAGAAAAAAAAAATTAAGTAATGTAGAACCACAAATAGGATAACTTGAGATTTAGCAGCTTCTACATTAAAGGATGAGAAGGCTTGGAAAAGAATATTCCAGAGGGCAAACAAATTAGGATTACAAACATCTATTCAGCAAAACTGATTATAATCTTTTAGGGGGAAAAATAGATATTCAGTGAAATAGAGGTCTTCCAAGCATTCATGATGAAAAAACCAGAACCAAATGAAAAATCTGAATTTCAAATACAACACTGAAGAGGTATCAAATACAATGTTGAAGAGGTATAAAAAGGTAGAAAAAGAAAGGGGCATCATAACGGATTTCCTTGATAAGTTTAAATTGTTTTCATTCCTACATAGGATCATTATACTTGTAGCTCATAATGTTTCTCATTATTAATATACATTATTACATATAATATATATCTTTATTATGGCAGTTAGTATATGTAGACAGAGGGCACAAATTTGAATTAAATATGAAGGGATGATATTAAAAAAAAAAAAAAATTGACCAGCAGGATGAATATAGAGAGGCTTGGAGAGACTTACATGAACTGATGCTAAGTGAAATGAGCAAAAGCAGGATATCATTATATGCTTCAACAACAATACTATATGAGGATCAATTCTGATGGAAGTGGATATCTGCAGTAATGAGAAGATCCAATTAAGTTCCAATTGATCAATGATGGACAGAACCAGTTACACCCAGAGAAAGAACACTGGGAAATGAATGTGGACTGCTTGCATTTTTGTTTTTCTTCCCAGGTTATTTTAATCTTTCTAAATCTGATTTTTCTTGTGCAACAAGAGAACTGTATAAATATATACACATATATTGTATTTGAGATATACTTTAACACGTTTAACATGTATGAGACTGCTTGCCATCTAAGGGAGGGGGTGGAGGGAAGAAAGGGAAAAATTGAACAGAAGTGATTGCAAGGGATAATGTTGAAAAACTATCCATGCATATGTTCTGTCAATAAAAAGCTATAATAAATAAATAAATGGATGGATGGATGGATGGATGGATGAATAAACAAAGAAATAAATGCATAAACAAACAAATAAATATGCGAATAAATAGATAAATCAATAAATAAAATTAGGGGATAGAAAAGGAAAATGCACTGGGAAAAAGTGAAAGCAAGAGGTAAAATGAGGTGAATTATCTCACAAAAAAGCGACAAGAAAAACTTTTTAACAATGGAGGGGAAACTAAGAGATGGCAGGGAATACTTAAACTTTACTATCATTGCAATTGGCTCAAAGAGAGAATAACATGCACACTTAATTGAGTGTAGAAATTATCTTACCCTTTAGGAAGGTAGGAAGGGAAAAAAGAAGGATAAATTGAGGCAGGTGGTAGTCAGAAGTAAAACACTTCTGAGGAGGGATAGAGTGAAAGGAGAGAGAGAACAGAATAAATGGATGTGGGGAAAATAAGATGGAATGGAAATACAATCAGCCAATCATAACAGAAAAAAAAATTAAGCCATGTTTCTCTGATAAAAGGTCCATTACTCAAATATTTAGAGAAAGGAGTCAAATTTATAAGAATAAGAGCCATTACTCAATTGATAAATGATCAAAATATATGAACAGTCAGTTTTCTAATGAAATAATATCTATAACCTTATTTAAAAAAAAACTCACTATTGATTGGAGAAATGCAAATTAAAAAATTCTGAGATACTACCTCACGCCCACTAATTTGGCTAATAAAGCAGAAAAGAAAAATGACAAATGTTGAAGGGGATGTGAGGATGTTAATACATTAATGGACTGTTGGTAGAGTTGTAAACCAATTAAACCATTCTGTAGAGCAATTTGGAACTGTCTAAAGAATTATAAAAACAAGTATACCCTTTGACCTAACAATCCTACTACTACATGGGATAACTATTCTTTTCACTAACCCTTCATCCCTCTTTTGCTAATTATATTTACCAAATATATTCACCAATTTAATTTTTAGTTCCCTTTTTTAGTACTTCTTTGGTACCTCTCAGACTGCTTAGAACTAGGAGTAAATTCACAAAACCTTTGTTGATTGATTGAAACAGGAATGGCCAATTCTTGGAATTATAGCTGGGCCATCTTTTTTTTTTCTTTGTGTTAATGTGGAAGTACTTTAGACAATAAGTAATTCTTGTTGAAGATCTGACTTTCAATCCCATCTCTCACCACTTCTTAGTACTATGATCTTCAACAAGTCATCTTAATTCTCTGGGCCTTAGTCACTTTATTATAAAATTTATAAAAAGTAGGTTTCTTTTTTTAAATAAACAATATAAAAGTATTTATATTATCTCTTTTCTGATGGCAAAGAATTGGAAATAGAGGCATTGCCTATCATTTGGGAATGACTGTAGAAGTTGTATTATATGATTGTGAAAAAAATACTATCATGCTATGAGAAAGGATAAACAAGATGCTCTCAGAAAAACCTGGAAACACTTGTATGAATTGATACAAATTGGAATGAGTAGAACTACAGGAATAGTGTACACAGTATTAGTAATATTGTAAGATGATAAGCTGTGAATGAGTTAGCTATTCTCAGCAATACAATGATCGAAGAAAACTCCAAAGGAGTCACGAAGTAAATGCTATCAATTAGAGGAGAAAGAGCTGATGGTATCTGAATTCAGATAGAAACATGCACTTTTTTACTTATTTTTCTTGTGGAAATTTTTTTGGAGTGTGTGTCTATGTTTTCCTGTGCAATATGACTAAAATGGAAATATGTTTTGCATATCTACATAGATGTAAGCTATATCAAATTGCTTGCCTTCTCATTGAGGGGGGGTGAGGGAAGGAAGGGAAAACATTTGGAACTCAAAATTTTAAAAACAAATGTTAAATATTAAATAGTTGTTTTAAAAGAATTGAAATGAGAAAGACCCAGTGATGAACGGTTATAGTTCCTTTTTCATCCTTCTGAATTCCATTGCTTTTAGAAGTCAAGTGGCAGGCTTTGACTTCCTGCTGTCTTCTACCACACAGGTAAAATCCCAATGAGGTGGAAATTTCTTTATTATTCTACCGAATCATTAGAGAAGCAAATATTAATCAAAAAAATTATTATTCAGCTACCACAGATGTGAAATCTATATTTTAAATTTTCGTTGCAAGAATTATTTCCTAATCTAGGACTTAATATATATTAAACAAAAATTATATTTTAATACTTAAGTAGATGGCTCATGGAATGAAGATTTTTAACTAAAATGAACATTAGAGCCCTTTTATTTTATAGGTGATGAAGCTGAGGTCAGAGTAAAGTGACTTGTTCAAGCCTACATGGGTATTAAGTGTTAGAAGATGAATTTGAATCAAGATTCTCAGAATCCAAAATTAGGGATCTACTTACAGATACTTCTCACAATCCCTTCTTGACTTATCTTATGAAATTCTTATTTTTATTTTCCCATAAACTCTTTAAAGATGACTCACCTGAAGGTCATTCCTCTTGTTCTTTTAATATCTCAGGGGCAGCATCAAGCCATTAAGGTGCTATTTTTGTTATCTCTTAGAGAGGCAAAAATTATAGTGAAAAGCATGCTGACCCAGCAGTCAGGAATATCTGACTTTCAATCCCATCTCTCATCACTTCTTAACTATGATCTTCAACAAGTCATCTTAATTCTCTGGGCCTTAGTCACTTTATTATAAAATTTATAAAATGTGGACAATAATATCTTAAGTATAAATATTTTCATTACCCTTTGTGTAGTTTGTAATTTTCTCTTTGTATGATTAACAAGGGGAATAACACCATGCACAGAGGAGAGTTGTTAATAAGTATTTGTGAAATATATTGTATTAATTTTTTCTAAAATCCTGACTTTTGGGAGGGCAGAGAGTTTGCTGCTATATTCATGTTGAAGGAAAGGCTTTTTATTTTTATTATTTTTTCTCAATAGTCAATCTGGGATAACTGAAAGTACTGAGAAATATTCAAGATGAGACATGTTATGCTTATCTATGTTCATCTGGAAAATACTACTTTTTCAAATACTTGGGTTTTTTGTTTGTTTTAGGGTAGATGATTAGATCAATTTCTCTCACTACTGTAAGTTTCATTGAGGGGAATTTATACAGTTAAAGGTCTTCTAAAATAAAAAATGCTCCCAAAGCCACAGTATTAAATGTATATGTATGGATTAACAGGCCTGATATAAACAACTAAAAAACCTCAATATTATTTTTAATTAACACATTTTCCTAACTATTCTTTTCACTAACCCCTCATCCCTCTTTTGCTAATTATATTTACCAAATATATTCACCAATTTAATTTTTAGTTCCCTTTTTTAGTACTTCTTTGGTACCTCTCAGACTGCTTAGAACTAGGAGTAAATTCACAAAACCTTTGTTGATTGATTGAAACAGGAATGGCCAATTCTTGGAATTATAGCTGGGCCATCTTTTTTTTTTTTTTTTTTTTTTTGCTTTGTGTTAATGTGGAAGTACTTTAGACAATAAGTAACTCTTGTTGAAATTGTCTCTTATTCTCTTGTGGTATGGCAGGTAATGGAAAAAGTTTTGAAAAAAGTTAAGAAAGGATTTGTTCTTATAGTTTTTTTTTTTAATTTCAAAGAATGGTAGATCTTTCCAAACATTTTCAAGATCAACAGCAAATTGTTTATCCTTCAGAGTGGTAGCTTGGAAAAATGACATCCTACATACAAATGTGTATATTAATTATTGGGCTCACAAAGTATAAACAAGTTCTATAATTCCAAAATCAGAGTTGCCTTGTCAATAAGTATCATTAATATAAAAAAGAGGGCCTAATAGTAAAAACAAATTCATCAAGTGTTTTCCAGACTACTTGAAAGAATAACCAACCTGGCAACATGACAATAACATTGAATGGCAAAAATCAAAGGATATATAAGATCCAGAACCAAATTTGAGAAAAGACATGAACTTAAACAATGTACAAAGTTTTATGCTAGACTTCTGAGTCTTTAAGTGAATGGCTTTTTTGTTTCTTTTTTAGGGGACATGTAAATAAATAAAAGTGTTTGCATTGGAGTATTTTTACCATTAGAAAGCCAAGAATTTCATAATTTTCATTATCTGTGACTCTTCATCACCAACTTTTCCATTAAGCAGACTAGATTTGATGATTATTTATAAAGATAAATCTACTACCTACTACCTCATTTGCCTGCTCCCCATAATGCCTTTTCCTTAGATTTTAGAAAATGTTTAGCAAGTATATACCAAAAACACAGATTTTGTAATTTTGAAATGTGAATTTTGTTATGAATTATATACTAATATTTATGTAATTTTAAAATATTAAACTAGTGAACTGGGATAATTTTGACTGTAAAGTAATCAAATAAAAAGCCTAGAAAAAAAATGACAATCTTGTATGATCAGATTTCTTTCACAAGCTAAACTTGCTAAGGCAAGATCATCAGTTACTTCTTTTTTTTTTCCCAATAATTATTGTCATTTATGTCTTCACAGTTGTTGTTCTTTGAACTCAGTGAAAAATGAGCTCACTAACTTTGTAGTAAATTGTATGGGAAGCAACCACTTTAAGATCATAGAATAGTTGACTTGGATGAAACTTTAGAGACCATCTAGTCTTACCACTCAACAGTAATTCTTTCTCAATATCCAACTCAATAATTTCTTCTCCAATATGCCTGATAATTCAAGTATATCAGCAGTAATTCATCTGATGTATGTTAAGCCTTAGTGACATCTCCTTCTGAATACCACCTTCCTCATTCATTCACCCTTTACCTGATGAGCTTAATTGAACTTTCTGTCACTAATTATAGATCATTTTGTGCTATTTCTGATAAGGGGGAGAGGGAGATCTCTTCAAAATTACAAATTCACTGCCAGTCATCTGTCATGATTATTCTTGATTATGGACTTGAAGTTTCTCATTAGACTCTCATGATAAAAAACAAGTCTGGTGATGATGAAGACTTCAAGTTCTTTAGATGCTTAGATGAAAAACACTGGAACTAAATGGAACCAAATTACAAAAAAAACACTGTTTAGAACAGTACACCTGCACATAGGATAGAATACTTTTGGAGCAAAATAACCTTGGGAATGAAATATCTAATCCAATGTGATGCTTGTGGGCACCAAAAAGTCTTGTGAGATGATGTTGCCAGAAGTACTTAGTTCCTTAAAATGGAATCTGTAATCTAGTTGCTTTATTGAAGAGAGATCATATTACCCATTTTTAGAGACTGGACAAATTATTTTTTCAGTGGCATCTGAGAATATGATTTTGGCAAGAATAATGTGGGCACAGGTGGTAGTCCTCCAAAGTCAACATTAGCATCTGATGTGTAAAACATAGTCCTAATTATCGGAGAGTACATTCAGTGCTAATAGTAATATTGGCTGCAAAATAATGAATTGTGGCAAGTCTATAACTCATGAAGGATTCACTTTTACATGCCATCCAAAAAATGCATTGGGATCAAAAAATGGAGCTGTAGAGGTTCAACTTACCCAATTTCAACTCCTGGAATGACTTAGATCACAGGAAATAAAGCTAGTGAATATAATTAACAGGGGATGACAGGCTAGAATCATAGTACATTCTCAAATCTTCATTTGTGTCCTCTGGTTTGTCATATTATACACAACTTAAGAAAAGGGAACAAACATTTATTGAGCATATACTATATGCCAAGCACTGTGCTAACTATTTTTCAAATATTATTTCATTTGATCCTCAAAACAATTTTGGAAGGCAAGAGCTATTATTATTCCCATTTTATAATTTAGAAAACTGAGACAGACATTGGTGAAGTGACTTGTGTAGGGTCACATAATTAGTAAGTATCTGAGACTGAATTTGAACACAAATCTTCCTGAATCCAAGTCCAGCACTCTATTATAAGACTTTGTAGCCCAAGGGGCTTCTCTCTTCTAAAGTGATACCCAAACTCTGCATTCATTCCTAAGAGATTCTGATCCTCGAGCATTAGAGACTAATCTTTTCTCAAATTCTCTGACTTATACTCCCAATCAAAGTTCTAGGAAAAAAATGTTTTAAATGAAGTTTGGGGTTCAATCACATTCAAGAGCTCCTCCATAGAGATTAACTGGGTCCCTTCTACCCAAGATATTCAGCATACATGATAGTAATTATCAAATATAGGACAACGATTTTTTTTTGAGCAAAGAAATTTCTTATATTAGGAAAGATTTATAAGTATACAATGATATATATATATGTACATATATATATCATGAAACATCCATTTGTTCTACTATAGCCTCCTAGGAGACTTGTGGAACTGATGAACAGATTCTACTTTCATCTTATTCTATACTTTTTGAGCATCAACTCAAAGTCTCATTCCCGAAAGTATTTCTAGAAGCCAGACAGAGGGAGTGGACTACCCTCTTATACAAAGTATACTGACTTTGGACTCATAGGAGAATCCTAAAAGAAAAGATCTGCATTTTTCCTATGCTGTATGTGAAAAGTAGAAAACATGGCTGTGTCACACACCCACTAACTCTGTCACATCTAACCCACTAACTCTACAAACCAGTAGATATCATGTTTAAGGCAGAGTATTTCCTCCACTAGACCTACACACATACACATACATATACACACATACACAAACAATATGTATGTGTGAGTATATACACATTAACATGATTATACATATAATATTATATATATATACATATTTTTAAAAATTTTTAACAAATACAACATACTCATAATCAAGAACTGACAAATAGTTGAAAGATGAAACACTATGCAACTATTCCTATTATGTTGTCCTAGATTCAGGAAGCACTCCTGAGGGATTTGTGTGTTAGCTAAACAGGGTCTATTGCTACTACATTTTGTACTATCTGAAAAATAACTCAAGGTCCAAGTCTTCTGATCATTCAGGTTATGACTTGAAATTTCAATTTTCAGGATGATCTTGGTAGTGATCATAATTTCTCTGGGGAAGCAAAAGAGTCTTAAGAGCCACCTCCTATTGGCAGTCAATACCAGAAACTCCCAACTTCTCAGTCTCATTAGGCAGCTTCCAGGGCTGGAAATAGTCATTTCTCAGAATGACTATTTAGCTACTGATGATCAGGGAAAAGAAGAAAGAAACAAAGCAGGAGAGTTAGGCAAGGATTGGAGGCTTACATTCAAGCTCACCTAGACAAGAATATGCTTTCTCTATCATGTATTTAGAAACACTATAGCTGCTGCTAAAAGGGAGAGATTTCTCTTTCCCATCAGGAAGTTCAGAGCAGAAAGGGCAGAGTACCAAATATCATACTTAAAAGAGAAACAAATACTTTGTCCTCTATTTTTAAAAAATTATTTTTAATTTATGGAATAAGACAAGCATTTCAATAACATAGTATATTTTTTAAAAGATAATTACACATAAAACAGCAAATGTATTGTGCAAAATTTGCTATTCCTTTTATATATATGTATATATGTGTGTATATAAATATGTATCTAAACTTGTCATGTAAATTTCTTTTTTCCCTTTATTCTTCTCTTCCTCTATCCCACTCTAGAGATGATTACTGTTAGACACAAATATATGTGTATATATACATAGATACATAAATATAGAAATATATTTAATCTATCTATATATGTAAAATAATTCTACACTTACTTCTATCTTTCAATTTTTTCTCTGAATATAGATAGAATCTCCCTTCATATATCCTTATATCTAATTTGTATATTTATAATAGTAAAAATAACTTATTCACTCAAAGTTGTTTATAAAACAATATTGCTGTTATTATATACAATGCTCTCTTTTTTGCTCATTTGTCTATTCATTATTTCATGCAAATCTATCTGTTTTTCTAGGCTCATCAAGCTCATCCTTTCTTATAGTAAAATAGTATTCCATCACAATCATGTACCAGAACATGTTCAGCCATTCTCCCACTGACAGCAAATAAAAAGGTAAATCAATAGAACAGGATAGACATATATTTTTACAGCAGCAAATAAATATGGTAACCTTGCATTTAATAAGTATAAAGACTTAAGATCTGAGGATAAAGTGGTCATGATAGATTATTATTGTTCTATGGGAAATGATGAACAGGATGCTCTCAAAAAACCTGGAAAGTCCTCCACAAACTCAAGCAAAGTGAAATGTATTGTATACAAAGCAAATGCAATGTTCTGGGATGATCAGTTGTAAATGATTTAGCTATTCTCAGCAATACAATGATCCACAACTATTCTGAAGGACTTTTGATGAAAAATCCTATCCATACCCAGAGAAGGAACTGATTGTGTCTGAATACATACTGAAGCATACTCTCTCCCTTTAAAAAAAAAAAATTTTTTTCTTGAGGGTTTTTTTTTTGGGGGGGGGTTAGGTTGGAAGATCTATGTTTTCTTTCACAACATGATTTTTATGGAAATGTTTTGCATAATTTCACATCTTCATATGTGGTTCTTAATGGGCGTTTGGGATGAGGATAAGGGAGAATATCTGGAAATCAAAAGTTTTAAAAATGAATGTAAAATTGTTTTAAATGTAACTGGGAAAATATTAAATAAATTAATTAAAATATAAAAATATGGAGGTAAGAATTCATTATCTGGCAGAAATTGTTGAGAAAACTGGAAAGCAATATGGCAGAAATTGGGCATTGACCAATATTGTCTAGCATTTGCAAAGATAAGGTCAAAATGGATACATGATATAGATAAAGAGAGAAAGATTATAAGAAAATCTGAAGAACATGTCTTCTTCCTTTAAGGCCAATAAGTAATAATTCTAGGTTTATTAATTAATCATTTTTGCTCACTCCTTTCTTCCTTCCTCACTCCTCATTCCCACCACTCTCATCATAGTGACTAAGGTATTATCTAGGGGCTTACTAATCTTTCATGTGCATAGCACAAGCCCATTTCCATACATGAGGCATGAGATCATCCCAATAACAATGGGTTTTTGAAAGTATATCTTGTCAGGAGAGAAAAAAAGAGGCAGCTAATAATGATCAGTGTCCAGGAGGGCAAGGCAAAGCAATAGGAATTTTTTAAGTGCTTTCTATGTTCCAGGCACTGTGCTAAATGCTAAGGATGTAAATACAAGAAAAGAAAAATAATCTTATTATCAAGGAGCTTATATCCTAAAAGATGAATGGTAACAAATAAAAAGGCCAGTAAAAAGGGAAGGGGAAGGGAGTTATCAAAGACCCAAAAGTCAGAAGCAGAACTAAGAGGGCAATAAAGGCTGACTGCCCTGAGTATAGCTCCAAAATGAAGCAATAGGAGGGAACCAATATGGCAGAAGGATATTATAGGAGAAGATAGCTGCTGAGTCATGGTGGTAAAATTTATAAAGTCAGAAGCAGAGCCAGGAAGATATCCTTTTTATTTAATCAATCAACAAGAGTTATTCTTACGATGATCCAGTCACTATGGTAGTTGCTAGGGTTAAAAAATAAAAAACAAGAGTCCTTGCCTTCTATTTACATTTTGTTGGGGAAAACAACATATAAAATATAAGAAATTGGAATATATATATATATATATACATATATACATATATATATTTGGAATATATAACTTGGAATATAAATATATGTGTCAGTGATTACTGGCTTAACTTTCTCACTTTCTGATAACTTCATCTCCCCACTCCTGACCCTAGGAATATTATATTGTAATTTCTATTGTTATTTGTTCATTCATAATGCATCCCTCTCCTCATATTGTTAGTCATAAGTAATTACTGCCCTGGTTCCAGTTAACTAATGTACATCAATGTCCCTTGCAAAGAGATATAGCAAGAAAAGAAATTATAAACACTTCTCTTCTGCACTTGAGAGCACAAACTCCCCTAAGCTAGTTTAGTCCCTGGAGAGAGTGGGCTCAAGATTAATGAATTTTCTAGTTCAACCAAGTTTATGTCCTCAGATGCTGCTAAGCTAGGTCCTAAAGTTAACTTCTCCTACTTCAATGCTACACAGGTTTATTAAAATATCCCATATAACTGATCAAGATTTTCTAGTATCTCACTCTCCTGATCTTTCAAAGCACATAAGGTCAAAACCATCTTTAATATCTCTTCCTTAAAAGTTGAAAAGAATACATATAATAGAGATAGAAGCAATATCAACATCATAGGTGAATAAATCATTTTTGGCAGCCATGATGGTGAGCTAAAGGCCTCTCTGTTGATTAGTTAGTACTTTTAAGAATGCCTAACTACAATTCAATCAACAGTTTACCCCTTTATCATATGATTAGCAGACCAGAACCATTCTGTGAATGATTCAAATCTGGAAACAAGATATTTTCATTATATAATCATACCTTTCAAAATCAGGTTTTCTAGCCTCATTCACAAAAGGCTGAGATAAAGGATTTTACACGATAACTGGAGAGTAATATCTAGAAGCAATAACTCCTGGAGAGGAGTTGGTATCATAAAATGTCTCTTATAGGAAGTGGTACTTGAGCTCAGCTTTAAGGAAAACTAGAGATTCTAAGAGGCAGAACTGAGAAGGGAGTATATTTCAGGCATGGAGGATAGCATGCAAAATCACAGAGAAAGAGGGAATTTGCCAAGTATCATTTGTAATATAAGAAATGTAGATGATGTGTATGATCATCTACATCATACATGTATGATAGCTCTAAAAAGGTAGGCTGTGTCTAACGGAAAGAGCATTAAATATAATAAGAGAAGTTTGTATTTTATCTAGATTTTACATGGAGCTACTGAGCTTGATGAGAAAGGTAACAACATGGTCAGTACATGTTTTAAGCTTAAGTTTAAGTATATCACTTTGGCAGTTGTCTGAACAATAATCTCAAGAGATGAAATTAAAGAGGACCAATTAAAAGATTTTTTTTCAAAAATTTAAGCAATAGGAAAGAAGGGCTTGAATTAAGTTCAGGTCTCTGTGACATAAGATAAAAGTGAGATATGTTGCAGAGGTAGAATTCACAAGAGTTGGTAATTAACTGGTTATGGAAATAACAAAAGTAAAGAGCTAAAGGTGATTCAAATTATAAACCTCAGTAATAAGAGGATTCAGGAGATTAGGACACCAAGTTAATAATTGTGGGAATTGACTGAACCACATTGACTCCATCTTGTGACTCAATTCAGTATCTAGCTTAGTTTCTATTCAATTATGGGCCTGGTCCAAATTCTATCCTGTGAGGAAAGTTTATTCACTTGTGGAAATTGAGAGAAAACCTGATTGCATTGTTTGAACCTAGCTCTGTGTGTCTGAGAAATTGGATCACCTCTCCCTGATGCTTAAAAACCTTTAACCAAGGATCTAGGTTATTTATGCTGACCAGAAACCCAGTCAGACCCAAGATTGATATAAGGAATTTTTCTCACAATTGTACATCTTAAGCAACCCATATATCTTATCTGAAAACTAACCCTGTTCTGACCAATCAGTTTTTGTTTCCTTGTTACTTTGATTGTTTATAGACATCTGAGAAGAGTGTTTCATCTCTTTTTTCTGAATTCAGGGAATTGTAACTGTTTGTTCTCCCATTTCCCTTTTAGAAAGTTCATAATCTTTCATCCAATTAGAAATTAGATTACCTAATTAATACTGTATTGTTGTTTTTTATTGGTCTTGTTTGATTAATTTATTTGAATGTATACAAATATGTCTCCCTTGTATTTAGACTCCAGCCCTAAGCTGAGGAAGGGTCTTGGTCCTAATTTTTTGGGCAACTGGCATGCACTGATTTGTAAATTGATATGCTCAAAAGATCGAATCTTTGTTTCCTCCTTAATTGTATCTTTCACCTGCAACAGTACATGGGAAGCTATTGGTGCCCATTGGAGAACTAGGAAAATTAGGAAGTGGCCATGGGTTCAGCAAAAAAAGGTAATGAGTTCTGTTTTGGGTTATGTTACATGTGAGATGCTTAGGAAATATGAGCTAAAAAAAAGCATTGGAGACATAGAACTGAAACTCAGGAGAGAGATTAGAGCCAGATATGTAGATAGATAAATAGATAGATAGATAGATAGATAGATAGATAGATAGATAGATACACATACTCACACAGATTTACATGTAGTTCTCCCTATTAGAATATAAACTCCTTGAAAACAAATGCTTCCTTTGGTTCTTGAGACCCCTAGTACCTGAAATATGATAGGTGCTTAATGGAAAAAAAAGAAACAAACAAACAAATAAATATATGCTACATTTCTTTAAACACCCAGAGCATTGAAAAATATTTGTTATGTCATGGTCATATTCAGGATCTATCACTACTAAAGTTCATGAAGGTACTGTAGGTTTTGATTTCAGAAGAGGAAACAAGCTGTTTCCATTCCTGACATATGCAAGGCTCTATAAAGGGAATCAAATTCCCACAGAAAACTCGGTGAGGCAGGGTTTATATTTAGATATTATCATAAGGATGAATAAAGCAGACAAAAAGGGTATAAAATGTATGGCTATTTCAATGAAAAGAATGACATGAAAGCACCCCACAATTCCTTCTCTATTGGTATGTCGGCTAAGCTATTGCATAAGTTTTAACAGCAGTTACTATTAATGAAATAAGAACATAAAAAGTGAAATATTGATCTAAAAAAAAGAATATATAGAACTGACCCTATATGAACAAGAACATTTGTCATCTCTATAAAAGGTATGGCATTAACAAGGCTACACTGTGATCATTTATGTACCATAAGGTAGAAAGTTTATAGCAATGGAAATCCAAGCAGCCAGCAGGTGTTACTGGGAGTGTCAGGCTAAAGGCCCTGTTCATTAAATTTTGTCACTCAGGTACATACTCTTTATGACAAGAAAAACAAGGAAAAACAGTCTGTTATATTTAACCCATAAACCTTCACATCCGGACCACAACTTTGTAAGTGAAAAAGGGCAGAGAGAATCACATGACTATTCTCTCAAGATAAGCAGAATATTCCCACTGAGTCTATGATAATATATTGTAGCTAAAGATGAAGGCAGCCAAGATGGCAAGGACAATGAATAAATTTATGAATTAAATAAAAGTAAAAAAATGAACTTATGATTGTGGGTCCACCAGTATGCTTGAATTTTCTAAATCTTACAAATTACAACACACACAACAAGTACATACTCATGGACTAAAAATTCTGTTCAAGATAGGAAAGTACCTTGCATTTAGCAAGCCAAATGACTTTTAGAGAAAAAATTTAGTCAGAAACATATTGTGTGAATTTTCTAATTATTCTTCATTTTCAGCATTTCTTGAAGTTGTCTTTAGCTTTAACAGATAATGTTCAAAGCAAATGATCCAATTGCAATCTTGCCGTCAGTGCTCTTTTTCCTGAAAGCAATTCTCTATTGATGAAAAAAATTGTCAAGAGTTTGACTATTCTCTACAAGATTAGAAGTGTACTTGAAATTAATATACAACAGCTTGAAAAAAATGAATGAGAATTTAATCAGTCCTCATAGAGTACCATTTCCTCTTACAAATTAAAAAAAAAAAAAAAAAGAAAAATCCCTGAAGTTGTTCTTAGATAATGAGTGAATGTTCTTTTACTTTTCAGTAAGAATTGAGTAAAAAAAAATCACCACATGTCATTTAACCTGAACATATATGTCTGTTGTTCACAAGGTATGAACATCACAATTATGATAGAAAGTCTATTAAGTTTGGCTGAGAAACACTTATTCATGTCCTCTATTTTACATATAAAGCCAGTTAAGAAATTACAAAAAACACGTGAACCAACAGAGAGATGTTTCAACTAAGTCCTTGAAAATAAGTTAATTGGCAGAGAAGAGTATTACAGAATTTACAACTTCATAAAGAGATTGAAATAGCTATTTCACTTGGCCAAACTGAAGAGACTTTCTGCCATAGAAGGCCACCTAGAATCTCAATGGGATGTAATGGCTAAGATCTTGGAACTCTGGTTCCAAGTTATCAATGAGAATGGAAGTTCAGATAAGAATTTCCAGGTTCTGTTACATATTATTCATTAGATTATAACTTTCCATATAACTCAGATTTTTTGTCAAATTCTTCTCATAAAATAAGTAATAGACAAATGATAAAATTGAGGCTTTTCAAACCTAATAATTTCTTCAAGAAGAAAAAAGCTTAACTTATCTGTCTTTGAACTTACTGTAATTTCTGGGAAAAAAATTAGTTTTCACAAAATAATTTGATGATTAAAATATTTAAAAACCACATAAAGTTTTTTAATGTTAAAAATAGAAAAAAAAGCTTAATAAGTTAAATGGTTCTGAATCAAAAGACTTAAAGTACTTTTTTAACTTAAATATTTCTTTTTGTTTTGGAGTTATTTCATATACTACAGTTGGTCATTTAACACACTAATTATAAAAAACATGCTCAGGAAAAAAAGTTAGATAAAAGACTCAAATGTATCCCTTAAGCTCCAACTTTTGAGCTATTTTATAAAAACAAGAAAAATACCATCTATTCTACAGAAGATCTAGCCATAGCCCCTCAATTAGAACAAATTACTTTAGAGAGCAAAAAACACAGGTTTTTCAGAATCTGTTCACCAAGGTTTATTTTTTTTTCTCCCAACAGTATATAAAAATTCCCATTAACCCAATGGAAAAAAAAATAATATATTCTGAGAATAGATCATAGCTTGAATAATTAATGCAGTATAATTCACTAAACATGCTTACATTTTCACAAGGCAGAAAGTACTAGGATAGATGCTGGGTAATATCAAAGCAAAATGGAAATCAATATTTTCCCCTCAAGAAACTTTTGTTTTACTTAATGAATTAATTATATAAATATATAAGTAATTATATGCTTTTTTTTTATGGGGAGGAGTGGAAAAGAACTGAGTCTTCTAGTAAATATGGATTCTAGAGGGAATGTGAGAAGGCAAGAAGATTAAAAATAAAACAGCAAATAAGCCAGGGTAGACTATGTGAAAGGAAAAGCATTGTCATATAGGACAGAAAAAAATATAAATTTAGTGTAATAACTTGAAAACTTATAACAATACATACAGGAATGATTGATTTTTATGAATGAATGACAATTAAAGTCATTTATTTCCCTATTGTTATTCATCAAAAACTTTAGCCAGACATAGTAATAGGGATCATGGGGCAGAATTAGTAAATGAAATCCACTGGTAATCTCAAATCCTCAATTTAGATAGCAACATTAATCTTTATTTATGATCTCTCAGAGTTGATAACAAGTTGAAAATTTTTCAACATGAGTGTTACCATTTTTTTTTTTTATTCATCACTGTCTGGTGGAGGTAATAGAGGACTGAAACTTTGGGTTGCCAAATGCCAAGTCCATGTGAGTGAGGAGCTTCTCCCAAAGTTTGTAATGTTTTCTTTAAAACAATACATGTTATTATGCTAAATTGGTAGCTTTATCTTGTTTTTAAAGAATTACTATGTTTTTTAAATTGAGAAGATTATTTAATAAACTAATTTTATATAATTTAATTTTTATTTACATTTATATTATACATATATGGCACAAATAGATTCTTTTTGATCTTTAACCTGACTAGGATTTGTAAAGTTTTATTTATTTTTTTTTTAATTTTTTATTTAATAATTACATTATATTGACACTCATTTCTGTTCCGATTTTTTTTCCCCTCCCTCCCTCCACCCCCTCCCCTAGATGGCAAGCAGTCCTTTATATGTTGGATATGTTGCAGTATATCCTAGATACAATATATGTTTGCAGAACCGAACAGTTCTCTTGTTGCGTAGGGAGAATTGGATTCAGAAGGTATAAATAATCCGGGAAGAAAAACAAAAATGCAGATAGTTCACATTCGTTTCCCAGTGTTCTTTCTTTGGTGTAGCTGCTTTTGTCCGTCATTTATCAATTGAAACTCAGGTCTCTTTGTCAAAGAAATCCACTTCCATCAAAATATGTCCTCATACAATATCGTTGTCGAAGTGTATAATGATCTCCTGGTTCTGCTCATTTCACTTAGCATCAGTTCATGAAGGTCTCTCCAAGCCTCTCTGTATTCATCCTGCTGGTCATTTCTTACAGAACAATAATATTCCATAACATTCATATACCACAATTTACCCAGCCATTCTCCAATTGATGGGCATCCATTCATTTTCCAGTTTCTAGCCACTACAAACAGGGCTGCTACAAACATTTTGGCACATACAGGTCCCTTCCCTTCTTTAGTATTTCTTTGGGATATAAGCCCAATAGAAACACTGCTGGGTCAAAGGATATGCACATTTTGATAATTTTTTGGGCATAATTCCAGATTGCTCTCCAGAATGGTTGGATTCGTTCACAACTCCACCAACAATGCATTAGTGTCCCAGTTTTCCCGCATCCCCTCCAACATTCATCATTATTTTTTCCTGTCATCTTAGCCAATCTGACAGGTGTGTAGTGGTATCTCAGAGTTGTCTTAATTTGCATTTCTCTGATCAATAATGATTTGGAACACTCTTTCATATGAGTGGTAATAGTTTCAATCTCATCCTCTGAAAATTGTCTGTTCATATCCTTTGACCATTTATCAATTGGAGAATGGCTTGATTTCTTATAAATTTGAGTCAGTTCTCTATATATTTTGGAAATGAGGCCTTTATCAGAACCTTTAACTGTGAAAATGTTTTCCCAGTTTGTTGCTTCCCTTCTAATCTTGTTTGCATTAGCCATTTTTTCTGATGGTTTTCCTGAGTATCATTTCTATTTGGTCATATAACAGATCATTTAGCTGGGATGCCACAACCCACATGTGGCTGTTTCATTACAAAAGTGATGATAATTAATCATCATAGAAATATAGACAGACACATATCTTAAGTTTCATTATTATTTATCTCCCTTCTTTGAGTTTTATCTGCAAATGTTTTTTAATATAATAGGGCTTACTTGGGTCTCTTTCCAAATACTCTATAGACCAGTTTCTTTTTTTCCCCTTCCACTGAATTTCACTATTTTATGACATGGTTTTGCTCATAATTTTCTACTGATGATTTTTATATTAGGATTATTTTTTCCATTTGGAATGTTTTATAATTTGTGGTGTGTAATGACCGCGTATTTAAAATCAGCCGGAGTCAGGAATTCAGGTTAAGGGGAAAATCTTCAATATTTATTGAAGTGAAGAGGTGAATAAAGATTGCAATAGCAAATATAGGCAAGAAAGATTGCGATAGCAAATATAGGCAGTTGCCACAGGAAGCCAGCTAAGAGAGAGAGACACGAGCTGAGCCAACCGTGGCAATGGCAATCCTAAAAGTCTCTCCTCCCCTTCCTTTTCCACTCCCCTGCCTCCACCCACCAAAATCGTCATTTCCTATACAACACATCAGGACTTGCACAAAGAGTGGGTGGGGGCCATTCTTACTCCAAGCTAATATATTAATAGAATATGGTCCAATTACTATTTAGCCTCATGTGCTTGGGACCTCAGTGCATCAACTCAAGCCTCAGCCCATTACAGTGGTGTAAACTAATCTAATCTAGCTTTTTTTTCACTAGATCACTTTCCATTTCCCCTGATAATTCTTGTTAAATTCTTGTTAAATAAATAAATAAATAAAATATTGTTAAATAAAAATTTCTTAGCAATTTGGGTCTTTGTTTTTTTTTTTTTTTGGACACTCTATTGTGCTCATTTTTCAGGGGAGGTGGTAGGGAATTGATGGTCAACCTTTCTGTTATATATCAAATAACACTGTTGGTAACTTCTTTGAAATATTTAACAACTGGTATTACTAAATTAGTTCCATCTATTTATTTTTATTGACCTTTTATTCTTTCAAATGCTTTTTATTATTTTCTGTATGTGTATATATATATATATATATATATATAATATATAATATATAATGTTTCCATGTTGCAATTTGATTGCTATAACAATAAATTTATAGAGTGATATAGATGGTGCTAATAGTTTTACTATATTCCAATTATCTTGCTATGAAATTGAAGATCTTTTCAACAACTTAAGGTTTCCTTCATTTCTGTTTTTTAAATTGCTTATATGTTTTATATAAATGCCATATGTCTTCATAAGTTAATTACAAGATACATAATGCATTTAGTACAAGATGACTAAGTTTTTGTCCCAGAGTTGAAGTATCAGGGAAATACTGCTTCTTTTCAGGAACCACTGTGACTTCTCTCTTGGTCTTCTATCTGTCCACTCTATGAGATAATAATTTCTTCTGAGTTTTACCATTTTGGTAACTACTATTTATCAGACTATCCTTTGGAATATACCTTTGTTCCTGTCCCCTGATCTAATTTGCTCCAAGTAAGAAATTCTTACTTATAGGTCTCCATTTTCCTCCTTCTCCTCTCTTTTCTTTTCCTTTTTTCTCTTCTCTTCTCCCCTTTTCTCTTTGCTTTTTATTTTCCTTTCTCTCTCATTTCCCTTCCCTTCATTGTGCTTTCCTTAGCTTTTTGCTGTCTTTCTTGCTTTCCTTTTTCCTTTCTTTTTTCCTCTTCCCTTTTCCCTTCACTTCCTTTCCCTTCCCTTCCTAAGCTTTGTTTTCCTTTCCTTTCTTTTCCTCTTCTTTTTTTCTCTTTTCTTCATTTTTTCTCTTTTTTTCCCCAGTTATAATGGCTTCATGAAATGCCATACATTCTAATGACTTTCATTAGTATGGGAAAATAAGTATGGCTCAGGGCAATTTGAACATAATCCAACAGTGAATAACTAATCTTTTGTTTCTTTGTTGTTATTTTAAATGGAATATGTTTTACCTTCATAGTTTGTTACTGATATACAGAAAGATTATTGATTTATGTATTTTTTTAAAATTCTGCTACTTTGCTCAAATTACTAGTAATTTCAGTGTTTTACTTGAGTCTTTAGGATTTTCTAAAAATGCTACCACCATTATCTACAGTTACAATTTTGCCCCTACTTTGTCTTTTCATTTTTGTAGCTACCATTTCTAGTATTTTATAAAAAATAATGGACACAGTGGACATTACTAATAAAGTCCTTGGTCCAAAAAAATCAGATCTCATTTTCCTGGGTAAGTTTTCAGTGTTTATCACAAATAATCCTGTATTTTAATTTTAAATAGTTTTTATTATATTAATTAAAGGTATTTTATTCTATTTAGCATATTTAGCATAAATGAGTACTTTTTTATCAGAAGCTTCTTGTAAAAAGCTGCAAATTATTAATGTGATAACTCATGTGTCTAATATGATTTTTATTTTATTATACACAGATATTTTCTGAATAGTCAATTATAGTTTAAGATGGTATAAATCTATGATATTCATAATGAGTTCATAATGAATATTTCAATCATATTTCTATAGCAATTTTGTCATTATTTTATTTATTATTTCTACATTAATATTAATAACTGACATTGATCTTTTTCTTTCTATCTTTCTATTATCTCTCCCTGGTCTGAATATCAATGAATATTTTTCTCATAAAATGAATTCAGTTGGGTTTCTGTCTCCTCTATTCTTGTAAAAGATTTATTTTGTCTTTCCCTCCTTTTCCTCTGTTATCTTCTCTTGAAATAAAGCTGGGAAAGCGATGCTTCATTCCCTTTACTTGAGGAAAAGCTCATTGTGCCTTAGAGGAAGAAGAAAATGCTGATTTGCATATTCTTGCCCAAGTGACCTGAGAGAAAAGTTTCTGGAAGTTAGGTGTCTGGTTATACTTTGTCTTCCTGTTTCTCTCTCTCAGCCCAGGTCAAGGACCACAAACTGGGCTGAAAGAGAATTTTCTCGGCCCAAGAAATGGCAACAGAGAAGACAATGGTGAATGATCAAGAATTCCTACAATTAAACAAGAGGGAGCTTGATAAGTGTTTACCTAATTAGCCAGAGAGAGGGAATTATGGAAAATATTTATGATCTCTAACATCTGTGCAGGAGAGGAAGAATCTTATTTTTCTAAGTGCTATGAGCATGGATTGTGGCATTTTAGCAAAGAAGGGAGCTTTCTTTAAGAATACCTGACTTGAAAATTATATCTAAAATAACCTCAAGACTGAGTGTGTAAATCAGGGAATTTTCTGGACAGTACAACTCTTAGAAAAAGAATAAAATAACTTGTGTGACCTCCTCCATTCTAGAGAGAGTAAAATATTAAAACCCCAAAATGGTGAAGGAAAACAACACACTTTGCTCCCTGCTTTTATTATTTCTTGATTTCCTCTGTTGTTTTTCCTGGATTCAGTCCCTTGGGGAAAAAATAAAATAAAACAATGAAGTTATTGAATCAATACCGAATGACATCTGACATCAAACTAAAGAATTTCTTCATCAAGACTTACTGAGACAGTAATAGGATAGGTATATATGCATAATTTGAGTCCATTAAAATGCTGGGGTTAAAAGTGCTTAACAGATTGCCATTTTCCCACTCAAGGGGGAATTCTATTGTATCTACACTTTGTGTGCGAATATCCCTTCCAGTCAGTCCTACTGTGGGCATAGAAGTAAACCTAGATCAGTGTATGGGGAGTATTGATACAGTTATTCACTTCCTTTCCTTGAGTGAATGAGAAAGGAAGGCTCAAGTAAAGTACAAGAGAGCTGGTGGGAGAAGAATGAGTGAAAACAGAGAAGTGAAGAGGGCATTATCCAAAATACCCACTTTTCTGAATTAACTCTTTTGCTGTCACTAGGGCCTGATCCTGCCTGATTGGATTTCTGGGACCATGGTTAATGATCTCAGTCCCTAGGGGATCTTTCTTCCTCTAACTTTTAAAGAGGACCAAAAAACCTCAGGTAGGTTATGTTTTGATTTGCAAGTGAATTGGACTAAAGTGAGGCAAGCTGTGCAAAGCCACCAACCTCTCTCTCCCCTCTTGAGAATTAACTTAAAATTATGATTTATTTTTCTGAGGTTGAGTTTAAAATCTCAAATTCCTATTTTTTTATTTGTTAATTTTATATTGTGACACTTACTCTAGGATCTCCCTCCCAACTCACACTTCTAGATTATATTGGTTTCTCTCCATCTTTTAACTCATTATAGATATGGCTAAAACTCAATTCACAATACCCCTCTTTTCTTATCTTAGACTCACTGCTTTGAATCCTTTATTGGATGTAATGCCTTCTACTCGGCAAGCAGCTCTGCTCTGGAAGGAAGAAAAATAAAAATCCTTTCCTTCTCCTCCCATTAGGGAAAAATGGTTCCTTTGCCAGAAGCTTACATTTGCTTACATTCTCCTCCATACCTGCTATTCATCCCTTCCTCTCTCTCCTTAATATCCACACCCTCTTCCCAAAAGCCATTTAAGCTATGGCAAAGAATTTTTTTAAAATAGAAAAAGTTTTGAAAAGTTAAATCATATATGAAGAAAAATGCCGCTATTTTATTATTCCTCTCTTGTGCATTGCCCACTCTTTACAAAAAGTAGCAAGAGGTATTTGGGGGTATTTATACAGCTATATCTCTTCAGTCACAATGTAGACTCTGCAAAGTTGTCTCTTGATTTGCTTTTAATATGTTTTCATGTTAGCCTATCTGGTCCCTTCCATTCACTGCTTTCTGGGTCTCTCCACATCACCTGGCGATTATCTGAAGATAGTGGAGCTGCTCGCACTGGACACTGCTCTTCTGGTGGGTTATAAAACCTGTCTGCTGGAGCCAGTGCATCTTTATCAAAGATTAAAAAATTAATGGTATAGAGAACTAAATTTAGAAGTTCTCTAGGGTTACCCGTGGCTCCCCCTTTCTTTTGTTTTTGGAGGAGTGTCTTAATGTCTCTGTTTCTTCTTTCTGCTATTGCTTGACCTTGAGGATTGAAGGGTATGCCAGTAGTGTGTAAAATCTTATACTGTGCACAAAAGTGTTCAAAATGTTTGGAGGTATATGCTGGTCCATTATCTGTTTTTATTTCTTGTGGTACACCCATAATTGCAAATGCTTGAATGAGGAATTCAGTGACCACTCGGGCTGTCTCTTTTGCTGCTGGTATGGCAAAAGTGAATCCTGAAAAGGTGTCTACCACAACGTGGATAAAAGACAGACGACCAAAAGATTTATAATGGGTCACATCCATTTGCCAGATTTCATTGGGTCTCAAACCACAAGGGTTCTTCCCTGGAGGCAGTGCAGGAGCGTGGAAGGGAAGGCAAGCTGTACAGCTTTTTACTATGCTCCTAGCTTCTTCTCTTGTAATCCCAAACTGTAAACGCAAAGCTCGAGCAGCCTGATGGTATTTAGAATGGGATTCCTGGGCCTCCTGAAATAAAGGTGTACTGGCCAACATAGTTAAAAGGCTATCTGCCCTTGAATTTCCATCAAAAATAGGACCTGGAAGTCCACTATGTGAGTGGACATGCAGGATATAAATCTTTCCTGGATGCTTTCTCACTTGCTCTTGAAGTTCCTTAAAGAGCTGAAATATATTAGAAGCTGCAAATTTTATTTGGGCTGTGGCAATTCTTTGTACCACACCTACTGAATAGGCTGAATCAGATATTATATTTATGTCGCCTGGGTAATAAGTGAGAGCTAGCATGATCGCATATAATTCGTTCTGCTGAGTGGACTGAAAAGGAGTTCTGACTACTCTTTTTACGGTTAGATCATAAGACTATACAGCACAAATATTTTGTTTGGCTGTGTCTGTAAAAATGGTTGGTCCTTCAAGAGGAACCTTAGAAACCTTCTCCTCAAAAATCCATTGCCAATTATGCAGTAGTCTGGTTACCTTTAATGGAGATCCATGTGCAAAATTTGGAGCCATGGCCAATAAAATCTGCCACTCTGGGATGGTTTCACAGCATACATTAATTTGTGTATTTGTATAGAAGATATATATCTTGTCAGGTCTTGTCCCAGAAAATTGTACTGCTCGCTTAATGGCCTTTAATAGAATTCTAGCCACAAGCACTGGTAAGGCGTAAGGCTTTGTTCTGGTTGTGCTGGGAGGTTCACCCACTCTATCACACTGTCTCCTTGATGAAGGACTGCTGTGGGTGCTTCTTTCGTAGCAAAAACTGATATTTCCAAGGGTTTTTGAGTTACTCTCTCAACTACATTGGATAAAGCCAGTTCAACTTCTCTCAAGGTCTCTTGAGCTTCTTTTGTAAGCCGGTGTGGTGAATTTAAAGCAGTGTCTCCCCTTAAAATGTCATATAGGGGTTGCAATTGATTGGTAGTTAAACCTAATACTGGACGCATCCATTGGATATCTCCTATTAATTTTTGGAAATCATTTAAGGTGTTCAACCTCTCTGTTCTTAAAGACAGTTTTTGTAGAGTAAGTGCCTTAGGATATATTTCATATCCTAAATATTGAAAAGGAGCATGCCTTTGAATTTTTTCTGTAGCGATATGAAGTTTGTAGTATCTTAGTGTTTCTATGGTTTTTTTGTAGACATGCCTCCAGCATTTGTTCCTCCGGTGCACATCCCAATATATCATCCATATAATGTAATAGCATAACTTTTGGAAATGCTTTTCTTATTGGAGCAAGAGCAGCAGCAACATACATTTGACACATAGTGGGGCTGTTCTTCATTCCCTGTGGCAAAACCATCCATTCATATCTTTTATAAGGCTCAGCTAAATTGACACTGGCACCAAAAAGGCAAATCTCTTCATATCCTCCTTATCCAGAGGAATGGAATAGAAACAATCCTTGATGTCTATAACCCAAAGAGGCCATTCTCTAGGAAGCTGAGTAGGAGATGGAAGTCCAGGCTGAAGAGTTCCCATAGTTTCCATCTGTTCGTTCACTTTTCTTAAATCAGTGAGCATCCTCCATTTTCCCGATTTCTTTTTTACAACGAACACTGGTGAATTCCAAGGACTTAGAGAAGGTTGTAAATGCCCTTGTTCAAGCTGCTCCTGTACTATATCTAATAAGGCCTGAATTTTATCACTACTTAAGGGCCACTGTTCTATCCACACTGGTGTATCAGTTTTCCATTGGATAGGAACAGGTGCAAGTGTTGGCAGGCCTTCAACAGCAGCCCTGCTTAAAAAACCGAAGTACTCATTTTTAACCCCAATTGTTGTAAAACGTCTCTTCCCCACAGATTGATGGGGATTTTTTCAACTATAAAAGGAGTAAAAACTCCTGTTTTGCCTTCAAAAGTCCATCTCATAGGGGCAGCACTAACTTCAGCTGCTATTGATCCTCCTACTCCAGACATATAGGTATCTTCTTTAATCTTTGGCCAGTGATTGGGCCAACTGGCACCTCTAATAACTGTACGATCCGCACCTGTGTCTACCAATCCTTCCAATGGTAGGCCATTTATATAGATAGTGAGCATAGGTCGGTCAGCCGTTACTGCTGCTGTCCAGTATATTCCTGGATTTTGTGATCTGGAGTCAGAACCTGGGTGACTATCACGAGGCTGCTTATTAGGATTCTGTATGAGTAAACCTGATGCTATTACGTCTCCTGGGTGATAAGTCACACATTGTCTACCTGTATTAGTGACTGGGATATTATCTACACATTCCCCAGTTTCCCACATTAGTGGGTGGATGGACACGGTTTTGTACATACAAGGAGGTGAAATGGTCAAGCCTACTGTGCCTGGAGGTAGGGGATCCATAGGCTGGAGAGGAACAGATTTCACCTCTCCAGGGGGTATCTCAGTTGTCCCAGCTGCATACAGCTCTATTCTCCCCAATTGTAATTCCCTTCTGCCATCAGGTTGCTTCCTGGCTGGTTGACTGTGTAATCCCCTTCTCCCATCATATGACTTTCTGGCTGATTGGTCATGTCTGGGTACTGGACTTCTAGGCACTCTCTGGGTGCACCATTGGCTGCCATCATGCCCCAAGTGTTTTTTGCCTTGGGCCCTGGGGCTGGACCCCTCATCCCGTTTCCCTGAATCTGTCTGCATTCTGAGGCCCAATGGAAGCCTCTGTTGCATTTTGGACATGGGGTTTGGGGTCTTGTTCTCCCACCTTGTTTTCCCATTCTATCTCTATACCAACATTGAGCTTTCAGATGCCCTACTTTTCCACACTGAAAGCATCTATGAGTCTCTCTGGAAGTCCCTTGCCAAGAGGGACTCTGTCTTCTCATGTTTGGATTTTGGGAAGTCTGCATCATAGCCTGGCTATAAAAGGCACCTGTGCCCACTGTGGCACAGCGTCTTATGAGCTCCTCTAAAGGAGCATCCTTGCGCAGTCCTAGTATAATTCTTCTGCAAACCTCATTAGCATTTTCCTTAGCAAGTTGCCTTATCAAGATGTCTATTATTGCATTTTCTCCATGTGTTCTTGTGATAGCTGTCTGCAAGCGTCCCACAAAGTCAGCGAAGGGTTCATTTGGCCCTTGTGTTATTTTTGTGAAGGCCCCCCCTTTGTTGTCTTTATTGTGAAGAGAAGCCCACGCTTTGATAGCATTAGCAGCAATTTGCTGATATGCTGCTACAGAATAACTAATTTGTGCTGCGACATCTGCATAAGGACCTGTACCTGTTAGTAGGTCACAGGTGATTGCAGTATGAACTCCACTTTGACTATTTTTTTGGGCTTGTATCCTACAGAGCTCAATATATTCAGAAAGCCACAAGTAGTTCTGTCCAGGTTCTAGGCATATTTTTGCTATAGATTTCCAGTCATTAGGGGTCAAGATTTCAAAAGACAAATTTTGTAATAGCATCTTAACATAAGCTGATATAGCCCCATAAAGAGTGCAAGCTTTTTTCAGGTCTTTGAGGATTTCTATATCAAAAGGTGAGTATCTTCTACTTTCTTGACCTGAAGAATTAAACTGTTGAATTACAGGAAAAATGTGGTGTTGAAATTCTGATACATTTTTCTCTTCTTCTCTGGCCTTAATTAGTCCCTTTTGCAATCTACTCATAGGAGCAGCTGGATGCTGGGGGGGAGGTGCTGGATGCTGGGGGGGAGGTGCTGGATGCTGGGGGGGAGGTGCTGGATACTGGGGGGGAGGTGCTGGATGCTGGGGGGGGAGGTGCTGGTGCTGTCACTGCCCCCCCCACTACCCCTCCTCCCTCCATCCCGGAGGGTGGAGTTGATGAAGGAGAGTCAATTACCTGCTCCTCAGGTGGGGCTGAGACTGCCTCAGATTCACCCCACCCTTGAGCCTCACTTAAGTCTCCCTGCCCTGTGGGGATATGGCCATTAATCTGTTCTTTGTCTTCCTCCTTTATCTCAGGCTTCCCCCTTTGGCTATTCCTAGAGGTTTTCTTTTTCTCCTAGAACAAGTACGGTATTTTAAAGCCATCTGTATCGTATTGTATAAAAAGAATACTTCAATGGAAACTGAACGAGGACCGTTTTCATTGTAATATGCGGAGAGCTGTTGACCAACCAATGCCCAGTTTTTTAGAGAGATTTTCTCTTCCTCTAAGAGCCAAGGGGAGGTGCGTTTTAATGTAGCCAGAAGTCTAGCTGCCTGTGGGTGCCTACGAGCCGCATTCTCCTTGTCCATCGCAGAAAGATGGAGCAGACCCTTGAAACAAAGGAGAAGACCCAAGAAATATCGGGTGATTCTGTTGCTGATTGTGTTCACAAGAATTATTAGATTCCTGGCACATGAACTAATGGACAATGGAATCCTATTGGACTGTTTCTAGGACTTATGGACATGTGTAAATTTTCAGATTGATTCTTGTTATTTGTTACATTACTACTAGCCTGTGTTATATTGCTGTGTGCTTTTGTAAATTATGTATAATGCCTCCCATATTGATGGATTTATGTATACCATGTATATCTGTTACAAAGTTCTGGCCCATATTGATGGATTTATGTGTACCCCCTCAGAAACCCCCTATGTTTTAAAACAAAAGAAAGGGGGAGATATTGGAATCCTTACTAACTGCTAACTAATTAGAGTTGATCTAATCTTACAAGAAGTTGTTTTGGCCAGAACCTGAAACAAGGTACTAAGTAGAACTAATCAAGACAAGGCTTGTGTTCCCACCTTTACTCATTGGAGTCCACAAGTATGCTAGCTTCACAAAGTACACTTTCTAACTTCAAGGGAGTCCACACCTCCCTTTAAGAGCTTTAAGCTCATTGGGCCAGAGAGCACTATGGGAGAAAACCCATAATCCCATTCTCTCAGAAGAGGCAGATAAAAGGCCAGCGATGAGGGATCTATGGCAGAATACATTTTTTCCTCTTGGCTGGCTGATCGCGCTGGACTCGAGAGGAACAACTCTGGTGCAGAGAACACTTTGACGGATTTCAGTGGAGCTACGCCAGAAGCCCTCTCTCCGTGGCAAATTGGTGGCTGGGCTCCCCAGAAGGAGATAAGAGAGACCTTCCATCTCTGTCTTGGTTGGAGGCAGAAGAAAGCAGAGGCAGAGGCTGAAGGACAGAACCTTTGGATTTGGAGACATCTGAAGGGCTCCAAGCCTCTAAACCGGCTTTGCCTTGAGAAGAACAGGAACTCCAACATTTGAACTCTAACAATGAGGGCCATGGATAGTCTTAACTCATCCAGTGACTAATGCTATCAATCTTGAAAAAAGAAATTCTTCATACATTAAAAAGAAGTTGCTGGAATACACAGGGGAGCTGTTGGAATACACAAGAGAGCTACTGGAATACACAGGAGCCACCTGACGGATTTCTTCTTGTGAGAGGATGGTACAAGGACATTGAGAGGCAGTTACTGTTCTCAGATCTCTCTGAGAGGCTGCAGCATTGTCTGACCTCTCTCCTTTTCCCTTTGCCTCCAATTTATCTCATTCCCAGTCCACAACACCTGCGTCAACAAAGGCTTCCCTGCAACTCTTTCAAATGCTATGATCCACAGTTGTGGAGGCTCTCAGAGAATTGACCTGTCCCTTAACAAGAAGTAACAGAGTATAGACACTTATTTAATCCTTTTTCAGTACCTTAACATCTATTGCTCTCTGCTAATCACCCCTTAACTTCTGTAACTGAGCTGAACAAAAATCAATTGTCCAAGGGTGTCTTGATCAATTAATTTCACTAATATTGGATGTCCTGAATATGGGGCATTTATAAATAGATTTGGCATTTATAAATAGATTTGAAATGCTCTATTCCATGTCTAAGTCACAATGGAAGTCCACCTCTTAGGGGAGTAGGAAGACAACTCTTCTATCTTCAGTAAGGATACTCTACTTGGAATAATATCCATTAATCATACACTTGCCATCTAGTGGTATGATTCTTTGAGGGTTCAGAAGGAAAAGTTCCTTTCCTATTTGCTTCAAGAGAAAATCATTCTGCCCTCAACCAGGAGAATAACAGTAAGCTTAATCTTAGGCAGTTTAATTACCCTTCCATACTCACTACATAGTTATCACAAAAGACATTCATGGAAGCAAACATATTTATCAAAACAAACTAAGACAGCAATCAGGAAAGATACATCGGTCAATTTGGATCATAAAATACATGAGTTAGAGGGCTCAATAATCCTAAAAGAAAATAAAACCTCAGTTCAATCAGGGAAAAAATTGTCTAAATGGAACAATGCCCTTAGCATTGTGGAAGATAATAGGTATAAATTAAAATTAACTAATTAAGATTCCAGGTATTAGGAATAAAAGAATAGTTTGGAGCATGAATTTTCTCCACATATCTGTAGTGGGGTGTCCTATTCACCATTCAGAGTAAATACTTTGTCTCCTTTTCCTGTCTCTCTTTTTCTGATTTTTTTCTTTATAGGTAATCTCCCTCCAAAATGGAGTCACATTCCCTATTATATACCATGTCACCAGACTACATTTGTTGAGGTCTAGAATTTGGGGTTCCTGGTCAGGGAACCAAAATGATGAGTTAGTGGCAGGTTTGGGGTTCAGGGAACCAGATGAAGAGCTTTGGCTCCCCTAGATTCTCTTAGGATTTGTCATAGGGTAGGGAGTTGTGGGAACCCCCTTCTGGTGGTCTAGAGGTCTTTTATAAAGGAATTTAGCCTGAAAAGCTAGACTTGTAAAGGAAGTTTATCATTGGCATTGGGAAGTTAGCATTTGCTATGCACAAATTGAAAGACTGAATTCCTTGGTGGCAAGGTCTTGACAGAGAAATAAAGTTTCTAGTGAGGAGTCCTGGCAGAGAGGAATAACATCTTATTAGGGAAATAGGTGAGAAAGATAAAGAGAGAATAATACTGAAAGAAAATATCATTTCAGCAGGCAGAGGATTGCTGCTATGCCAGGGAGACAGAGGTTCCTTGGCATAGCATCTTAGGTCCTCTGCAAAGACTGAGCCCAAGTTAGCTCATTTTATAATAGAAGCCTAGCTTAGCAGCTCTGGATGGCGGCTGGGTGTAGTTTGAGCTGGAATCAGAGAAAATCTTGGAACTGAATGAGTGTCTTTGGACTAATCTCCAATTCAATGGGGTTAGAATCTCCAACTCTGGATTCAACTAGCCCCACCTAGATAACAGAATGAAGCTGTTTGTCCTGTTTCCCTCTGGCGGGGTCTTTTACAGAGGCCAGGATTCAAGGAGATTTTCTCCTTGAAGGAATTTTCAGAGAGAGAGAGTTTCGGGGTTCCCCTTCATCACATTCAGAGGACAACTAAGTTCATTGGGAGTTGAATATTTTTAAACAACATAAATAAAGCTTCATCTGCTTAATTTAATTTAAATTAAATTAATTTGGCATCTAATTTAGAATTCTAGTAATTTCTCTTGTTCCCTCTCTTTGCTGCTACCTTATATCATTTGAATCCTGTGTTTCTATCTCTGTCTCTTTATCTTTCTGTCTCTGTCTCTCTGTCTCTGTCTGTCTCTCTGCCTCTCTCTCCCTTATTATCCTAGTCCCATTTTTAAACTTTTCATCTTTGTATCCCTGTTGCCTAACACAGCCCCTATTTCATATAGGCTCTTTATAAATGCCTATTGATCCATTGATTCATAGCCAGCTTCTGATACTATTGGTATGAATTTGAAAAAATTATTTAATTTCCTTGTGTCTCTGAGCCTAATATGTAAAAGGAAGGGATGGTACATACTAGATGAGCAATCATCCTAATGAAGAGAGGGAGAGCCTGAGAACTTTGAAGAATTCTTACTATGTCTAGATAAGAAAAAAACAAAGAAGCGTTGGGGTGGAAAAGAAAGAGACATCTTTATGCATCCTTATAAAAAGCATGATGGTATGGGACAGCAGGCCCTACCTTTCTCTTTGGAGAAACAAAATTCTACACTCCAAAGAATCATTTGTTGGTAATATCAAGATGAATCAACATAGTTATAGCTTGGAAGAAAGCTAAGGCAATCTTAAGCAATGTTATGACAGATAGGAAGGAAGGAAGGAAGGAAGGAAGGAAGGAAGGAAGGAAGGAAGGAAGGAAGGAAGGAAGGAAGGAAGGAAGGAAGGAAGGAAGGAAGGAAAAGAAAGAAAAAAATCTTTGCTCTGTTACTTAAAGCATTTAAACATTTGCCAGGTATATTGTAGAGGGAATTCTGATTCAGGTATCGATGGGGCTTACTAGATAATGTCTGAGGTCCTTTCTGACACTGAGATTCTGTAATTGAAGAAGAAAAAGAAGTGGTTCTAGAATCTAGAGACCCTGATATGATTCTCAGTTCTCACATTTAATAGCTATATGACAATGGACTAGTTAAGCAATAAAGTGGGGTTAACAATATTTATATTACTTCCTTGCTGGGGTGTTTGAGGAGAATGTTTTGTAAAGTTTAAAACACTATAGAACTATAGATACAAATTATCATTTATAATTGTGAAATTCTTTTTATAATTATATTTTGACCTTGTATTTTTAGAAAGACTAATGAATATATGAGGCACCACTATTATAGACATTCCATTATAGAAGACACAGACTGAAGGGTTTAAAATTTTTTTCCCTCTCACCTTTTTGGAGCATAAGAAGAAACTACTTTGTAATTGGATGTGTTTGTGTTTCAGTGCTTTATAATATGGTTATTATAAAGGTGTCCTTGTCTGTTCCTTTCCGGTATTTTAAAAAGCTTTCATTTACTGTTTGAGCAATTCCAGGAACTACTCACCTGTGGTTCATGGTATTGAAAGGGCTTTATAATGCAACCCAATTTGCAGGGTGATTGCAAACCTTTGTGCATTTTCCAAGAAAACTCTGGTGTTGCGCTGTGATGGACAGATGCCCTAGGTCTCTTTTTGATACTCACAGAGGGAGATACTCATGACAATATAACAGCAAGAATTCAAAATAATATCCAGGAACTGGGTGAAGAAAATGTTTCAGAGGATAGTTATATGTGGAACATGGAGTTGAGAAAAAGAGCAAGCAGCTTGCAAAACTGGTAGGGCACCCTCCATACACTCAAAAACTACATCTGATTCAGGCTGGTTAGGAGCTCTAAGCTTGGGCAATTCCTGGAAGTACCAATTCTGAATCCACTTAATTGTATTCTGAGGTTATAGTATAATAATAATAGTTACAATTAATAATATTATAACTATATTTATATAGAGAGTTCTCATTAACAAAGCTTTTGAGGAATTATCTTTTCATTGAGATATGGGGAATTAACTATAACATGTACATAGATAAGGGAATGCAGTGAACATTCAAAGCAAATTCAAGCTTTGTGAAAGAACACAAATGACTAGGAGAGCTGGAGGAAAGTCTTGTGTAGGAGGTGGCTGGCTTCTAAGCTGAATCTTGAAGGAAACCAAATTCCTAGAGTAGAAATAAGGGGATTGGATGTTCTAGGCATGGGGACAGCCTGTGCAGAGGCAGAGCTATGAAATAGAATGTCCTCTGCAAAGAACAAATAGGTCAGCTTGGCTTGGAATGAGGAATGTGTGAGAGGAAGCGATGCAAAATGAGTCTGGAGAATAGGCTGGAGCCAGATTTGGAAAGAATGTCAAAAAGCAGAGTTTGGATCTTCTCCCTAAAATAATGGGAAATTACAGAAGTTTCTTCAGCAGCAGAGTAACAAGATTAGACTTATCCTTTAAGAATACCAATTTGGCAACTTCTTCCCATAATTCCTTGTTCTGTTCTCTGTGACCAAGCAGGACAAATCCAATCTTTTCTTCTCTGGGACCAAGCAGGACAAATCCAATCTTTTTTCCACCTTTGGAACTGAGCTTTCTAAGTCCCATATCCAATATTTACTTTTATTTATGAATGTCACAATCTCTGATCTTCTTATCTGTTTTATAGAGAGAATTATATTTGCACTACTTAAGTCCCAGAGTTTATGTGAAGAATTTCCTTTGCGAAACTTAAGTATTATTTAAAGTTACTTAAAATTGTTATTGTTAGTAGTATTATTATTATACACAAAGCATTTATACTATTGTGTGGCAAGGTATTGTGTCCATTTTTTCATGATAATAATCTACCTTACCCACACTTACTATATTACAAAAAATTGATACTAGGATCAAAAAAGGGTAAAAGCAGAGCCCTATCCTGACCTTGAGTCAATAACTAATCAACCAAGTCAGCAGATCATAGATAAATGAATCCCAATATGGACCTGATTGTAAAAAATAAAAGAATATATTAATTAATTAAGGATGACAAATTTAAAGAGAGTCAAAATCATGGAAAACTCCTTTTCAATAGTACCAACATAATTAATAGGATTGGGAGAGGTTGTGTGCCTAGTCCCCGTGATTTCCTCAGTGTGGCACATTTTGAGCATAGAAACTCTTCCCACTGATAGTTTCCTAAGGGGTATAAGACATTAAATGCCTGATCATACAATTAGTTTTTCATGGTCTAAAAACACTTAGCAGCTAAGTGGTACAATAGATAAAGCACCAGGCTTGGACTTAAAAAGTCTTATCTTCCTAAGTTCAAATCTGACCTTAGATACTTACCAGCTGTATAACCTAAGCAAAACATTTCATCCTGTCTGCCTTAGTTTCCTCATCTGTAAAATGAAGTGGAGAAGAAAATGACAAACTACTCCAGTATCTCTGCCAGGAAAATAAGGTCATTAAGGAGTCAATCTGCCTTATCAAAAAACAAGAAAAACAATTGATTATCATTCAAAGAAGAACTAGCTGCCAATCTCAGGGAATACTGCAATTGCTGAAGTCATAAAAATAGAAGAAAGAAGTACAGTTGTGCTTTATTGGTTCCTATTGTCACCTCAAAAACCTGGAATAGAGTTATTATTATGCATATTTTACATTTGAGGAAAATGAGGCAAACAGAGGTTAAATGATTTACTCAGCATTGCCTAGCTTAGTAAGTATTTAAGTCAGTAAGGTCTTGCAAACTACAGGTCCAATGTTCTATCCACTGTACTACTTAGCTAAACCCTGGGGATTGGAAACCTTGGCTCAGTCTCTCCTAGTTATCTCACCTACTTCCTTCTTCCATTTAGAGCCCCAAGCAATCATGGGATTAGATGGCACCATTTCATACTTTGTAACACTAACTGTCCTATAGTGCCAGTATTGAGGTGCTTAACTGTGATACAGGATCCCAGTTCCATAGGATTTATATCCTATGGCATATATCCAAGTGTCACCTTTCACTTCTCCCAGATCAATGATGAAAAATAGTCCATGAATTCTGCCCACACAAGTCTGCTATTGCACAAATATCTAGATGAATAGCTAGCTGGAGCTAGTATGACCATTCTCTCAGATTCAACATCACCTCAGCAATCCTTCTAAAGTGGCAGAGTAAGATAGAAATATTTAGATTGTGGTATTGACAAACTTGTCATGGCCCCATTTAATCTCAAACTCTGATGCTCTAGTTTGAGCCAAGGGACTCATATATAGGTATGCCCTCCCATCCCAGCCAGGTCCTCTATTTTTCTGTCTGGAAATTCCTTGGGACTCAGAAATGTGCCATTCAGATCTAGTATATCCTATAGCTTATTATCACTATCACTATTCATATATCATCATTTATGCAGCCATTCTCCTATTGATGGGCAACTTCTTAGGTTTTAGTTCTTTGCTACTCCAAAAAAAAACAAAAAACAAACAAAAAGACTTGTTATATGGATATTTTGCCCTTTAAAAAAATCCCCTTAGTATATAGGAGTAATAGTTGTATTATTAGATCAAAGGGTGTGCAGATTTTAATAATTTATTAGATATCAGAAAGGTATGAGACATCACTGTTTTACTGGCAGAATGTAAATTTCTTGTAGATATTTTTTTTTTCTTTCTATCCCCATTTCTCAGCACAGTCTATCAAGTAACAGGCGTTTAAAAAATGCTTGTTCATAGATTGATTAGCCAAGATCAGGAGACATCATGGATTAGTGGATGGGATACCATATTTGGAGGAAAGAAAGCAAGTATTTGAATCTGACTCACTTCTGGCATTGGCTACTTGTGAACTTAAGAACTTTTTTGAATTTCAGTTTTTTCGGGATTGAGACTCAACTAGAATCTGCATAAGGTAATGGCATCTAGGTGGCGCCATAGTGCACTGAGTGTTGGACCTGGAGTTACAAAAACCTGAGATCAAATCTGGCTTAAAATATTTACTTGCTGTGTGACTCTGAGCAAGTCACTTAACCCTATTTGCCTCAGTTTCCTCATCTGTAAAATGAGCTGAAGAAGGAAATAGCAAACTCTTTGCCAAGAAAACTCGAAATTAGGTAACTAAGTCAAAATTGGAGAGATGTTATTTCCTACTTAGATAAACGCTTTGGGCTCCAGTTCTGTCATCTATAAAATCTAATTTATTTCAACACACATTACATTTTCTACTTTGTGTAAGGCATTTTGCTAAACAAAAACAAAAACAAAGAGTCCTGGCCCTCAAAGAAATTTTCATTCTTTGAATAAAATTTAAATGTTGTCTAAGATCCCTTCCAGTTCTAAATCTAACTTTCCAGAGGATTTGATCTTTGAGACTAAACTAGAATCTGTGTAAGGTAAAGGGCAGCTAAATGGCACAATGGATGGAGTGCTGGATCTGGAGGCAGAAGGATTTTTCTTCCTGAGTTCAAATATGGCCTAAGGCATTTAATAGTTGCATCGCTCTGGGAAAGTCCCTTAACCCTGTTTGCCTAGTTTCCTCATCTGTAAAATGGGGCTCAGAAAGATATGGTAAACCATTCCAGTATTTTTTCCAGGAAATCCCAAACAGGGTCACGAAGAGTTCGACATGATTGAAAACAAAAACTCCTGAAGTGTAGGGTCAAGCCAAGGTCTGTTAAGATATACATCCAAAGGGTAGGATTTCAGTCAGGGCAAATGGAGTTGCTTCCTAAGGTCAGAAAAGTCACCACAAAAGCAGGAGAACATTCTCTGAGAAAAGGCAGGGAGACAAGAACATGTCAAAAAAATGATGGTTTGTCCCTTGAATTGTGATATGGTGGGAAAAACCTTAGACCTGGATACACAGAACCAGTCAACCAAATCAAAATCACAGAGGTGCTGTCTCCTATATAAGTAAATTCTGTGTGCTCTAGTTCCCTAATCTATAACATCTAATTCACTTCAACACTCATTTACATGTTCTGTGGACCTATATTGTGCAAGGCAACAGAGCTAGGCAAAAGCAAAAACAAAGTCCTGACCCTCAAGGATTTTTCATTCTATTAGAATGAGGGATTACATCAAATTATCTTGAAAATACCTTCTGAGTTTAAATCTTATGATCCATGAACTTCCTTGCCAGAGCAGATGATTATTTTTAATGTCGGTTGTTTTTTAAACAGCAATTTTGGGTTATGTATTACATAGATAGTTGCAGAATCAAAACAAGATCATTTCAGTACCAAAGTCCTTGATGATATACTTGAATACAAAACTGCTTTCAAATGCTAGGACTACATCATAGTTTGTATTCATCATTCTCAGCCTGTGTTTTCATAGCTGCATAGTACATCATTTGGACCTCTTCAAATGGCTGGCAAGATGGCAAGTCATCTGGTATAGAGACAACACTGTTGCACAAATAAGCACAGAACATAAATAACTTGGTATAATTTGTTTATTGTAATTAGTGGTCTGAAATATATCCTTCTCTTGCTTGACCTCATCTACTAATCTGCCTAACAAAAACTGATTATACTCTAGAATAGTTAGAAGAACTTATTTATGTCTGGTAACGTCATGAATTGTGGTAGAAAAAAAAAAAAACTAAGACTCAGAATCCTTTTTGGAATCAAAGAATAGGTTTTTCGGTACAACACAAATGCAGAGAAAAATTGGGTGACTTTATGACCTGCTGCTTTTGAAAAGTATGATTCTGAACCGTTATTTAAAATGTTAAAACTAAAAAAAAAAAAAATCCCTCTTATTTATTGAATATTTTTTACTTTCTTGGCTTTTCTGCTTCCATTTTGAAGCTCACAAGATTTATGTAATTTGTGTAGTTTTCTAAATGATGGGTAAGTTGTTCCCTAAGATTAAAGGAGGTATTCCTTAAAGAATTCACACCATTTTAGAGTTGGAAAGGATCTAAGAATACATTTATTCCAATTCATGCTTAAATATATTCCCTTCTATAATATACCTAACAAATAGTCATCTAGTCTTTGACTTAAAATTTCCAATAGCCAGTTCTCGTTAGTAGGGAATTTTCCTTTACATTCAGCCTAAATTTGCCTTTTTGCAATTTCTACCAAATACTACTTGTTTTATTCTCTGGAACCCGACAAAACAATTTGAATTTCTCACATGACAGTCTTTCAAATACTTAAAAGCTATTTTGTCTATCATTAATTTTTCTTCTCAGATTAAATATTATACACATATATGTTTACATGCATATATACATATATAGATATATGGATACAAATGTACATGTATATGGGCATGGGTACATCTATTGTGTGTGGATATGGTCATATATACATGTATGTATATATTTAAGCATGTATGTGTATATGTATTGCTTGTGTGTATATTAATAATCCATCCTCCTATCATCTAATCTCAAGATTTTTCACCATCCTGGTAGTCTTTCTCCAAGTTTTTATAAGGCTTATCAATATCCTTAAAACATGGTACCCTAAATTAAATACCATTATTTCTTCTACATTGTGACTTTCCCCATTATGTCTTCAATATACATTGGTTCACATGAGAAATTAAATGGGAATTTTTTTTGGGGGGGGGGAGTTTTGCAGAAGCTGCAATTAGTAGATGACACAGAAAAACTTTAGAAACTCAGACATGCCTACTATGTATCAACATACTTTATTTTAATACCATGATAATTGAGACTTTTTTTCTGGTACAAAGGAAGGGCCAAAAAAAATGTATATGGATTTTCCAAATTGAGGGGGCACTATTTCCCTAACCCCTGTGATATGGAAGAGATAATTGTACAATTCTCCAGATAGAATATAAAAAAGGCAGGAGAAATGTATAATGTGATCATCTTTCTAGAGCTAAATGCAATATTCTTAAGTAGCCCAAAGACTTAATGGGTTTTCTTTGGCTTTCATATCAAAATTCAACTGAGTTTATGTTACCCTGGAATCATCAGATATTTTCAGATAAAATTTGCCTACCCATACTTACCCCATGTAGTACTTGTGAAATTGACGTTTTTTGGTTTGTTTGTTTGTTTGTTTGGGGGGGAAATGGTAATTTAATGTGAGACTTTGCATTTACCCCATTTGAAATTCCATTGTGTTGGCTATAACAACTGTTCTGGTTTTGTTGAAACATTTTTTTGACATTTTACTAGCAGTCCTTCCTAATTTTGTGATAAATTTGATGAACTTGTCATATTGCATTTAATTATTCCATCAATATAAATGTACAATAGCAAAGGTCCAGATTTAGATTTTTTTAAGTATTCCCCTGGAGACCTCTGATATCAAGTCATTATTAATGACTCTTTGTGTCAGGTTATTAAATCAGTTCTGAATCTACAGCATATGAATGTCATTACTTCATCTCCTGAGATCCCTGAAGCATGTAGACTACAACATCATAGATAAATTGTGAACTAGGCTGGCTTGTGCCCAACTTGACCAAATGCAGTAGAAATTTGGAAGATTGAAAAAAATGGGACCAGAGATAAAACCTAGAAATTTGAAAAAATTAAATTGACTTTGAGATATTTCAAACTAGATGTTCTAGATACATTTCAAGCTCAACTTGTCCAAAACGAAATTCATTATCTTTCACCCCAACTTTCCCCTGTTCCAAATTCCCCCGTTTCTATATAAACAAAAAACTTAAGCAATCTTTCACGATCCCTGATTGTTTTTGACACTTTACTCTTCTTCAACACACTTATCTAATCAGTTACCAAATGTTGTTCCTACCTCCACTACATCCCTCACATTTGACCCCTTTTTTCTCCTCTCATAAACAAGCCCTTTAGTTCAGGCCCTCATGAACTCTAGCATCATTTATGACAACACACTATTAACTGATCTCCCTGCCTCAAGGCTCCTGTCATTCCAGTCCACCTTACTCATTAATACAAAAGTAATTTTCTTCAAGAGCAAATATGATCATGTTATTCCACTCCTCAATGAATTCAGTTGTTGTTTGTGGCCTCTAGGATCAAATAGAAACTCCTGTGTTTAGTTTTTAAAGCCCTTCAGAATCTGGAACCTATCTACCTTTTCAGACTTATTGAACATCACTCCCCTTCCTATACCCTGGAATCTAGCCAAACTGGCTTTCTCTGTATTCCTCATCCACAGTCCTCCATTTCCTTTCTCCATGCATTTACACTGGCTATGTCTTGTGTCTGAAAAAGACACTCTTCTCATCTATATTTCATATAATCTCTTTCTTCTTCTGAGACTCAGCTCAAGTACTACTTCCTATTTGAAGCCAACTCTGATTCTTCTTAGCTGTTAGTGCCTTCCCTCTATCTTTTATTTATTTGAATTTACTTTATATTTATGATATATTAATTTATGTATGCACTTATCTCCTCTGTTAGAATATAACAAGCTTTTGAGTGAAAATGATTTCCACTGAATTTGTATTTGGCACATTGCAAATACTTTAGTAAATGCTTATTAGTTGAATGACTAATGATACAAAGCCTGAAGTATACTTTGTAAGATTTTCCCACTTTCAACTCAGAATATCTGAATCAGCCCAGAAAATTTAAGAAAATGTATTGTATGTATGTTATCTCCCAATTTACTGAAATTGAATCCCCATTTTTCAGTACACAGATCACAAAATTAAAGACATTTTTAAATTAAGGCAAAAAAAAATTTGATAACAAATTTCTTACAAAATAAAGATATCTCACAATGAACATTTCTTCTTCAAAGGTTTCTACAGTGTCTTTAACAGTCATAAGAAGGAAGACTCCTTGATGACTGGTATCAGGAAACTCAGCATTCTAAAGCATTTAATGTCTCTAGTAACTTCAGTTAGGTAATTTCTCTCAGTCACAGTTGCCAAAGATTAAATGTAGTGAATAGTAAATAGCCTCATATAATAGAAAATAGACTCATCTTGGATAATCAAGATGATAGCAAATAGAAATCAGAAAAATTATACAGATAAAAATATAGCAAATAATACTCAGAATGAATGGGCTCTCCTAATTACAATAACTTAACCAAGAAAAAAAAGAATCCCAGTTCTCATCCACAGAAAATTTCTCCAAGTTTCTAGTGTAGTAAGCTAGAGAGAGGGAAATGATCCAGGAGCTAACTCCGGTATCTGGTGGCTTCTTCCCAGAGTTTTTCTTTTCCCTCAAGGATCTTGCCCTGAAAAGAATTTGGAACTTCTCTCTGCAATCTGGAAGCCAGAGGGCCAAAATAGTTCCTTCAAGCTCTTGCACAGGTGTGGAATATCAAGTAATCAATCTCCACCAATGAAGGGAGTCTTAGTAATCAGGGCTAAGCACTTAGTTATGTAGATAAAGGTGATTAGAGTACTCCCTGTCTGATTGGAGATATGGTTCTCTAGTACAAAAATAAATAAATAAAGCCTTGTTAGACTAGGAATTTCTCATTATGACTATTTTCCTACCCTCTCTTAAGACTTGGCTTTACAAAATAGTGATCAGGGATCAATAATTCTCCCTGTGTGTCATTCACTCCAGATTCTGGTATGGTGAGTATGGATTTGTGAGACTCTTATACTATCAAATGTCCAGAATGAAGATTAGCCTAACTAACTAGGGAGAACCGCCAGGTATATTGTTATGTAGGTAAGAGGTTGCTGAGCATTTCTATTGACCTTTCCTTTTTTCTTCAGGGCAAAAGTCAAAGGTAACAGTCCTTGAGAGTGTGCTGCTATGCTAAGGCCATTTATTTTGCACATATATGAGCACAATAGAAAGAGCACTAACTGGAGTCAAAAAAGAGTTGGGTTCAAAGCTGCTTATAATGCTTATTACCCCTATGACCTTGGATAAGTCATATATTTTAAAATGAAAGGGTTGCACTAGATTTCCTATGATACTATAATTTCTAGGACTTCACTATATCCTTGTTTAGTAACTGGAAGAAAAAAAAAACCTCATTGTTTCTTCTCTTGTGTCTCATAAGTCACAATATGAGTTAAGTGGATGGTGTTATTTGGATCACTCTATAAAATATGCATCCACCTAAGGTGAAGGGACTAGATGGGGAAGTTCAATTTTTTTTTTAGGACATTAACTCTGGGAGAAGAAAAGAAGTAGTTTTTCTATTGCTATATTCATGCCTTCTTAATCACACTTAATCACTGTGCCAGCGACCACAGGTTTCTTTGTAATTTGGAGACAGTGCCTTATTTACACAGCTGCTACTAATTAAAAAAAAAAAAAAGTGGAACCCTTTTGTAATGCTACCACTGGATCACCAGGTTTATTTATTTTCCCCCATGTATAGTGAATGGTTCTATTTCAAGAGGTGTTAATTTGACCTGTATTTAAGTCTAATATGTGAAATAAACTACAGAAAAACCATATTCTACTCTATTTTTTTTCCCTGGATGTGATGATCCAAAAAAAACAGAACAACAACAACAACAAAAACCAAAACCCATAAATCATTTGGGTCATTAAATTATTCTCTTCTTTCTCTGCCCTCCATATAAAACATTTGTGGACAAATATCTTCTATGTCTACAGAAGGTTTTGTAAAGCAATGCTGTCTATGACTAATACTATAAGTCTTCACTGATAGTGTTACAGATTTATAAAATTCTGACAGTTCCTACAAAGAAAAACTTCAGATACACTCTAGGAAATGGATGGTTTATATGTGTGTCATCTAAGGGTCAGACTACATATTTTTGAGATTTTAATAAAACACTAAGGAGACTAAGGAATAGATATGTATGATCATTTATTGTATCTCCCTTTTAGGGTTATTGTAAGAATCAAATCAGTTACTGTATATAAAGCACTTGATAAACTTCAAAGCACTATGAAAATATGCATTAATTATTAGCTTAAGGAGAGATTTCAGGCCTTGATTTTTCTGAATACAAATGTTTTATTTTTTGGTAATCAACAATAATAAACCCTTATGGTTGCTGTCCATTTCAGCTAATTATGTCTTTGTAGGGACAGAGATTATTTGCTGTAGAAAATGGTTTTCACAAACAAAACCTCCTGCTCTCTTCTTATTTCCATCAAGGATACCAGTAGTACATATGTAGAAAATTCTCATAAAAGTTTTGTAAAGATGAAAAAATAGAAATATGCATTGCTATCGATAAGTTTGCTTTGTCAGGTCTAATAATTTTCAAAATCTTTTAATAACTTCCCTCCCTGAGATATTTTGATTATTATTGCTTATCATATTATCTTGGTCTAATCTAATACATTTTTCTTACTTGACAGTCTTAAAAGCCATTTCAAATTCCACTTTTTGCACATTTGAGATTGAGATATTTGGTGTTAGGGTCCAAATCTCATGATTTCATTGTCAATGAAGATGAAAATAAACTTTATAGAAACACAGATTAATGGATTCCATTTATTATATTTTCAGAACCAGAAAACATTCCAAGTAATATCTATTCTCACTTTTTCATTTTACAGATGAAATAACAGACTCAGGGAGGTAATAACTTAACCAAAATATATAACATAAGTAGAATATATTTGTTGCTCTCCTTCCAAAGTTATTGACATGACTCCCACATCAGTTAACTAGTCATTAGTTCTCATTAAGAAGAATGAACATCTGAAAAAGAAAAAAGATTCATTTCTTTTTAATATATTTATTTTATATTCTCTTGCCTCATATCATAACTTTCTTTTGTTGCTTTTATGAATCTAATCTGGGTTTTGCACAAGAATCATATGGTGATAGATTTAGAGTTGGAAAAGAATTTATATACTATCTAATCTAAGCTCTTTATTTTATGGATGAAGAAACTGGAGCATAGAATTAAAATGTCTTGTTCAAAATCACAAGTGAAAAATAAAATTTCAATCCATATCTTTTGACTCAACACTTGTTCTTCCAATGTACCATGCTGCTTCATTGTGTGGAATCTTTCAAACTAGAAACTTAAAGTTACAAACTAGCGACTGGTTTCTTACTGCCTCTTTGTATATAAACTCAAAGGAAAGAAACCACATCAGTCCTGCTTGAAAACCCAAACTCTACTGTGGCTCTTGAATGGTCCCTGATGCTAGAGTTGCCCTGAAATACAGAATCTAAGAAGAGCTTGGTGTAACAACTTGCCCAAATCCTGGGATTACCTTTTTGTTTACCATGGACTGCATCCTTCTGCCATGGTCTAAAGGTCATTTTACTCAAGGCACTGATTGTATTGCCCCCTTGCCCTTCCTTGTCTATTTTGAAAGTGTCAGTACTAACTGATGTGTTTTTATTTTATTTGTTTGGGGGAAAGGGGAAGGGAGGGGAAGCCACCCCAATTTAACCATAGCAATTGCTTCATCATAGTGGGGTGATGGTAGGGTCAATTCTTCCCTAGTACACTTCCTGTGTTGTTCTGCCCTGCCCTCCATGCTCCCTTTAGGTTACTTGATCATTCATTAAGCATATTAAATAAAAGGGCCATTTGTTTTTTAACTGAGCAGCACAATCAAGTATATTTGAAAGATCAAGGGAAATAGAAGTGCCATAATGTCAGAGAAGAGCAAATATTACACTTTTTAAAAAAGGATGCAACCACAGTCTACAAAGTATGGTTCAATGAGCTTGATTTTGATTTCTAAAAAATATATAGAATTGAACATTAGATGGTTGATAAATATCTAGAAAAGAAACTAGACATGTTTTTCAATTTTTGAAAATATACATTTTTTGTCTTTATATAATTCCAACTTACCTCTGAATTAATTTTCCCTTGTAACAAAAAACAAAAAAATTAAGTAAACATCAATATAGTGGTTTTACTTGACAGCATATATAGTATTTTGACCTAGCTATCCCCCATCTCTCTCTAAAAGGAGAGATGTTTCATTATCTGTCCTCTAAAACCTTTGTTTTTCAATTACTAAAAATTCCTTTCATTGATTTTTGTCATTGCTACATTTATTTGTATAAATTGTTCTCTTGGTTTTGCTCATTTTTTCTCTATATCAGTTCAAACAAATTTTCCATTGTTTCTTTAAATATCTTAATTCATCATTTCTAATTATACAATGATATGTTATTTCTTTTTTGTTTACTTAGTTTTGAGTCATTGTCCAGTCTATGAATTCCTACTTTGTCTTTAGTTTTTTGCTGTTGCAGAGTGATGCTGTGAATACATTGTTATGTATGAGACCTTAGTTTTTGCCTTTGCTTTCTTTGATATATAGTTTAATAATCTACATATATACCCCAAATCACTGGTTCTACTTCTAGTTCAGCCTTCAAACCAAAATACAGAGAAGTAACCCTTGTAGAAAAGGAGCTAATCATTCTTACCAACAGACAACTATCTGGAGAAAGTAGGAATTTTTAAAAGTTAGCATGGCTTCCTCAAGAAACTGACTTCATTTCATTTTTTGGAGTTTACTAAGCTAATAAAGTAGAATACCATGGATGTTGTGGTTTACCTATATTTTAGTGAAGCTTTTAATAAAATATATTTTTCATAAACATGGGGAGATGTGGATTATATAGTAACACAATTTCATAAATTCAGAAATGATTGGATTATTAGATTCAAAGATTTATTGATAATTGTGCAATGTCAATGAATCAGGAAGTCTGTAGCAAATAGCCCTGGAATCTGTACTTGACATTCAACTAATTTGACAATTTTATCAATGATTCTGATAAAGAGATAGATGGCATGTTTATCAGCTTTCCAAATTATTCCAATTTGAGAAGTAGTGCTAACACCTAGGGCAAACACTTCAGGTTCTGAAAGGATGTTCTCAAATTTTATTTTTATGATCCCTTATATTCTTAAAAATTATTAAAGATTCTCCTCAAAAATGTTATTTATGTGGTTTATATGGATAATTTTTTTACCATATTACAAATTTAAGTGTCATAGAATTGTTGTGAAGATAGTTTTTGACCTCAGAGATCTCCTGAAAAGTCTCAAGGGCACTAGGGACCCTCGGAATACACATTGACAACCACTAAACTAGAACATTAGGCCAAGTCTAAGAAGATGAATTGCAGTTAGAGAGAAATATAAATGTGAAGTTTTATACTTGGGCACAAAAATCAGCTTCATGAGCACAAGATGGTGGAGGCATAGCTATTAAGACATTTTATAAAAAAAGGATAGAATGGTTTTTAGTGGACTGTCAGCTTAATTTCAGGCAACATTGCTATGACAGGCAAAAAATATGTGCATCTTTGGCTACATTTAGAGATGTAGTGGTAGTTTAAAAAAATAAGCAGAGAAAGTGAGAATGGTGATCCCACTCTACTAGTCTCATCAGACCTCATTTGGAATATTGTCCTCATTTCAAGGCATCATCAAAGAAGAAATTTGATAAGCTGATGGTAAAAATCTTCCTTGAGTCCTGTCACATGAAGATAATTGAAAGAATTGGACATTTTTATCTTGGGAACAGAAGATTCAAAGGGAATATGAATATCCCCAGGTTTTTGAAGTTCTCTCATGTGAAACATGGATTAGGCCTGTTTTTTTCTGCCCCAAAGGGCAGAAAATGAGGAGTACTTGGTAGACATAAAAAGAAGTCAATTTAAGTTTGATGCGTGTGTGTGTGTGGGGGGGGTGTCCTAACTATTAGAGTTTTCCAAAAGTGGAATGGATTGCCTGGGGGAAAAAAAAAAAAAAAAAAGGTCAATTCTTCTCCTTAAAAGTCTTTAAACAGAGCTAAAATGGCCACTTGTCTGATATGTTATAATGATAATCTTTTTTGTGTTTGGATTGAACTAGATGACCACTAAAGTCTTTTTCATCCCTTAAATTCTGTGGTTCTTTTACCTAAATATGGTTGCATAGCGTGAGACTATATATAAAGGTAATAATCAGTACATTTAGATTAATTTGGATTAATTATGTGGCTGATTCACTGAATTATACAAATATTGATAAATGAGAATTGGCAAACTAGGACAGATTGAAAACTATATCGCAGAAAGATTGGCTGAAGATCCTAAAAGTCTTTTACCTCAAGAAGAGAAAACTAGGAATTTGTGAGAGATACTTTCATGTATTTTAAGGACTACTATTTGGAAGAGAGATTAGAATTGTTCTCTTTAGTCCCAGAAATTAAAAACAGGAGCAAAAGGTGGAAGTTGAAACTAGATTTATTGCATCAAAAAAGAAAAAACTTCCTACCAATTAGAATTATATAAAAAATGGAATGGATTCAAAATCACTGCAATTCTTCCAGTGGGGATCAGAAGACTACTTGTCATAGATATTGCAGAGGGGTTTCCTGTTGAAGCATGGATTAAACTAAACAACCTTTGAGGTTCTTTCCAATTTTAAGATTCTCTTCCACTTTTGATTTATTGTCTTTTGCAACTCACAGTAAGACCAACAGAATTTTAGACTAACATACATGACGTTGAGCCAACATTCCAATATCATGATCTACTAATCCTGTGAAAGTGACTACAGAAACCTGGCAAAGTAGTGAATTTGGAATCATTTTTATCTACTTATTGGAGGTGGCTAAGAATTTCACTGAATTTTATGAAGAAGTACCACCATGGGCCAAAAGTTTTTCATGCCAGCAGTAATAGAATTCCAATTAATCAGTGAAATGTGCCTTAGACCAGTGGTTTTCAAAATGGTGGCTTGCCAGACACTTCCAGGTGGTCTGTGAGTAGCTCTAAAACTTGCCAACATTGCTTCCTTTTTTCTACCATTCACACATGCACGCATACACACACACACACACACACACACACACACACACACACAGATATAGATATATAGACTAATATGATGCATCATGAATTTGAATTTACATTTGAAAGTATAAAAATGAAAATTATTTTTAAAAAAACAGGAATCACAAGATAAGAATTTAGATACTTGACTTTACAGAATCCATAGACAGAAATCTGTTTTTCTGAGGTTGCTAAGTAGAATATTTCTGATTGAAAGTCAGGATCTTTAAAGCGATTTTGCAGAAGACTCTCTGTCCTTGTTATAGCTATGACCTATGGAGACATCATTGAGGTATAGTGTCTTGTAAAAAGCACTCAATTTAAAGTCAGGAGGTCCATTTTCAAGTTCTAATTCTACTACATATTAGCTAAATGACCTTAAGCTAATCACTTAAACTCTGAATCTCTGTTTCTTCTTCTGTGGAGTGTGGGGTTTGACTCAGTCATTTCTATATTAAATCTATAATCCTATGACCTATTTTACACCTTAGTATAACCCTGTTCTGTTGTTATTATCTCTATGTTTTCAAGTGAGGAAGCTGAAATTCAGAGAGGTCAGGTGAATTGCACAGTCACACAGCAACTACATGTCCGAGGCAAAATCTGAACACACATCTTCCTGATTCAAAGTCCTATAATCTACTAATATTCTTTATCTCAAGGTAAGCATTGCTTACTTTCACAATAATGAAGAGTGAATATTCTTTAATATTTGTAAACATTATGCAGCTTTAGCTACATTCCAATGGTATGGGTATCCTCTAGAACTTTTGTTGTACTATACCTTTTCTCCATATACATGGAACCAGCCCATATTTCTCTCTTTTTTTTTTAATAACTTCATTTTTCTAAATATACGTAAAGATAGTTTTCAGTGTTCATCTTTGCAAAACTTTGTGTTCCAAAATTTTCTCCCTTCTTCCCTTACATAGACAGAAAGCAACCCAATATAGGTCAAATTTGTGTAATTCTTCTAAATATATTTCCATAATTCATGTTGTGCAAGAAAAATCAGATCAAAAGGTGAAAGGAAAAAAAATGAGAAAAAAAGCAAAAAAAACAATAATAATAAAAATGGTAAAAATGCTATGTTGCAATCTATATTCAGTCTTCATAATTCTCTCCAAGAATTGCAGATGTGGATGGCACTTCCTATCGCAAGTCTATTGGAATTGCCTTGAATCACCTCATTGTTGAAAAGAGCCAAGATCATCATAATTGATCATATAATCTTGTTGTTGCTATGTATTATGTTCTTTTGGTTCTACCCACTTCACTCAGTGTCAGTTCATGTAAGTCTTTCCAGACTTTTCTGAAATTATCCTGTTTGTCATTTCTTATGAAACATTAAAATTCCGTTATATATCATTACTTATTTAGCCATTCTCCAGCTGATGGGCATTCACTCAGTTTCTAGTTCTTTGCCACTGCAAAAAGGAATCCTAAAAACACTTTTGCACATGTAGATTCTTTGCCTGTTTTTATGATCTCTTTGGGATACAGACCCAATAGAGATACTGCTGGTTCAAAGGGTATGTACAGTTTATAATCCTTTGGGAATAGTTCCAAATTGCTCTCCAGAATGGTTGGATCAATTCCCAACTCTACCAACAATACATTAGGGTTCCAATTTTCCCACATTCCCTCCAACATTTATCATTATATTTTTCTTGTCATCTTAGCCAATCTGAGAAATAAGAAGTGATACCTCAGAGTTGTTTTAATTTGCAGTTCTCTAATCAATAATGATGTAGAACATTTTTTTATTTGACTAAAACACCAACCCATATCTCAAAGGTCACATGGAGATGGACACACTTGGAAAGCATAAGGAGAATTGACTTCACATCATAACATGTCTTTATAAATCAATTATATAAATTGGGTATATAAACTATAAAATTGAGAAGATGGAATGTCAATGCTGTTTTTAATGGGAACAGATTCAATCCCTTGTAATGTCAACTGAGGCCGGACTTTAGAATAAACCAATACTTATATGTTGTGATAAGCAGATTGATTGGAACGTCCCTCTGGCCAAAAGTATATTCTGGCTTATGCAGGCCTGAAATTCCACTTTGAGAGATTCATTTACTTGGACCTTTAAGAGTGCTCTTTCTTTAATAGCTTCAAAACAGAGATCTTTCCATCATTGTGAAAACTTCTTCTACAGATATAGATTGTAACCCCATGGTCTTCATGAACTGCTGTGGCCAAAAATAATTTATCAACTAGTGAGTGAACTGTTAATGAACATCTCCAGATTTATCTGTGCTGGGTCTCTGTTGCCAGACAGAGATCTTATCACCATATTTGAAACCAGTCCAGGGGAAGATGTAATGCAATGGAATGAACATTGAATTTGGAATCAGACATTCTAAGTTCAAATTCTGTCTACTTACTAGATGTATAGTCCAGGGCCTAGTTTCTTATCTGTACAATGAAGGAATTGAGTGACATGACCTCAAGGTCTCTTGTAGGTTTAAATTCATGGTCTTCTGACTTGCCAGAGTTTGTGCTTTACTAACATATTCTTCCAAAATTGATCCTTTTCTTACAGTTTGAGATTAGGGTGAGATTTCAGTGGAACAGGAAAAAATATTTTTTGATGAAAATAACTCAAAGACTATTTTCTAAATTAATTATCCACTAAGACACTAGAAGGATCAATAGAGATCATATTGACATATCTCCTTAGGACTGGGACTGGATGGGATTTGAGAGAGAGAGCTGACCAGAAGTGTTGGGAAAACTTTTAATGCGAAAGCTTGAAACATTACTTCGCTAGAACAGCCTTAAATGGGCAGGATGGGGGCAATAAGGACCTTTAGGCAGAGAAATTTATGTCAGAGAAAAAGGAGATGGATATACTGACTGAAAGCAGAGAAAAGAAATGGGTGAAACAGGAACTTCTATCAAAAAATGAACTAATTAAAAAATCAGTTAAGTGCTCACTATTTGCAAAGTATTATGCTAAATACTGGGAATACTAAAGATGACAGAGAAGAGATGTGAATGGAAATGACAAAAATAAAGTCCTCATGTCAAAGGGCATGCATAGAAACTTTAAGGCAAGGTTACCAATCTGGGCAGACACTATAGCATGAAAAAAGGAAAAATGTAAAGGTGACCATGAATTTTCAGTATAATGAGGGCTCTTAATTCCATACCTCTTTGCAAATTGCAAAATAACAACACCCTTCTAAAATAAGTGGAGGAAATATTATTGTGCCCATTTTGCAGATTGAGAATTTGAAGCACAGAGGGGCAAACTGACATGATAGCCCATAATCATGAAGCCAGGGAGTATTAGAACCACAATTAAGATGTAAATCTTTTGATATTAAATCCTATTTTTTAAATTGTCTTTTGGGGCAGTTAAGTGGATAGAGCAAATAGAGTAATGGGCCTAGAGTTATAAAGACCTAAGTTCAAATGCAGCTTTAAACACATACTAGTTGTGTGACTCTATGCAAGTCACTTAATTGTTTGCTTCAGTCTCCTTATGTGTAAAATGAGATGGAGAAGGAAATGGCAAACCACTCTAGTAAAAAAAAAAAGAAAAGAAAACCCCAAATAGGGTCAAAGAGTCAGATATGACTGAAATGACTAAACCAAAATAACATTAATGCATGTTCCCTTCCCATCCTTCTTTTCTGCCATAGTGCCCTCCATCCCCCCAGGCAGAGCCTAAAGCTTAAAAAAAAGTGAAGTAGGATAAAGTTTGGGGGTTCACAAATATTAAAAATTAATAACTGTCTTTCTACACTGATTCCTACCTATCTTTGGTGGTATATTGATGATTACCTCCCACTCCTTCTAATTTTTATAAAGACAGACTTCTCAGAATGTGAAAGTACTATAGCCAAAGTTGCCCAGTTTGCCATTTTCCCCAGGTTTAGACCTTTAGTGTATAAGAAAAAAGATGACTATACCATAAACACAGCGATCTCCTTCCTGCCCTTAAACAAGCCTGGGAATGCTTTCTGTTACAGACAAAATCAGTATCTGCAGGGATCATGATATGGTCATTTCCTAAGTGGGGAAGGAAGAGAAGGAAGGAAGCCTATTTTTACAAACTTGGTTTGTAATTTCAGAATTTAAAAAGGTATCACTTTCCAAGAGCATTTGGAATTTACTTGGACTTTATGAAAACCAGACAGCAGCACTTGTCTTTCATTAGTCACTTTATACCCAGTACACAGCTTTAAATATGACTGTTTTCACTCCGGGTTTATTGATTGACTGTACAGTTTACTTCCCTTAATCTAAAACAAAATTCTGAGATCAATCTTTTAAGAGACTATTTTATATGATTTCACTGTTCAGCCATTTTTTCCAAACTATTATTTTTTTCCTATATAACAAGAAGATCATTGGGCTTAGAGGTAGGAAGACTTGTGTTCAAATCCCACCCCTAACACTTACTGACTCAGACCAAATCATTTTTTCAAACCTCAGTTTCTTTATCTGTGAAATGGAGATAACATGTTATTATTTTCTTTAAGAGAAATGTTAAGATTTTAAAGTATTTTACAACAAATTATTTTCCTGACTTCATAAGTTGGCTTGATTATTCAATTCCCTAATTATTTTTTTGTCCTCTTCGAGATCCCACTTCTTTCACCTATTATCTTTTTTATTCTAGGCAAATTATTCAAATTCTGTAAGAGCCTTCCTCAGCTGAAAGCACTTCAATGAATTCCAGTATCTATTACCTAGATTTCAAACTTCTTACCATTGAACCCTGTTCCCTCCCTCCTACTTTTCTAATCTCATTTTGCACTATTCTCCTCCAAATATTTTGTGCTTTAGCCAAAGTGATCTATATTTTCTCCCCTCCTCCCACATATACCTACAGAATTTTCTTTCTCCTTAACCTTTGCTTGTGGTGTTCCTTATATTTGTGTAGCATTTCCATTTCCCCAAAGTATACTCATAGTCATAAATTGGAATCCCCAAGGAGAAGCTAGAACTTCCATTAGAGTTAAAAGATTAACAATGAAGGACTAGAATATCTAAAACTAATTTTCGGGAGCCCCCAACAATGTGCTCCTAATTAAATAATATCAGGTAAACTTTACTTCTAGGAAAGACTATTTACTAAAATGTTATCTTGAGAACAGTAGTTAAAACACTTTCCTCAAACCTGGGATATGCTTTTTTTCTTGTACGCATAAAGTGTCAGCAGAGTGGGTTCAAATTCAGAATTCAAAAGTAGTCAGATACATGTTTAAAGGACTCAAAAAATCTCAAAACTCCTGGCCCTCAAGTCCAGGAGTACTTTATTTTTTTGGAGATTTCAGATGAAATTCCATTGAAATATAGTTTTCTACTTTATAATCCATAGCCAACACTTCTCTCCTCACTAGAGGTCACAATCAATCATCACCATTCTTTGTTACTATTTCCAATCATTTTCTATCATTGTTTTACCATTTTCCTAGATTCTCTTACAAATGTTCTAGCTTCTGGTGAGACCTCTGATGGTTTGATGGATCTCCCAATTCCTTGGGAACTCCCCTCTCAGAAAATGCTCTTATCTAAAATCTTAAAAAATAAAAATAAAAAAATAAAAAACCTAAAATCTAGGAAAGAATGAACAGAAAGAAAGTAGTTTCCAGAAACATGGAGCCCGAGTGGAGGATAAAGCAATTACTTTTTTATTCCATCCCACCCTGCAACTTGACAGTTCACAAATCGTTCCGTTTTATTCACTGTCAGGAAAGAAAAAAACAAAAGGACAAGTTAAAATCAGGTAAACTGAGACACAAAATTCCCAGTATGATAAGTTGTTTGTAAAGCATGAATCTTCCAATAAATACACTCTCATTTTCCCCAGTTATGACCCCAAATGAGGGGGACTTTTACAGGTTTGGGGAAGCTCAGAAGACAGAACAGAACAATGTAGTTGATAAAATGAGGTTGATAACAACATGATCGGGGATATAGCTGAAGCATGAGGAGCAATACGATTGAATGGAAGTTTGGTAATGAGCAGTTAGCAATGATTCTTCTTTCCTTCTTTAGACTAAAAAGTGTTTATTGTTTTAGTCCACCTGCAAAATGGTGACCCAAACTTCTTTAAATAGCAAACCAGACATCCTTGAAGGTAGTTTAGTGGTGTCTAGATACTAGACAGGAATCGTTAATGTCTACCCATATCCCCATAAGTTACTGGAATTCCTTGAACAGTGATTACAAGGAAAACGGGGTTCCTGAACTTAACTCATCATGGGCCAGCTAAATTCTAAATTAAGATCAGAGATAGAGAACCAAGACTTGAGCAGTTATGGGGCAAAAATAGGTATAGGACAAACTCAAATAATTGTAAAGAACAGAAGAACAGATCACTTTTTTCCATATGTACACATAAGTCTTTCCCATTCAGCCAGTCAGAAAGCTCTTCAGATAACAGAGTATAGCTCTTCAGTAAACTCAAGTCTTAAAGTACTGCTTCCATATGTTGAATTAGAACCAGGCAGGGAATATCTGTGTATGTTTCTAAATCTCATCAGAAAGGGCAAATTCTAACATGTTTCAGGTAATGGACCTTTAGTGGCCAGTCCCTTCATTGAACCTAGAATCTTGTACCTTCTTGCATTTGCCTGTAGAAAACTTAATGCTTATTTAAAACTCAACTCCTATGTTACTTCCTCCATTAATTCACAGCATCATCAGATATAGACCTAGAAAGGACTTTAAATCACTAAGTTATTTGTCCTACCCTTTTCACATGGCTTCTCCAGGGTCACATGGGTGGTAAGTGAGAGTTCTGGGATTAAAATACAGAACCTAGAAAAAAGGACTATGGGGACCTGATGTTCACAACATAGTATTTGCACCTTTTTTGTTGTTGTTTGCTTCCTTTTTATTTTCTTTCTCATTTCATTTCCTTTTTGATCTGATTTTTCTTGTACAGCATTATAATTGTGGAAATATGTTTAGAACAATTGCACATTTTAGCATATACTGGATTACTTGCTGTCTAAGGGAGGAAATGGAGGAAGGGAGGGAGAAAAAATTTGGAACACAAAGTTTTGCAAGGGTGAATGATGAAAACTATCTATACATAGATTTTTAAAATAAAAAGCTAAAAAAAATTAGCTTAGATTTCAAGTATTCTTTATATTAGATTGAGTTGCTAACCCCTATCCCTCATTCTTAGGCCATAATCCCCTCCCACTTAATTTCATGTTAATCTTCTCCCTTTTAGATTACCTTCATGCACTAATACTTGATATTTATGTTTTATAAATAAGTTTTATATTTATGATGATTTGCATTCTTACTATTCCATTTCAAGGCATCAATGCTGCATTTAAAAAAAATACATAAAACCTGCTATTAGAGGTAAATAATGAATACCATTAGAAGACAAGAGAGTTCATATATCTAAAAATCTGCAATTGTACAAAACTAGTTTCAGCTGGCAACATCTACTTCAGTCAGCAGAATCCTTTTCTATTATTGGAAGAAATTATTTTATTTACACTAATTCTCATCAATGTTTATTTTTAAAAAAGTCAAATGGCTTTTTGGAGTTTTGAGTTGTATTAATATATTTTGTTTTTAGTGCCACCTTCATTTCTTTTAATTTTTTAAAAATGTTAACCAGTCAAAATCCAATATCTTACTTTTCTCTTCACTTCTGCCCTCGTTTGAGAATACACGAAAAACAAAACCCATTAAAAGCATGCATAGTCGGTTGAAACAAACTCCCACATTATCAGTGTCTAAAAAAAAAAAAGTTTCATTTTGCATATTATGTTCCTTCATTTCTCTATCAGGAGATGAATAGCATATTTCATTATATCATTGGTACTCCTGAATTCTAGTAGTCATTAAACTGATAAGAATTCAGTATCAGATTATTCCATTACATTTATATTCTACAACTTGTTTAGCTCACTGGATAGGCACTCCCTTAGAATTTCATTCTTTGCCACATCAAAGAACTATAAATAATTTTGTACATCCTTAGAGTTTGTTTTGATTATTTCTAATCTTTCCCTTAATCTACCTATCCTCAAAATCCCCCTCCACCCTTCTTCCCTTTCCCTCCTATTTCCCTATTGAGTGAAATGTATTTATCCAACTCTGTATGTATGTGTGTATTCATCTTCTTTTGACTATATTAGGTGAGATTATGGTCCAAACATGAGCTGTACCCTCTATTCCCACTCCTTGCTTATATAGATTTTTACTTGTACGCTGTGATTAAATGGGATATTTCCCTCGAACTTTCCTTTCCCTTCCCTCTCCCAACCATTATAAATGTCTCTTCTCCCTTCTTTCCATTCTTTTCTTTAAATAATAAAGATGTAACAGAACCACTCCTAGCTTTTGTTTAATCCAATTCCTCCTATATCTACTGATGATGAAAAGGTTCAGAAGGGACACATTTGACCATATTTGAATGTAAGTAGTTCACCCTTATATAGTCCCTTTATAAGTGTTCATTTTTGCTTTTTTTATATGTGTTTCTCTTCCCTCTTGATTTGAACTTCAAAGCTTTTACATGACTTTTTTCATCAGGAATACTTGGAAATCTATTTCATTAAAGATCCATTTTCCCCTTGCAGAAGTATATTCAAATTTTCTAGGTAAGTTATTCTTGGCTGTAAACTCATATCCTTTGCCTTCTGGAATATAGCATTCCAAGTCTGCTCCTTCATAATGGTGGCTGCTAAATCATGTGTGATCCTGACTATGGCTCCTCATTCTTTTTGGCTGCTTTTTTTTTCTTTCACTTGAAAACTGGATTCTGGCTATGATGTTCCTGGGAGTTTTCATTTGGGAGTTCCTTTCAGGGGTGTCTGGTGAGTTTTTTCTATTTCCATTTAGCCATCTGGTTCCTGTATGATTTTCTTTTAAGATTTCTTGAAATATATCTAAGCTTTCTCTCTCTCTCTCTCTCTCTCTTTCTCCTCTCTATCCCTCTCTTTGGCCCTCTCCCTTTGCCTTTCCCTTTTCCTCTCCTCTTTCTCTCTCTTTTTGTCTCTCTGTCTCTTTCCCTCTCTCTCTGGTCATAGTATTCAGATAGTCCAATGATTCTTAAATATTTTCTCCTCAATTTATTTTCTAGGTTAATAGTTTATGTTTGAAATAACTTATATTTTCTTCTATTTTTTCAATCATTTTACTCTGTTTTAACATTTCTTGTACCTTATTGAAATCATTAGCGTTTATTTGGTCTAATCTCATTTTCAGGTAGTTTGTTGCTTGAACAAGGCTTTGTACCACTTGTGTCAGGCTGATAATCCTCATTCTAATTTTTCCATAACTCTCACTTCTTTTCAATTTTTTCCTCAAATACTTTCATTTCATTTATAAAAACCTTTTTTTATCAGGGGCAGCTAGGTGGCACAATGGATGGAGCACTCGCCCTGAAGTCAGGAGGATCTGAGTTCAAATTTGATCTCAGACACTTAACACTTCCTAGCTGTGTGACCCTGGACAAGTCACTTAACCCCAATTGTTCAGCAAAAAACCAATAGCAACAAAAGTAGCAACAGCAACAACAGCAGCAACAATGACAGCAACAACAACAATAATTATTTAATATAACAATATTACATAATATAACAACAAAATAATAAGGTATAATAACAACAGCAACAACAACAACAAACAACACATATTTTTTACCTCTTTTAAAACACTTCAGGCATGCTTTCTAGGAAATTAAATTGAGTTCTAGCCCAGATGAGGCTTTTCTCTAGGACTTTGGTTATGGAATAGTTCTCTTTCTGTACCATTTCTTAATGGTGAACTTTTTTTTTTTATTTGTTTGTTTGTTGACTTAGTTTTCCAGTATTTTCCCTAGTTTTAGATTTAATGTTAGGACTGAGATCTATAACACTTCAAGAGGAAAGGGCTGATCTAGTCCTGTTATTGTTTTCTTGGCATATTGAATGGTTATTCCAGGATCTCAGGGACAGACTGTGAGCTTTCAGTGTCTCAAGAGTGGTCTGATCCAAAACAAAGACCTATTCTCACTCCTCTGGTCTGAGTTCCAGAAGTTTTTTTTTTTTTTGAGTTTGGACCTGAACAAAAGTCGATTGCTGTTGGACTCGACCCTTATTATCCAATTGTAAAATTCTGTTGGTTCAGAATGGCAGAATTGTAGGCTCCCTCTCAATTTGGATCAACAAAGCTGTTTGATAGATCCCCAGTATGAGTCTTCACCATTTCACTGTGGGTGAGATGAAATTTCATTTTTGTTTTGATTTTGTTTTGTTATTTTGGGTGATTTGGAAAAGTTTTTTCTGTTACTCAGTTTGCTGTTTCTCTTTTGGGAATTCTTTGTTCATATTCTTTGACCACTTTTTTTTTTTTTTAATTAGGGAATGGTTCTTGGTTTATCTGTCTGTGTTAGTTCCCTGTGTATCTTGGATATGAGATCCTTAGAAGAGATAGTTGATTCAAAAGACACTAATAGAATCTTTTTTTTTTTTTTTTAATACTTGGCTGAACTACACATCTGTCAGATTGGCTAAGATGACAGGAAAAAATAATGCAGTATGTTGGAGAGGATGCAGGAAAACTGGAACACTAGTACATTGTTGGTGGAGTTGTGAATGGATCCAACCATTCTGGAGAACAATTTGGAACTATGCTCAGAAAGTTATCATACTGTGCACACCTTTTGATCCAGCAGTGTTACTACTTGGCCTATATTCCAAACAGATATTAAAGAAGGAAAAGAGACCTTTTTGTGCCAAAATGTTTGTGGCAGCCCTTTTTGTAGTGGCTAGAAATTGGAAATTGAATGGATGCCCATCAATTGGAGAATGATTGGGTAAATTTTGGTATATGAATATTATGGAATATTATTGTTCAGTAAGAAATGACCAGCAGAATGATTTCAAAAAGGCTTGGAGAGACTTACATGAACTGATGCTGAGTGAAATGAGCAAGACCAGAAAATCATTATATACTTCAACAATAATACTGTATGAGGATGTATTCTGATGGAAGTGGATTTCTTCAACAAAAAGAATATCTAATTCAGTTCTAATTGATCAATAACGGACAGAATCAGCTACACCCAGAGAAATAACACTGGGGATTGAATGTGGACTACTTGCATTTTTATTTTTCTTCCCAAGTTATTTTTACTTTTTGAATTCAATTTTTCTTGTGCAACAAGAGAACTGTACGGATCTGCACACATATATTGTATTTAAGATATATTTTAATATGTTTAACACATGTGAGACTATCTGCCATCTAGGGGAGTAGGTGGAAGGAGGGAAGGGAAACGTTGGAACAGAAGTGATTGCAAGACAATGTTGAAAAATCACTCATGTATATGCTCTGTCAATAAAAAGCTATAAAAAATAAATAAATAAATAAATGTTTGGCTGAACTTTTATTCCTTTTTCTTTACTTCTAATAATTAAACTCCTCCCCTCTGTGATACTCAGTTTTCAAAAGAAAATAGAACAAAGAAAAGAAGGATAATGGCAGATCTTATCGCCTTTCCAGTTAATTGATATCCTAATATTTCACTGATGTTGTTTCAGTGGTGGTCAACTTTTCATGACTTCATTTGGAGTTTTCTTAGCAAAGATACTAGAGTGGTTTAAATTTCCCTTTCCATCATCTTTTACAAATGAGGAAGCAAAGGCAAACAAGATTAAATGACTTGCCCAGGGTCACATAGTTAGTAAGTGTTTGAGGTCAGATCTGAATTCAGGAAGATGAATCATCCTGACTCCAAACTTAGGCCTCTATCTACTGTGCTACCTAGCTGTCTCATTATAAATAGTAATTGAGCAAAAACAGACACTACAGCAATAATTGGAAATCACCACAAATCACAATATAACTGTCATAGACTTCATAATCATTTTTATTAGAGACCTTTTCTCTGGGAAGGAGAAATCTGCAAGAATGACAGAGTAAAACCCAAAAATATTAAAAATAAAGTTTTGAGATTAATGATATAATCATTAACATTCAGGGGGGAAAACAGGCATCACAGAGCCTGGAGACTAGTTAAAAGCACACTACTTAAAAATTTTATTTGTGCTTTGTGAAAATGTGTTCTCAGTTCTCCCATTTAAGCAAAAGGTTTCCATTCATTGATGATCATAGAAATGTGTAACATTACATTTATGTTCACCACCCAAGGAATATTATTTAAAGTGAAAATTCATTGATATTAGTTATAAATGACATTTTTATACATTAAATAAAGATGTTAAAACTTAAGTAAGTTTATTTTAAATTTACTACTAAACTTTATTTAAAAATTTGAACTTTGTAAATAATCAAGCTTTCTCATTCTCCTCAAGCACAGAATAACCTTTTCAGCCTCGTTTTTTTGTTGTTGTTGTTTTTTTTTTTTTGACTAGAAGCCTGGAGGCAAAGCCCCTCCCCCAAAGGGCTCCAGTGCTCAGGTCACACAAACCAGATTAATTCCTGATGAAACTTAACACCAAAGAGAGGGAATCAAGCTTTTCTAACTATCTCTGACTAATTTTGCTTTCTCTCTAGAATAGCACTCCAAAGAAAATCCCTATCCCTTGTCTGTCTTCCAATATGGAATAATAAGGTCTCGCTGTGAATAGCTATTCAATGTGCAAAATAGACACAGGAATAGGGCATATTTCATTTTTTCCTTCTTAAGTTCATTTACAGATGTAGAAACTGAGGCATAGAGAGTAAGCCAAGTTTTGAACTTATATAGATGAGTCTTTAGACTCTATCCACTATACCACTTAGCTGCCCCCCCCCGAAGAAATGCTAAAATAGAAAAGAGTAATAAGTGCACATCAACAAATATCTAAAGTAATAATATACCAGAGATAGGTGGTACAATAAATAGAATATTGGGCTTGGAGTCAGGGAAATCTGATTTCAATCTGGCTCAGACATTTACTAGATGTGTAACTGTGGATAAGACACAACTTTTATTTCCTTTAGTTTTCCAATGTAAAGTGGGGATAATTGCACCTACATCATAAGATTGTTACAAAGATCAAATGAAATAATATTTGTATTGATACCTAGTAGGTATCAAGCTTATATAGTAATATATAAGTATAGCATATACTTATATATTAGGTATTCTATAAAGGCGTATTCCCTCTTTTTATATTCATATATATGTATATGTATACATATATATGTATATTCATATATGTATATATTATATATGTATGTGTTTATGTGTATATATACACATACACACATATGGATTTATATACACACATATCTACAAAAAAATTTAGCTCATTTTCCCAAAATTAAGTGAACTACTATAGGACAGTAAAATACACATGTGTGTATATGTATAAATATATATACATACATATAATTTCACTTTTTTTTTGTATATGTACTATCTGAACAACTCACAAAGTCTAGATCTCGGCAAACAGATGTGTTCATTCAGTCTCTTTGGATTTAGGATGATCAGACATTTCCCCTGCAAAAATTCATGTATTTTCAGAAAACATACCCTTCTGAGCAACTCGGGAATCTTGAATTCATGAGGTAATCATCAATTTCCTCATGACTGCTATTCAGTGACTTAACCCACATTATTTCTGGGCAATGTGCTCATAGTTACCCTGGTTATTGAGAGACTGTTAAAGAAAGAAACCCTTCCCTTCACTTGAAATCCAAAAGGAAGCTTATACTGGATCTGTCCCAAGAAAGCGTAACCCAAAAGAGAGAGGGAAAAGAGTTTTTTTTTTTTTTTTTTTTTTTTTTTTTTTTTTTTTTAACTATCTCTGAGGAAATTCCTGTACCAGAGCCAATCTTTCACAAACCTTTGTGTGACCAATACTCTTTGATTTATAGGAACTAATCAGAAGTTATAATATTAACTAAACATAGTGAAGTTTCTGTTATTTGCCAAGGAGTTAGTATCATGTTTATCTCTAGAAGATCATGTCTTCTTGAGATATTTTCTTGGATAAATTTTTAAGCACTTTAATTGTCTCTGTTTTCCTAATCCTTCATTTTTCTATGAAAAGTATGTGGCAGAATGAGACAGCAACTAATCAGGGACCCATTTTTTTAAAATTTAAAATTTATCCAAAGCAATCCCAATTGAATTTGGACAGAAAATGTCATCTACATCCAAAAGAAGAGCTAAGGAGACTGATTTTATCTCTTCCATGGTTTTTCCACTTTGCTCTGATTTTCTCTCCCAACATGATTAATAAACAAACAAATAAATAAAATTTAAAATTTTGAGCCTTTCCTGTCTATACCAAACAGAGCTCCAGGGTGATATACCATTGAACCAAGAATGCAGTAAACCATAAGAACTGGGGTTGGGGGTGGGGGGGTGGGGGGGGAATCCCCTAGATTTTTCCTTTTCTCAGTAGCACCTGAATGAAGTCTCTGGGACAAAGAGAAAAGACACCTGATGCATAAGAAGGAAGAGGATAAACAGGTTATAATACCCTGGTAAGAACTGGGTTCCACTCACCAAAGTGCTACTAGAGAAATGAGCAGAACCAGAAAATCATTATATAAAGCAACAACAAGACTATACTTTAATCAATTCTGATGGACATGGCTCTCTTCATCAATGAGAGGATTCAAACCAGTTCCAGTTGTTCAGTGATTAAAAGAGCCATCAACATTCAGAGAGAGGACTTGAGAAATGAATGTGGAATACAACATAGCATCTTCACTTTTTCTGTTGATGTTTGCTTTTTCTTTCTCAGGTTTATTTTTTCCTTCTTTACCCGATTTTTCTTGTGCAGCAAGATAACTGTATAAATATGTGTATATAGAGATATTGGATTTAACATATATTTTAACATATTTAACATGTATTAGACTACCTGCCATCTAGGGGAGGAGGTGGGGGAAGGAGGGAAAAATTTGGGACAGAAAGTTTTGCAAGGGTCAATGTTGAAAAAATTATCTATGTATATGTTTTTAACATAAAAGTTTTAACAAAATAATTTTTTAAGTGCCACTAGAGTTGGTAAAAACAACAGTAGAGAGAGCCTGGGAAAGGGTCATAGAAAGGCCCCACACTGCAGGGCAAGGAAGTCATTAGACATACCTCCCTCTCTCACACTGGGGTCTCTGTGAAGCATCAGAAAGAGGTAGGAGCGGTTATAGTTAGTTGTAAGCAATCAGAAACTCAGCTTTAGAGACTGAGAACATAGCACTATTCCCAGGGGGTTCAGATCTCAGGTTGTCCCATCACAGTGAAAGGACCACTGGCAAATGATATAACCAACTATGAGAAAACCATAGTGTAATCCACATTTATGGGGATAACATCTGTGAGATTTAGAGTACTCTGTGAATCAACACATGGCACAGATCAGGGAAAGAGAAAATGCAGAATAAAATCACAGAATAGAATGGGAGCAGGGGTTCACTACATATGTGCATGCCCAGTGGCCTCTGCAAAATACATTAAGTTTTACTTTCAATTACTTTTGAGGAACTTGGAAAGGAAGGTACTATCACCGGGACAAAGGAGCCAGAGTAGTGCCCTTCACCAAAAGAGCTTATGAGCCTTGGCTTTCCTGACAGTAAAACTGTCATTGTGATTTTTAGTGCTTTTATTTTCTGATATAAAGTACAAAATTCAAGGGAGAATCTATTTCATTTTTATGAAGAAAGAGGGCAGAAAGAGGTGCTTAAAAGACTATTGATGTCAATGTGTTTATTTTATCAGAGGGAGGAAGTTTGGTTTTCCAAGTGAAGTGAAGCCAGTGAGAGGGTTTTCATTCTTTATTTCTGCTCTTATTCATTTATTCATTTGCTTATTTGTTTATTTACTTGCTTGGTTTTTTTTGTGTGTTTTTAAGGTAACAAATATTCTCATGTCTACTGATCCCTTGTTCATGGGTATAATATGGTTCCTTTTTACAAAACTATTCTATTTGATGTAGCTCATGTGCCACAGACAAGAGTTTGCTTTTTGCCACCAGGCTTAGTTCTTAAGATATAGCTAACTATACTTCTGCTCCATATCAACCTCAGGTCTAGCCTTTTCTCCTACTCTGTCTATTATGTTAGAATTAGTTTTCAAATTCCTGAAAGACAAAAATGCGGTATCAGCAGTTATTGTAAGCCTTTGAAACCTCTTAAAAAGGCGGTGTAGTAAGAGGAGCTTGGAGAGGCATTTGGGGACTCCAAAGCTCTTCCAATAGACTGGGAATTTTGGGAGGGAAGATATTTGTGGTGTTCCTTTTAGGCATAGCATCCCCAGCTTGCAAATAGTAAGAGAAATCTTATAAAGACTTGTTGAACTAACTATACTTGAATTAGTTTAGTGCTCACCACAGTCCCTGGAACCTAATAGGTACTTAATAAATACTTATTGAATTGATTCTAATTACCTGTCAGTTTTCAACTTTCAGTTCTGTCACTAATAAAATATGTCAACTTTGATATGGCAGAGTGGAAAACAAGAACAAGCAACAACAAGAGTAACATGAGCATCAGCAGCAGCAGCAGCAGCAGCATATGTCTTATATAATTATATACAATGATAAATAAATGTAATGCAATGTAATATATAACATAACATAATGACATGACACGATATAATATACACAACTATATGATATGATAATCATGTATAATATGACACTATATAATAATTATTATTCCAACAACTAATAGTTACATAGTGCCTTAAGGTTTGCAAAATGCTTTTTACATAAATGTCCCTGGGCAGTATAGGGCAGGTACAGTGCCCTGCATCTGTTAGTCCCCAGAGACCTCATTTTTCTGATCTAAACTAGCTCAATGACTGAGCAAGACTTCATTTAATCTCTCTGAGCCTCAATTTCTTCAAATTGAAAGTGAGAATAATAATAATAATAAATATTCATATACATATCCATACACACATAAACAGATATGTGCCTTCTTTACAGGAAAAAGAAAGTTCATTATGAGACTTAAAGGGGCATATAAACATGAATTAATATTATTATGGAGATCATAAGACTGTTCCTCACCCTGTGTGTATGTGAGTGTGAGTGTGAATGTGTGTGTGTGTGTAAACCTTTTGAAGCTCATGGAACCCTTCAACAAGTTGATTTTCACTCCCTGATATTTTTTTTCTCTTCTGTCTGATTCTTTAATCTCTTCACCACACTTCAATGTCTGTCTCCTAAAGTGTTTCAATGGTTTACATCAAACGTTAATCTTCTGGCTCTCAGTGACTCACCTTTCACTTGACAGGTAACACCAAATTTCACTTACAAAAATTGATAATCAGTTTAAAATAATTCCTGAATCTCCAAATAGTTATTATTTCTCACTTTTTTTTGTTTTATGGTTCTGAGTTACAGTTATATGCAAATGAAATAAATGACATAATCTCCTGTATCTCTAAAGCCAAGAACACAGTCCAAAAATCTTTCTTTATTCCTAAAACTATTCTTTCATACTCACATTTTCCAGTTTTTAATAAATAAAAGTTCTTTCTCTGCCTTTTTAAACCATTAAACCATTTAAATCATTTAAACTAGGCTTCTTCCTATATCACTCATTGAGTGATATAAGTATGTATATGTAATCCACAATTCATTTTCTGTTTTAAGCCCACCAACCTCATCTGCAAGCTGTATTTCTTCACAAAAGTATTTTGACAGTTTTTATTAAAGTTTTCTGTCTCTTTTCAGAAATCAAAATCTTTATCTATATTACTAGCAGTATAATTAAAATTTTAGTATTTGATTTAAATATTTTTCTTTATAAACAAACAAAACAAATTGCTGCCCCTTTCAGCACAAAAATTTGTTATATGTAAAAATTCTTAAAAGAATAGCACTTTAAACCAGGAAAAAGCAAAATTACACATAAGGATTATCATATCAGACAACTTTAGAGAATTAAATAATTAATATTCTCATTTTCCCCATTGCCATCCCATTTTTTATTCTGGACACAGTCAATGAAAACATCTTCAGCTGTTTGTACTTCAGAGTCTAAGTGTGGTTTCCCATGTTTTATTCTTTCATGAAAGTGATTTAATCTAATTTATCTCCCTTCCACGTGCAGTGGAAAATGTTGGTCTTGCATCGCAATTGCATTTATCTATGGAATGGGGTAGATGTAAGGATTGGAGGAAGGAGCAAAAGTCACAACACAGAACCAGCTAAAGGAGAAGTATTTTCCATGCAGTAGGGTAAAAGGTATGGAACGCTAATAGATTCCCAAAATTCATGGTTCAATAGCAAGAAAATCCAAAAATGTTTCAAAGAGAAATAAAACCCTTAAAAAAAGATATTAAGTTAGTAATGAGGTTATAAATCAGGACTTTAATGAGAGAACTAACAAATACAGATTATAAAACTTAGAATACACAGTGGAAGCTATTTCCCAAGGAATAAAGATCCTGAAAAAGAGAATAATATATTTGGAACTCAAAAAATATAGAAATGGAAGAAAATTTTACAAAAAAGAATCTAAAGACAGGAGCAAAACACATGAACAACACAAACAAATTCTATATAAGCCAAAGTGACTCACACCTTGAAAAAAAAAAAAGGATAAGTACATATAACTTAAGGAGAATGAGCTTTTTAAAAAATTAACAAGTGCAGAAAACCTGAGTACTACATTATAGGAAAAATACAAGAAGTCTTAGTTTATAACTTTTGGTACATGTAACTGCTTTGTCAAATCTACTTATCTCTTTAAGAGAAAAAAAATGCTTAAAACTTTACAGTCATTGAATTTTACACTTTCAATGACTAACAACAAACATGGCATCCATGTAAGAGTAAGCCTCTCATCTATAAAAGAATCAGTTTAAATTACCAAGGATTATTTTGTATCCATCAAAAAAAATCAGAAAACAAAGGGAAAATAATGCTTCAAAAATCAAAAGCTAACATACAATTCAAACTAATAATATACCTTGAAAAACTGAGTCTGATCACCAATGAAAATATATGGATCTTCAATAAAATTACCCATTTCAAGTACTTTATGAAAATAAAAGAACTGAATAGATTATTCATTTTGCAAAAAGTCTAAAATCAATTATCTCCTATAAACCACTCCATGTATGAGTGTGTGTGCATGTGTGTCAGAGAGAAAAAAAGAGGAGAGAGACAGAAACAGACAGAGATAGAAACAGAAACAGAAGGAAGTAAAAAAAGGAAAGAAGAAAGGAAGGAAGGAAGGAAAGACGGAAGGAAGAAAGGAAGGAAGGAAGAGGTTCAAAAGCTAAGATAAAATCAAGGAGAAATAATCAAAGGAAAAATATTGAAAGTGAGAAGAGAATGAGGAAAATTTGAATTAATATGTTAGGGATTAACTAAATTCAACATTTTTCTAGAGGTGAAAGAATACTAATTGTTTGTAGGTTTTAGGTGAAGAGGATAACCATGAGAAGCCATTTCAGCAGGTAGAAGAAAATAAGAGACATAAAAGAGCCTGAACGTGAATGAAGAAGGAATAGTAATTAATATGGTCTCTTAAAAGATGTACAGGAGTGTAGGAAAGCAGAACAATGGAAGGAAAGGACCAGAAGACAATGAATGAGGAATAGAAGTAAGGTATCATTAAATGGGGATATGAAAATGTGCTATTAAAAAAGAATTACAGTGTGAAATATTAAGATGATGGATGAAAGACATTTTAGGAAAGGAAGTTTATAATGACTACATATGAAAGGAATAGAAATGGAGGACTGCTTTTCTTCAAACTAATACATTCCCAGAAAGTAAAAGTATAGATCCCTTAGGGGGATCACTACCAAGTTTTAGACAGGAGACATCTTGGGATATAGTAATAAGTGTGGAAAGATTTACATGAACTGATGCTGAGCAAAACAAGCAGAACCAGGAATATATTGTATACAGTACAATAAGATTGTGTATTACTCAATGAAAGACTTGGTTCTTCTCAGTGATTCAGTGATCCAAAGGAATACTAATAAAGTTCAGAATAGAAAATGCCAATTGCATCCAGAAAAAGGACTATGGAGGTTGAATGTCTATCAAAGACATATTCACTTCTTTTTCTGTGTTTTTTTCTCTCTCTCATGGTTTTTTCCCTTTTGTTCTGATTTTTCTCTACCAGCATGATTCATAAAGAAATGGGTATTTAAGAAAGTTAATAGACATGTAAAACCAGAAAAAATAAAGCAATTAAGAAAAAAAGTCAATAAAGTTGAAAGGCATCTAGGAGATGGGAGGAAGGATGATCAAATCTTTACAATTGAAGAAGCTGAGGTTAAGAGAGATTAATTGATTTGCTCAGTTTTGCATAGCTAGCAAATTTCCAAGGAGGAATTTGAATCCAGTTCTTTTGGATTAGAAATGCAGCAGCCAAACTATGAACTATACAACATTGTTCTCAAAGGCATCTGTATATATTTTATATCTACTTTTAAAAAAAAATCTTTGTCTTTTTGTGACTTGCCCAGTCACACAACTAGGAAATGTTAAGTGTCTGAGATCAGGAAATGTTATGTGTCTGAGATCAGATTTGAACTATTCCTCTGATTTCAGGGCTGGTGCTTTAACCAATGTTCCGTTTAGCTGCCCCTATCTTTATATATTATTTGAATCACTCTTTCATCTATTCCTTCCTGGCTTCCTTCAAGTCTCTATTAAAATCTCACCTTTTGCAATAAGCCTTTTGCAGCCCTCTTTAATTCTGGTATCTCCCCTATGAAATTATCTCCAGTTAATCCTATCAGCAAGTTGGGGGAATGAGTAAAAGTAACAGCCAGTTTTGGAAAGGGTGTCAATGGAGAGTATGTCATCAATGAGGAATTAGATCTCAGAAAGAGCCAGAGGATAGAAGGAGAGGAGGGGAAAAGATAAGATTAAAGTAAATTTGTTAACATAAAAACATGTTTTCCTGAGAACATAGTCAAAGGTATGGATAAAATGATTAAGCTAATTGTATAACAATTTTTGCAAGGATAGTTCAAATTGTGTGTGTATATGTTGTGTGTATGTATGTATCTGTATACACATACAAGTAAAGAGATATAGATATATGTACATCCATGAATATATACATATTCATCTATATATAAACATAAAATGTATACATGTGTATATGTATATAGGTATATAGGTATAGGTCTTAGCTATATACATAGATTTATGTGCAGGACATACAAAGTAGATATAATTGATTTAAAAAAAATCAATACAAAATCATTTGATTTTTTTAAAGTCAAAATTCTAAATAGTTAAGCTTAGAAAAGCCATTTGAATAAATGTTTATACCTAAAATCAAGTTAGTCTTATTTGAAATGAGGCAACAAAAGTAGCTTTCCTAATAAATATGAGTTTTGCAAGGATGTCTTCTTCTCCACTACAATTGACATATGAATAAATGTGTGAAAAAGCATTAAGTACTTACTCTGTGCAGAGCACTATGTTATCATGCCAAAGGATTTTACATTCTAATGTCAGAGATTACTAATATAGGAGATTGTAGCTACAAAGTACATTGAAGAGGCTGGTTGTGCTTAAAGCTCAGTGACAGGACACATAGTAATGCTTCTTTAGCTTTATTTCCATTTATAGAATTTCATCTCTCTCTACATCTCCACCTGATATTAAACCATTTGAGAAAGCTAAGACCTTTGTAGATGAAACTTTTCTTGTGAGTCAAGTAACTATGACTGCTAAAAAGTCAGGAACTCTATAATGACTAATCACCAGGTGACATTTCCACAAGGATTACTCTCCTGGACAATGGCTGCAGAAAACAGGTTGGTCAACAGGACTAGTGGCTCAGTGCTTATTCCTGGGCTCTTTGGTTTCCTTCCTTTTAGTAGCAAATAGACAGCAGATAGTGTCTGTGGCCAGAAGGATGGCAGCCCCTTCCCTATTGAAATTGTAAGCCCTAAATATTAGCTTCTGGAGCAGAATAAAAGGATATCTGTTGACCTAAGATGTTGATCTTTTATATAGTTCCTGTTCCAGGATCTGAGATTGTTTACTGACTAATCGAGCAACTGAGGCAGAGTTAGGTAATTAATGATACAAAGATAATATACACTACTACAATATTCTTAAATATACCCATATATACACATATAATTGCCTGCTCTATTTTTTTAATTATTAATTTGGTCCCTGAAGAAAATGTTGAAATGTATCTCTCTCTTTCCTTTGAAATGTGGTGGTACTATGAGTAAGAACTAAGATAGTGGTAGATATAGTGTATGAAATGATGCAGAGCAAAGTGAGAAGAAGCAAGATATCAGTTTATAGTTTAATATCAATATTATAAAACCTAATAATTTCAAATGACTTCTGAACTCTGATCAAAATGATAATCATGATAGCAGAGGATTGACAGTGAAGAATGGCACCCACACATGACAGGACTAATGGACTAATATGCAGAATGTGACACATTTTTTAACTTCAATATGGGATTTTTTTTCCACTTGGCCAAGTGTTTTTTGTTGAAAGGGCTTTGTATTTTTTTTCCAGTTTGAGGGAGGTGAAAGGGAGCAAACACTAAATGCTTGATCATTGAGAAAAATAAAATAAAATAAAAAGAGAATGAAAGCCAGAAATTCTCTACTTCCTCTGATAATCATAAATCCTCTCTGCCATTCCCTGATGAAGAATGCCAGATGTGAAAATCTGTTTTTCATTTTATATAATATTTGTTATCTGATTATTACATAGGCTCATATTTCTTAAATGTTAACATCATCTTTCAATAACTTAAGATACCAAAGAAATTCCCCAGTACTTTAGCCTGATAATGTTTCAGGGATTTAAACATACTATTTAGTTTTATGAGAAGAAGAGAAGAAGGATGTTGCTTAAAAAGGAAATGAGTTAATAGTTTTGCTCCATGATAAAATAATCTAATAAATACCTTACCACACTCTATTAAAAGAGGAGGTGAATGTTCACATATACATACATTTAAAATAGCATATACTTCTTGGCATTCTTTTGCAGCATCTCTATCCATTTATAATTTTTTTTTCCATATAAGGATATATTGAAGGGATTGGTGATTTTAAAAGGATCTGAAGGAAACAAGGCAGGGACAGCAAAGGAGAGTGGTGAACGCATTCTTTAAATATTTGAAGGCTATCTGTAAAAAAGAAAAAAAAAAAAAAAAAGGAGGTGGCAATTAGACATATGTTGCATTGCCCCCAAGGCAGAACTAGAAGCAGTGAGTCCAACTATGCCTGGTTTCAATTCCTGGGAACAATATATCCCTCTCAGGAAAACCTAATCACTTCTAATCTCATTGCCCTGCTAATTCTAGTCTGAATACCTCCTCCTTCAACCTCCTTTCCCCTAATTGGAAGCTAGAGGGTGGAGTAGATACCTTCCTTCCTTTATACAGGGGTAAAAATTGGACTTCCAAATCACTTTTCTTTGTATGTGAGATTCTGTGTAATTTAAACTTTATAGACCAAGATTTCTCTGGATGTACTTCCTAATATCACCTTCTCCCCAATACCAATCTATCCCTTTCCAGCCTCCTTTTTTGTGTTATCTTTCCTTATTAAATTACAAGCTTCTTGAGAGTAGAGACTGTCCTTTTTTCCCCTTATTTTTATCCTCAGTGCTTAGCATATTAACTGACACATAGTAGGCACAAATCTACTCTTTAATTCCAATTCTGGTAGATCCAAACTAGGGAATTACCTCACAATAAGAAATGTTGTGTCTGGTATTTTTCAGTCACGTATCACTCTTGGGACCTTTTAAGGTTTTCTTGGCAATGATACTGGAATGGTCTACCATTCCTTCTCCAGTTCATTTTATAGATGGAGAAACTGAGGTAAAACAAGATTTAATGACTTGTCAGGGTCACACAGCTAGTAAGTGAATAAGGCTAGATTTGAACTCAGAAAGATAAGTATTCCTGACTCCAAGCTTGGCATGCAATCCACTATGCCATCTAGCTGCCTCAATGAATGTTACTAAATTGACGATACAATCAGAAATGTAGATTTGAAAAGGACCTTTAGATCTTCTAGTTCAGCTTCCTTCATTTAAAGATGAAGAGATGGTGGATGTTCAAAGAAGTGGGGAGACACAACAAAGGTCATCAAGATTGTGAGAAGTAGAGCGAAAATAAGAAACCAGGTCTGTAACTGAAAATCAAGAGTATTTTTCTATTGAATTACTTTCCTGCCAATCACCCAGGATGGAAAATCTAAGTATCATTTACAATTCCTTAATATCTTTTAACCAACCTCTCACCCAGTCAGTTGCTGAATACTGTTGATTTTACTGCAGCAGTTTCTCTCACATTCACTCTCTTCTCTGATACTACTATCAGGGTGCCTCAGTTGTCTTATCTGTAAAATAAGATAGTTATACTCACTGGCTTCTAAAACTCTTCTTGTTTTAAATTTATGAATCTATGACTCAAAGAAGGATGAGTAGCCATCTAGCTATATCATAATTAGTACCTAAATCCTAGTTTGCATTCTCTTCATCTTTATCTTTCTTTGTCTCTTTCACTCTTTCCTTTCTATTTGGGGGAGTGGAGCATGTTAATCCTTAGATTGTACCCTCAGTGTCCCACAGACCTAGAGACTTTGATTAGCCTTTATATTCTAGAACCATTTCTGGCATAATCAAAATATCTCATGTGAAAGTAAAATGAACATGTCACAAGTCATTGAAAAAAAAAAAAACTTACATGTTATACCTGTTAGACACTCTGACAGATTCATGATCTAAGTAACATGGTTCTCATCTAAAAATGCATTTTCTAACCAATGTTTAACCAGTGTGTAAAATCTTGATTATGACACACTATAGATACCTGTGGTAATTTCAGACATGCTAATTCATTAGCCACATTTGTTTTTAATATACTATATTCATATTTCCATGTTAATCTAACAATTTCAGATCACAGTCTGCAACACATGTTTCTAATATTTCCTGATATCATGGGAGTATATCTATCTACACACACAAACACACACACACACACACACACACACACACACACACACACACTTATTCCTAAAAATCCATGGGTTATGGTTGGTCTGCAGAGATATTTTGAGATTAAACTGGTGAGATCAAGGTAGTTAGCCTCCTTTGTTCTCTAGTAGTGAAACAGACTGTCTGCAGAGTCAGTCTATAAGTAGCTTAGTTAGACAGTCAGGCACCACTATGGGAGACATTGCCTGATTATGTTCATGGATTAATGTAGTCAGAATGTGTGAAAGATTGTTTAGAGAGCTGAGGTTTTTAATTATATGATCCACCATGACAATTGCTACTGTTATAAATTGCTTAAAATTTAGACAAGGAGACCACTGATGGAGACCCAACAAATGAAATTTTTGTTTGTATTTGAGAAAATTAATTATTTGTATGTGTCAGAAATTCTTTCAAGTGTTTCTAGTCATAAAACATGTCTGTATATTAAACTAAGGGAAGAGATTATGAATTAGGTCTGCAGGGATCTCAGGAAAATGTGATAACTGAAGTTTCAATTTCCCTTTAACTCTGAGTTTTTAAAGTGATTATCAATAAGTCATTAGCCTTCTGAAGTTTCATGAGTCCAGACTAGGAAAGTAGACCCCTGGTAACTTCTGGATTAATCAATCTTTCTTTATTCTGCAGAATGATTTTTTTAAACTTCATTTCAATGCCTTTTTCTTTCTGTAATTTTGTAGGAAATGGATAAAAGATTCATTAGATTTGTCCTGGATTTGACTGATAATATTATTTTCTTGTAATTCTTTTCTTCAGTGGTCAAACAACAGTATGGAGAGAACATTGCCTTAGAATTAGGAGGGAGATGTAAATTATACATATATATGTATATATGTGTATATGTGCATACATACATATATATGTACATACACATATACACACATATATTTCTGGACTTTTTTTAGCTTCATTCAATGAGTGTCTTGCCCATTATAATATAAACACCTTAAGGGCAGGAAATGTCTTTCTTTTTATTTGTATTCCCAGCACTTAACAAAATGCTTGGCATTTTTTTTTTTTTTATTATTGTTCAGTCATTTCAATCAGATCAAACTTTGTGACCCCATTTGTTTTTTTCTTGGACAAAAATATTGGAGTAAGTGTTTGATAAATGCTGTTGACTTGACTTGATTTTAAATCTATACTTATATCTATATATAATATGTGATTTTTCTCAAGTCACTTTAGTTTCTGAGTATCTGTTTCCTTGCCTGTAAAGGAGAGGAATAATAATACCTTTCTAATATACTTCTCAGTAGAATAATAACAACAAAAGAACAAATTTCAATTCAATTACACTAAGCAAGCAGTCTTTAAATACTTACTATATGCCACAAGAGGCACTAGGGATACAAAGCAAATATATATTTTATTAATATTTTATATTATATTATGTATTTTATATTGTATTATATATATTATATTTTACCTACAGTTACATTGTGCTTCATAACATATAAACATGTTATGTTTACATAACATATATGTAAAAGTTACATAGTACTTTTAAATGATTTCCTCTTAACATCACTATGCTCATGTTACTACAGTAAATAGTTGAACACATAAAGTCAGAGATATAGTGAGACTATAAACCCAAGTCACTTGGTAAGTCAACAAGCATTTATTCAGGGCTCACTGTAGGTCACATACTGTACAAAGCACTGGAGACAGAAAAGAAAGACAAAAAAATAGTTCATTCTCCCGAGGAGTTCTTTGTATAATGGGAGTGACAACATGCAAACAATATTATACAAACCAGTTATATACAGGATAAATTGTAGGCAATTTTTGAGGGAATAACATTATGGGAAAAAAGAAAGATTTCTCCTGGAAGGTGAGCTTTCAGATGACGCTTGAAGGCAGTTGGAAGGCAGAGTTGAGGAAGGAAAGAAATGCATGGAGTCAGAAGATTGAATGTCTCTTGTAAAGAACAATATGGCAGTGAGTGCTCTGGATCACAGAATATTTTGAGGGAGATGGGGAGTGGAAAGAGCAAGGAATCAAAAAACTCCAAAGGTAGGAAAGGACCAAGCTATAGAGAGTTTTGAATGTCAACAGAGGATCAAGTTCTACCTCCCACCTAAATATATAAATGCACTTAAACAAAGGGCAATTATTCCTATTCTTTTTCATTCTTGTATCTAATTAGATAAATTGGTCACTGACATAAACTATCAATGAAATAAAAATCATCATGTCTCAGGTCATGTGTCAGAGCATTTGGCATCTCTTCACCCATGGGTGCATGTTATTGCTTTAACATAAGCAAGTTATTTCAAAATGCATACTATTGGTCAAGAAAAATAAGCAAAAATGCTTAGCTGGATCAGCCTGAATCTACAAGAGCCAAAGCTTAATAGTTCAGTTCTTCGGGGACTGGAATAGGAGAACAAAAGCTTCATGGGATAAATAAAAAATGCCATACTGCCTTTTTCAACTTAACTAAATTCATAGTAGATCTTTAGAAGCAGGGGGCTATTTTTTGTCCCAGCTTAGAACCTGTTTCCCAGGTATCTGAAATGATTTTCCAAATTGTTGAATTTATCCCTAAGCTGATGTTAGCATACTAATTGAGTTTATTTTTAAATTAAATGTCTGGCAAATAAATAAATAAATAAAGTATACTCTATAATTAAATATATCTTTTAATATACTTTACCATTCAAATACCATCTGCTACATTTTTCAAGCAACCTGGATTGATGTTAAATCAAAAATTGCCTTGGAATAGAATCATGGAAACTAAAAAGTATATTTACTCTCCCATCATACATGTGTCAAGTGCAGGTCATTTAAAGCTTCTAAGAATCAAGATTATCATCAGAGAATTTTTATAGCATTTTATTTCCATGCTCAGACTTTGCTATCCTTATAATTCAAAGCACCCTCTCTGTTACCAACACAAAGAACTATGGACAAAGTCTTAAAGCATCTATAAGGAATAATGGGATATAAAAGTCAGGGGAGAAGGGCAAGTCCTTTACCTAGATATTATTTGTCCCAAGATTTTCAAACAGCTTGGAAAAATGACTCCTTGGGTATATGGTTAGTTTCAATTCAACAATGATTTATTATTGCCTCTCTGAGCATTAAATTTTTGCATTTTCAAAAAGGCTAATTTCAAAGGACCAAAAAGAAAAATGATATTTATACACACAAGAAAACCCACTAGCAGGTGTACACTTCAATGAACATTTTTAGCACATGGTATCTTCATCTTCTCTATTTAGAAAATAAATTGTCCTTGATCCATAATTGATAAGAACAATCTCTGGGATTCAAGTGAATAACAAGGAACTGAGTCCATATTATAATAAAGTAGGAATTTTGAGGTTGATGACTTTCAACGCTGTGAAGAATTGGTTCTGGAGTCCAAGTCCTGCCATGGTATCTTGGATCAGGGGTATTTGATGAAGGGGAAGCAATTGGTGCACAGGATGCATAGGATATGGTAGCTGGCTACCTGTACTGCTAGCTGAAGAGGGAGAGGGTAAACTCATCATTATGCATACAGATATAGAAGATGAAGAATGAGGATTAAAAATTTTATATCATTTTATCTTCACAATAGCCTTGGAAGGTAAGTACTATTATCACCCCATTTTTAAAAGAGAAACTGAGGTAAACAGTAACTAACTTAGTACATCCAAGATCAAATAGCAACTAAGTATCTGAGATCAAATTTCAAGTCAGATTTTTCTAATTTAAGGTCTAGAGTAACATCCAGTGTGCCTCTTAATTCAAACACATATGCATAAGCATATATTTATATATGTATGTGTATATGTACAAATGCATGGGTGCATTTCTTTTATTTCTATAAAGTGTCTTATAGTTGTAGTTATATAAATCCTGTATATGTTTTGGTAAGTTAACTCTAGGTAACTTACTTTGGTAAGTTTAGTTATTTTCAATATAATTTCTACCTTTTCCTCCTGAATTTTATTGATAGTAACATAGTATTATTGATTTAGAGTTGGAAAAGACCTTAGGCGTCACCTAATCTAACACCCTTATTTTACAAAGTAGAAAACTCAGAGGGGCAAAGTATTAGTTCAAGACCACATAACTCATTCTCAAAAGAGTAGGATTTTGAATTCAGGTCATCTGATTTCAAATTCAATACTTTTCTTATTGAACCTTAATGCTTCTTTTTTTTCTTCTTGTTTCATTCTGTATCCTGCTCCTTCACTAAAACTATTATTTTGATTATTTGTTTTTGGAGCTTCATGGTTCACTAAATAAAATGTTCTATCAACTGTAAATAGAAATAATTTTTCTTTATTTGACCTAAATTTATTCTGTAATGCTGGAGAAACTGAGGCAAGATAGAGAATAGAGAGTATTTAATATTTTATTTGAAAGGGAGAGATTTACTGGGACCAAATGGATCCATGGTTTGGTCTCAGGGCTGAAATCAGACTATCATCTCTAGGAATCCAGCAAACAATCTGAGTTCTCAGTGACCTATATACACGTGGCTCAGACACAGGGGATAGACTGAGGCAAGGGTGGAGTCAGGGTGCTGAGAGCGGGGACACGGGACTAACAATCTGATTTTGACAGGATGAGGGGAGGTATGGGGGATATCTGATAATTGGGATTACAGAGTGGAGAGAGGCACCCAACATTCTGATAATGCCTAAGATAGAGGGTCTTTCTCCTTATGTGGATCTTCATTATTAGGAGGAAGGGGTAGTTAAGCAGAACAATTATAAACTGAGGCAGAACAACTCAGAGTAACTGAGGCAGGACAATTTAGGGAAATTGAGTCAGGATAATTAGAGAAACTGAGTCAGGATAATTAAGGAAACTGAGTCAGGATAATAAAAGAGAACTGTGGCACAACAATTCCATTTATTTATTTCTCTTTTATAATGGTTACAAATGTAATTTCTAGCACCATATTAAATAAAATTAGCAAAAATGAGCACATTTGTTTTACCTTGATCTTTTGGGGAGAAATTTTCCTGTTTCTCCAGAAATCCAAAGTGTTTCTTCATATCAAGCAATGCTAATAATCTTGGTTTTATAGATTTTTATTTTATACTTTTAAACATCTTTTATAAAAAAACAAACTTTTTTTTTCTTTTATAAAGTACTTCCTATTTGTCCAGTGAAGCATTCCTTAAGCTTAAAAAAAAAAAAAAAAATTCTGCCAAAAGGTTTGATTTCCTCCACAAAGACTTTTTCTAACGACTCATCCTGGTTTGCTGGTAATCCTGAATTCTCAAAAACTACACCAGCAAAATTTAACCTTTGGTAGATTCTACTATCCTGGAAATGCTTTTTCTTGGCAATAGACTATGTCTTGACTTCTGAAGACCAGCCTAGCTAAGTGTAGAAAGACATAATACTAGTAAGAGACCCTCAATTATGAATTGTGGCTTGTACAAGTCATAAAATAAAGGGGGAAAAAAACAGTTATCAATCTTCAATGTCACTTTTTCATTTATACAGTATCAACAAAAGGGGGCAGAAGGTTTTAAGAATTATCCAGTTTTAAGACTGTCTGAAAATATTAACCTAGTTATTGACTCTCTAGATATGATCTCTTCTAGTGTCTAAGTAGCAGGCCTATTTGGACTGAAGGAACTGAACTGAATCAGTCTTGATATCCTTAATGTAAGGTAAACCATAAGATACAAGGAAAAGTCATAGCCAAGTGGAAGGATGACTCCTTTATTCTTATTGGAGATTTACATAAAGGAGTTGACAGAGCTGGCTTTAACATGTTTCAAAAGGCAACAACATAATTTCATGGAATATTCAGTAATCTTGTATTATGGTCCTCATAGTAAATATTTGCAGAAAGAATGCCATGTAATTAATTGCAACTCATGTATCAACACCTGTTGGAAAGGACAATGAGGTAATAAAGTGTTTTCTAACAATCTCCAGATTAATTCAACATACATTATAATCAACCTTGTCTTCAGTTTAAAGAAGGACATAGTTGAGTATGGGAAGACATATGTTGGAAATTGTGTTTCAGAAATGAGAAATAAGAAAAGACAAAAATGTATAGACTAATAAAAACTCTCTACCTATTACAAAAAAAATTTCTTAGAAAAAGAATCAGAAACTGCTGGACATAATAAATAACCCAAATTAGATTAGATTAAACAAATTATCAAATATTTATATTGTTCCAGGCTAATACTAAGTGCTGCGAATGCAAATAATAAGCAAAAAAAAAAAAAAAAATAGCTCCTGCCTTCCAGGAGTATACATTCTGGTAGAGGAAATTAACATATGATAAATTGCTGAGGGAATTGGGGATGAGAGGCAAAAAGTGAAAGAGATTAAGGAACTGAGCTAGTTTAGAAGAGATCTTAATTGGTGTGGGTACTCTCTCAAGTGGAAGTTCTAGGAAGGAACTCACCATTTAGAAGAAGTCATAGGAGTAAAGACTTCTTCTGCATAAAAACCAAAACAAAATAAAACAAACAAAACCAAACCAATGACCTACCTTGAAAAAAGAATAAGCGTAGTTTGGAGAGTATTGAATAATGCTATACAAAAAAAAAAAAAAATGAACTTGACTAATTTTAATGGGGATGAAAATCATTCATTATGGATATGAACTACTCCTAAATTATGTGTACATAGTCGGATCATCAGATAATAAAAAGAAATTACAACATTTAATATAAAACTAAAAGAAATCATAAAAATAGTGGAAGGGGTGAAGGGAAGAGAGGAGGAAGAAGCATAATATGCAATTAAAATTACTCCAATTGTATTTACTTAAGTTATTTATGCTGAAAAAATTGTAAATGGATAGCTGAAAGGATATTGACACAATAACAGCAATTCCACAAAGAAGCTCAACTAGTCAGATGTAAAGGAAGTCCATATTGCACCTTACAGAATATTGAGAGCATTGAGGAATTTTCAAGATATATAAATAGGGGGAACAGAGCAAAGTCATGGACAAAATCTTAGACTTTATTTCTGAATGAGATGAGGTGAGATCTTTCAAGACATTTGTGAAAATTGAGTAAGGCTTCATCTATTTAAAAGTTTGAGTAGGCCTGAAGGTCTGAAGACTGATTCAAGGGCATACTTAAGTCCCCTTCCTGCTATATTCCCATGACATCTCCCTATTTCAATCAAAAATGGGCAACTATGTACTTACTGGTCAAGTTCAATTTCTTGAGTAGTTCCCGAATTTAGAATGTGAGACTTTCAGCCAATGAAGATGAGGGTTAGTGGTGGGAGGGGTATTTGCGTTAGGGATTAAAGTGTTAACCCTGTCCCCAGAAGGTGCTTCCTCCCTTCCATTGTCTGCTCTACTGGTGGGACACCGTTCTCCAGAAAACTTTGCTTTGCTTCTAGAGATCTTCCAGCTTTTTTTATTAAATGGTGACCCTCACCATTTCTGAACCACATATTACTACCCACAAAAAGCAACCAAAAGAGCCTTTAAAGCTATATAATTATATTCATAATTCCTATCTAAAACAAAACATATGAGAATTTTATTCATATACATAGAGTACACCATTGATATGTTTATTAGAAAGTAACCAGTAGACTTTTGCAAATTACGTTCCATATTAGGCCATATCTCTACCAACAAAACATTGACTGCTGAATTATGCAGCAAATAAAAACTGTCACTGTGATTATTGTTTGTTTTATGATGATTGTGTCATTCAATAGAGGAAAAACTCCTCTTGAATTTTCCTCCTCAAATAAGGTGTCTCCTGATTATATAATAAAATTTTTCCAAATTCCTTAACATATGTGATAGAGATGGTCTTATTTTTTGCTTCTTTTTAAAAAATTAATTATTGTTTTTGTTTGTTTGTTTGTTTTGCTGAGGAAATTGGGGTTAAGTGACTTGCCTGAGGTCACACAGCTAGGAAGTATTAAGTGTCTGAGGCCAGATTTGAACTCAGGTCCTCCTGACTTCAGGGCCAGTGATCTATCCATCATGCCATCTGGCTGCCTCAGATGGTCTTTTTGAAAGACACTCTGATTATAAAGTGATGAGTTATAAAACAAGATGTATGCTAACTTAAAGCTTTTGCCAAAGTCACTGAGAAGATCCATTGAAAGAGCCCCAGTCAAGTAGGAAATATCAATAAGATTCTACAGATTATATCAAGGCCTAGATCATTACAGAACATATTAAATGATGTTTGTAATCACTCAAAATAATTTAGTCTAGCTATTATATTACTTCAAAATCTAAGTGAAAGATAAATGTCTAATGTCTAAAGCATGATATACGGTTGAATGAACAACCTAAAGAGTTGATCCATAACTGTGGTTCAATATTAAAAGAATTGCAAATGTAATCATTTATACTCTAATTCTCTTTATGCCCTTCCATAAACTTGTCACAAAAGATCTATTCAAACAATTTTGACATTAAAGGATACCAATGGAGCATATTAACTATACATTAATTATCTCTCTATCCTCAACATATGACCAATCCATCTTTTTTTTATTCATATATTCCTAAGATATCATTTATACTACCTCTCTCTTTAGTTGTTTTATAAATAAAAATAAAATCCTTTATAATCAAGCATTCAATACATTTTATTTAAATAAAATCTAGCTAAAAAATAAATTTGTTAAATATATTTCTATATACCGGGAATTAAATGTTAACTGGGGATACAAAAACAATAGAAAAGCAGTCTTCATTCTGAAGGAGTTTACAAACTAATGGAGGAAGACAACACATAAAAGGAAGCTGAAAAAGTGGAGTGGATGAGGAAAAATTCTATTCATGTGAGGGATTGGTGGAGAAAGTGGTCAGGAAAATCAAGAGTGGAGCCTACTAAGTGATCTATAATCACTATGAAAAGTTTCATCTAACCATTTACACTTTAAAATCTAAGTGGATAACAAATGCCTAAGATTCAAATCATGGCATACAGTTGAATGAACTGTTATGTCACAGTTCTCAAATTCCCTAATTATTCTGACCTAGTTCTGACTCAGTTTCTCTGCTTCAGTCAAAGCTCAGTCTTGCAAACCTCCCCTCCCTCTTTATCAGAATATGTGATAAGGATAAAAGATCTTATGTTTTAGAATATCAGAATGCCTCTCCCCATGTCTGGGGTGCTTTCCCTTGATATGTCATCTCATCTCCAGAGGCTCACCCCACTCTGTCAGAGTCCTAATCCCCCGCTCTCAGTATCCTGACTCCACCCCTGCCTCAGTCTACCCCCTACGTCTGAGCCGTGAGTGTATGCATATATATATATATATATATATACACACACATAATTGAGAACTCACATTGTTTGCTGGATTCTTGGAGAGGATAGTCTCATTCATCCCTGGGACCAAACCATGGATCCATTTGGTTCCAGTAAATCTCTCCCAATTAATAAATTATTAAATACTCTCTAATCTCTATCTTGCTCAGTTTCTGGGACATTACAAAACAACCTAGACAATAAGAAAGGAACGAAGAATTGAACAATTGAACCTGCCTAGCCTAAGGACCCTTCTTTAAGATGGAGGTCTAGATCAGAAACAACCAATCACTCACAAGGAAGAGTTCACGGGAATAAATGAATCTTTCAGGAAAAGACTGCTGCATGCTAGGGAAGATTTTTTTTTTCCATGTAAGAAGTTTCATGGTAAAGAAAGAAGTCTGGAGAGCCAGACACAGAACCCAGAAAAGAGTGAAAGCTACCCATTCCTTGGACATACAGTCTAAGAAGACACACTGCATCCTATCTATGTTTATGTGGGTTCATTTCCCATCTTCTCAATTGCTCTGTCTTGATGTCTGAACTCCTCTTTGCCCAAGTCATCTTACTCTGTAGCATTCTTACCTTTACTGCTAATCTTTTAGAATGAGTAGTTTAAAATCATGTTCTCCACTTTTCCCCTCTTCACTTTGTACCCCCACCCCTTCCCCCCGGTAGATCCCACTTGCCTGAAACTATTCTTTCTCAGCCCCTTTTAACTACATATTTCAGTGGTCTTTTTCTCTAGTCTAAACATCCTTAAACCTTAGTCAACATTTGATATGAGTAACTATGTCCTCCATTTTGATACTCCATAGGCTTCTGAGGCACTCTTTTCTCTTACCTTGCCCTCCTACTTTACTGGCAGCTCAATTTTTGCTCTCCTTTGATGGATTATCTTCTTCCTCCTGTCTGTGTGTACATCGACCAAGGATCTACCTCAGTCATTTTCTTTTCTTTCTTTATTCCACCTCTTCTCTCTTCATTCTCTCATTTGTCTGTTTTTACCTATTCCCATGACTTCAATTATCTAGGAAACTGAATAATTGAACTACTTGATGTCAGAGACAGATTTGTTTTTTACTTTGGGTCACTAGCATAATATATAATATAATACCTGGCACATAGAAATCTTTTAATATATGCTTGTTGAATTGAATTCAGCTAAATTTTACTGAACTTAAGCCCTCTATACAGACTCTACAGCCAATGAACTGAACACAACTATAAATGAAATGCAAACCATTTGTATCTTTCAAAGATCCAACCAAACTAATCTAATTTAGTTTACTCCTATTCTACATCTGTTTTATATGTTATCACTCCTCACCTTTTTTACTTCCCTACCTTAGTCTACTTGAAAGTGGATGGGGGCTTAGCATGGGTGGGAGAAGAAAAATATTATGTATGGATTAAAAAAAAAAATTAAGCCAAGTGTCACAAAGCTTAAGTAGCAGGATCCAGGCTCCTGAATCCAGTCCATTTTTCCCTAGGCTACACTGGCTTCCAGCAAAGCAGATGCTTGAATTAGATTTTCAAAAGAGCCATTGTTCAATTGAGGTTTAACATGCATCTGTTGTTCAAGAATTTCAAATAGGCACTCAGAATGGAGGGTAATGAATTTAGCCTGACAAGGAAGGGAGGGTCTTAGAATATAGGATATTCTCTAGTAAATGTAGAAGCTTTTCAAGTTTTAATTCCCTGGATGGATTCTGATGTAACTTGGAAGGAAACTTGAGAGAAGTTGGAGAATTTTAGTATCATGATACAACTGACTGAATAAGCTGTGGGGCATAATTTATTATGCTTTAAGAATGGAAAGTATACTTTAACCAAGCACATAGAAAAAATTACATAAAATCATAAGGAAATCAATTGAAGTGAATATAATTATACAAATATTGAGATATATTCTGGATGAACATATATGGCTTATAAATGTATATATACTATATAGCACACAGACACACACACACACACACTCATATATATATATATATATACATACGATAAAAAGCACCTAACTCACAAAGGGTATGTACAATATACAGATTGTACATATAAACATATGAATAGAGGGGATGGATTTGATTCAGGAGGATGTGGATTCTCTGATCATATTTGGGAGGGCAAGCAACAAAATTTTCAAATGTCCCCAGGCATTCCTTTAAATGTTTTTGTTGTTGTTGTTCAGTCTTTGTGGCTAAAAAGTAAAGTACAGATGAATAAATGAGTTGCCAGAATGCATCTGGAGAGGGAGTTTCTACTCATGAGAATTTCCCATAGCAATGAAATTTTAAAACTCTAGACCACACACACACACACACACACACACACACACACACACACACACTTCATTAAGATAAGTGAACATTCCCCCAAACAAAATAATAACAAAGATGCCTGTGAGATTCCTTTCATTAGTATATACCACCTGTCTCTGAAGCTACATATTCCCTTGGGAAGCCTTCATGGACAATTTGATTCCACTGCAACCCAAAGTTAAATAGCATCTTAGGGTGAAAATTCTATTGCAGTCGAGAAAAAAACGTTCACTTTGAGTATTGCAAGTCTATAAAGGAAAAAGTGGATGATTAGTCATGTGAATACATAAACCTTTTCTTCACAGATACTATCCATTTTATAAGATGCCTTATAAAAGGTAGCTATCGTTTTCAAAAGCAGTTAAGAGTTTCAAACTTGAATTAAAAGTATTTGGGCTTGCTAGAGAAGAAAAAACTTATGAATAGTGAATTCTGTGGAAAGTATTGTTTGTTTGTTGATCAATTTATTGTAAACAGGACGTGAAATCTGACAAATACAATGAGGATGGTTCCTCACATCTCACACAATTCTAGAGACTGACTTGACTGAATTAAGCCCTTGTGATCAGCACCAATAGTCAGATCAGCACCAGTTGACTCACTTCAGCCAAGAATCAAGGATACAAACAGCATAAAGCAATTTTAACTGAAACTAAATTCCATTATCCAAAATATGCTTTTAAAATAGAAATCATATTTTTACATATTCCTTAGGCTACCATAAACCCATTTGAAAACTCCAAGGAATTGATTTGGCCTCCTGGAAAGATTTTAAATAAGACTACTTTACTATGATGTAGATCCCTGAGAGCAATGAATGGCTTCTGTGAGGTGGTACCTTTTTTGATCAATACACATAGAACCCGGCAGCACTGATTGTATTAGGAGGAGGGATTTCTATAATTTCAGTAGTTCTTTATTATTTGCAAAATGCTTTACATAAAGCATATCATTTGATCTTCATTACCACTCTGGGAGGCAGGTGCTGTTATTATCTCCAGAAAACTGAGGCTGAACAAATTTTAAGCATCTTGATCAGGGTCATGTGAGTATTAGGGTGACTGAGGCAGATGTCTTCCCGACTCTGTGCAGTGTTTTAAACATCGTGCCCAACTACCTCCAATAAAATGAGGGCATAATAGGCACTCACAAGCATTCTTGATAATGATAATTGCTTCTTATGCAATTGACAGCATCGGGTAGTCATGATTCCAGTTTTAAATATTGCATGAGTTAATATCAAGTCAAGTGATATTGAAAGGGATGTGTAAAGTTTCAGGACATTAATGGTTCCATCTCCAGGCAGCCTGGATGAATGCTGATGTGTGGATTGGAGATAATAGAAAGGGCAAGACTAGAGAGAGCTGTGAAATGCATTAGAATTGCCTACAACTTGTGCATGTCAATTAGGATAGAGCAGGTTGGGCAGAGTTCCTTATATTAGACATCTATGTATTAGAGTTTTCTTCTAGGAATAGCTTCCTGAAGTTTAAGACAAACTAATGACTTGTCTTTTGGTAACATCTTTTTGAACCTTTGCTTCCTGATTTTCACCAAGGCACTGCGATGATTGCATTTCACCCAAAGTGGGAATAACAATATTCTAGATTTGCTTTCAGCAATTTATAAATATTTGTCATGATATTGACATTTATAGTTTGGGGAATGAGTTCTTTTAGATCAGGAATTGATAATATTTTTTGAGTCATGAACCTCTTGTGCATCTTGTGAGACCTATGGACCTCTTCTGAGAATATTGTTTTTTTAAATATGTGAAATAAAATACATAGGATCACAAATGAAACCAAGTTGAAATACAGATATCAAAATGTTGAAAGAAAGAAAGAAAGAAAGAAAGAAAGAAAGAAAGAAAGAAAGAAAGAAAGAAAGAAAGAAAGAAAGAAAGAAAGAAAGAAAGAAAGAAAGTTCACAGATTCCAGGTTAAGAACCCATGCCTTAGTCCACTTTAAAGTACTTCCTTGTTCTCTATGGAGACAGGTAAAATTTCCTTGGTTCTCTAGTAAAGAGAAACAGCATGTTGGTGTGAAAAGGGTTCTGGATTTTAAGTTAAGAAAACCCCAGTGGTGCAGTGGATAGAACACCAGCCCTAATGTCAGTGGGACCTGAGTTCAAATTTGACCTCAGATACTTAACACTTCCTAGCTATGTGACCCTAGGCAAGTCACTTAACCTCAGTTGCCTTAGGGGGAGAGGAGGAGGAACAATCCAAGTTCAAATCATTTCTCAGATACATTAATTACATTATCCTATACAAGTTTTTAAAGTTCTTTGTAGTACCTCAGTATCCTCATCTACAAAATTAGATGATTGTTCTTGGTAGATATTATGGTCCTTTCTAATTCTCTATGAATGATTTTTATCACCCCAAGCATCATTTGAAATATACAGTCTGTTGTGTGCAGTACTAACAGAGTCAAACTAGAAATAATTTGCACCTGGGGCAAGGGCCATGAAACTCACCCTCAGTGCAGATGAGACTAGGGTGGAGAGTAATTCATTCTACCCACCATCTGGTTTCCTATTTTTAGTAATTATTTTTGCTAACTCAGTGCTAAGTTCTATTTCTATGCAGATAAAAGACTACCAGTGCTATCAGTTTCCTTTGAATCCCCAAACCTCTAAATCCAGTGCCCTGGAGCTAAGAGCCAGAGTCCTGCCCCAGTTACATGCTAAAATATCTTTCTGAAGGATAGAGTAAATTGCCATAAAATTATTTTTCACTACCAGTTTCAAATGGAGGCTTACAACTAAAATGGAGGAAAAATAGAAATATTGTTCTAACTGACCTCTACTATGCCTTTTGTGCCCTCTCAGCTACCTTCCAGCTAAATGTTACTTAATTTAAGTAATGGTGTGTCTCTGCCCCTCACAGTGCAGGTTCTTCCTTTTGCTCAGAACCACAAGATTAATCACTTCTTGGGATGTCACCAGTGCAGCAACAGGAATTGTTCTGTTGTCATAAATTCACTCAGAAGTACTTCATGGTAGAATCAAAGGGTTCACAGTTAACGAAGAAGGGATGTGTGAAAGGAAGCTTTCATTTAAACAACATAGTTTTGAACATTTTCAAAGCCAGTCAAAAACAAATGTGCGTATGATGTCTTTTCAAAACATCTCTAATGTTAGAGTTAATTTGCAAAAGAAAATATGCTCAAACAATACCCATGTAAGCTCTTAAAAGAATGGGGACATTTGGAATTAGGGTTTCTAATAAATGTACAATCTGCCTGAGGACACTTTAGACAATATCAGAATCCTTCTGGTATGATTACTGAAGATTGTTATATTTGATCAGCTCTGAATTATCTTGACCTTAAGGATTTTTCAGTCAGAATGTATTGGTTTTTCTGGTATCTCAATCAGAATTTATCATTCCCCTCATCCTAAATCAGATATGATCTCCAAAAATATTTCACAGAAAGAAAAAAGTTACATATATTTCTAAAAAGAAACATTTTATTTTCATTATAACTATTGTCCTACTTGAGGCAAATAAATAAATAAATAAATAAACATGGAGAGATGGAGGCGGGTGGAGAGGGAGAGAGAAAGAGAGAGAGAGAGAGAGAGAGAGAGAGAGAGAGAGAGAGAGAGAGAGAGAGAGAGAGAGCGCAACCATTTAAAGTATTCATGTGCTGCAAAGAAATGTGAAGGACCCTGCTTCTAATACTCAACATCTGTCTTTAAAAACATATCAATCACATGATCACTAACAGCTGTTGCATTAGACTTTTAATCAGCCATGATTTTCAAAAGAGAAAGAATGCCATTGGAACGGTTGTCGGAAAGTTATTGCTTAGAATGCAAAACCTCGGCCCTGGCAACCAGATTCCAATTTTAAAGAGACAAAACTTTACTAAGCATTGTAAAAACTGTTCATGTGTAAAGCACTTTGCTATAAACAACATAAACTGTCCCATATGCAGGAAAGCCAAGGGAAAACAATGAACATGTGAAACTTATTCAAAATGATACACTTAATGTGATATGAAATATATATATATATATATATAATGCAGTCTTGTCCACTGAGACCAGTGAAACACCAAAAGAACCATTTCTTTAATCAGTTGATACTGAACAGCTTGAGCATCTTCAAGAACTTCAACTCGGTTTCTTTTTCATGATACATACTATTGGAAATTAGTAATCTATTTGGGGGTGGGAAGCAGAGAATGTAGTAATTTTACAAATGCTGGAAAAGAGAGAAATTCCTCCTCCCACTTTTCCTTAACTTGAAGATTTCTTGGAGAAAGCTAACTAGCCTATGTCATTTCCCATTCAGAAATAAAATATGGTGACAAAATGTGAAAAATGTGTATGTTTTAGTACTGAAGATTTTTCCAAATACAAAAGGAAACTTCCTTCACCTTAAATATGAGATATTTTTCAGCATCCCCAATGTTTACTGCAGTTATTGTTTAAAAAGGACTTGGCAACATTCATTTAGATTGAATGAGAGACTGGAATTTACATGTGACCATTCTTAGTAAAATCAAGTTATTTATAGTTTCCCAAAATGTGTAGCTTCTGAAAGGATCTTTATCTGTCTGCAACTTGTGGCTGTGTCAGTAAAAATATTTCCTAAATGCTGGTTTAAAAAAAAAAAAGTGAACTTCTTTTAAAGGCTCAAATCAGATTTAGAATATGAAACAGCATATCTCCAATTATGTAGATAACAAATTCATATTTTCCTTTATCATAAAAGATAGAAAAACCATAAGTGCTAATTTTATATAGTAGTTACATCTGTTTTTTCTTAGGAAAATATTATGGAACTTGGCAATTTTGTAACATTTATCAAGTAATTTTGCCATTCGTAAAAAGAGTCAGTAGAACTTAACTATAAGTCATTATATTCTCATTATACACCAACATATCACACATTAATAATGTGTTAATAACACAAATTATTATATATTAGGGAATATATTAACAACAGGGGAAATGATAAATTATGGGAAAACTACACAGAAAAAATTACATAATATAGAGATACTCTAGCAAATATGTTCATTAAAACATCAAATTCAGGTCAGTTGTTATCTGGCAACAGTGATATTTTCTCATACTTCAGTTGAAATTCTCATAATGGCAGAGGTCTATCTTAATGTGAGTAATGTTAGTGATAGAATTATTTCTAAGTACCATCAGATTTCTATCCCCCAAAAATGAATTTCATAATGTATTTAGCAAATACAACAATGCTGAGATAATGAATGTGTAACAGATTTAAACATTTTTATTATGATACATGGTATCATGATATTTGGCATTTACATTGTCTTTTCCCCAATGGAGTTCAAAAATTTTTGTTTTATATCACATTGCCTCATACCTCAAGCTAAAGATGAGAAGACACTAAATAATCTTAACACTATTAGCTTAGCCTATTTAAATAAACTGTCAACACTGAAAAAATGAGAACTTGAAAGAAGCAAAGGTATGAACCTTAATTATCATTATCTGCAAAAATATAACTAGCATAAAAATAATCACCACAGTAAGGAGGCCAAAACAATTCCAAAATTATATTAATAGTAAATTCTATGTCCTGGCCAAGCAAATAATATTAATCCTCAGAAAAACACAGGTTTGGAAAGATTATCTTCAAAAAGTCAGTGGATCTCATCAATGTGGATACATTCTCCCCAGATCTCACCCCCTAGAAAGTATATAGCTCATATTAACCTACAACTATGCATTCTTGGACTTATCCTCTCATAAATTCTACCCCAGGATTTCTACTTGGGGTGGGGGACTTTCTCTACATGTTAAAATATTATGTGAGTGACGATATAGCTGATATCTGTCCATCTGGTATCCCTCACTCTCACTATAGACCCTGCTTACTTATATATCTAGTCATATCTCTCTGATATTTTTATTTCCCTAAATGTGCATAATTATTCATTTACAATATATTGCTATCCATTGGTACCTGACAGGCTTCCCTCCATTGCCCTGTAAGTGACTCATAATTTGTGACTCATCAGAGATTTTAGAATACCCCCGATTCTATGTAGCACACAGAAAGAAAAAAAAAAAAAATTCATGTCAAAAAGATGTTTTGTTACTAGAAGAAACCTGAGGTAATTAAAGTGCCATGCAATTTCCCGAGTACAATTCAGTTTTCTCTCTTCTTCCCATTCAATTCTGAATATGAATGGATCTCTTTTAAGAATCTCTGCAGTGTTCTAGGGTTTGAGACAATAAATACAATGTCATTTACAAAGCAGAATTTCTATACAACCTTCCCAGCTATAGAGAATCACACTCTTCCATTTGGAGTGGATGTCCTTGCATGACAATGAGGAACACATTAAGCAAATATATTTTATGAACAGTATATGGCAAATAGTAAGTACTTAATAAATGCTTGGTGACTTGATTTTTTTCTTGAAAGGTCCATGAAAGTTTTCTGTTATATATTATGTGATTCTTTCACATACACACACATACAATATGCATTCACATATAAAAATATGTAGGTACTCATGATGGGAAACATTTTATTGAACCTTTAAGACAATGTTTCACCTTATTCAAATATTTTTCATAATTGTTGTTATTAAGTTTCAGTCACATCTGACTCTTTGTGACCCCTTTGGATTTTTTTTTTTTTTTTTTGGAAAAGCTACTGGAATGGTTTGCAGTTTCCTTCTCTAGCTCATTTTAAAGTTGAAGAAATTGTTTTAAATGACTAAGTCTGATTAAATTTGACTCAGGTGTTCCTGATTCCATGTCTGGTGCTCTATCCATGGCACCATCTACCTTTATCTTCATAGTGAGTAAACAGTTAATAATAATCTCAGTGGAATCTTATTTTTCTGCATCTTTCAGTAACCATGGTTATGTAACCATAAAAATATGTTTGGCTATAGAATATCATTTTTGAAAGCCTGGTTATTCCCTTTGAAAGTCCTGCCAAGTTACTTTGTATAAGTTTTCTAAAGGTTTGTAAGAAAAAGAAAATAGGCATATAGATCAATTATTAGTGATTTTTTTTCTTAATCACTATCATTCTATGTCCTCTTATTAGGTATCTTTAAATTAAAGCCTTCAAATCCATCACAATTGTGTCATTTCCAATACAGATAGACTTTTGAAATATCTGGTCTAGTCTAGCTATTCTTCCTGTCTTTGTTTTATTTGGTGTCATTTCAACTTCTACATGGAGCACATCTGGGATTGTGACATTAGAGTTCAAATGTGCTAGTTTTACTATTACTGATGGGGGAAAGGGTTCTTAAATATTTTGATGGATAATTTCCTTTTTCCAGGATTTTTAGAATAAAAAGCCAATGTAAAATGCTATAGAGATGCTTTTGGCAAGATTGCTGAATGTCAGATTCAGCAATCTTGAATGTAAGATTCTATCCAAACCCTGTTTCCAAAATTGTCATCTCAAAACAGCAAGACATATCAATTAATGTAACAAGAAGGAGAAGAAAAGGAAGGGGGAAAAAAATTAACCTTAAATGCAATTTCAATAGGGAAAAAAAAAAACCCAGGAGTTGATAAAAGCTTTTTTCTTCCTTGCTATGCTTAATACTTTACAATCTTCCCTTGCATGTGTCAGGACCATTTTCTAAGCATACTGGGCCCCAGAATCATCTGTCATTATATCTTCCTTTTATTTTTCTTGCCAAATACTTCATATTCATTAATGTGGATTGGAAAGGTGGAGGAAAGGGAAAAACAGATTAAAAAACAAAGACACAAGAGGAAAGAGAGAGAGAGAGAGAGAGAGAAAGAGAGAGAGAGAGAGAGAGAGAGAGAGAGAGAGAGAGAGAGAGAGAGAGAGAGAGAGAGAGAATGAATTAATTCAATTTGCCCAGGGTAAGGAATATGTATGTAAGAAAGTAGGCCAAGACAGGCTTGTAACCATGTGGAGCCCATTAGAATGCTGTATGGTATAGTTCTAAAAGGGAAGAGATTTTGAAAAGAAGATCTAGGCAAACTTTTGCTATAAGCTCAGATTCTACTGAATACTCCGTGATAGCTAAAAATGTAAAAAGTAAACCAAAAGAATGAAAGACCAGCAAAAATATATGAAAGAATCAGGAATTCTGGCAAGATAACAAAGTGAGAGATTTTATCTAAATCAAAATTTATCCTTCACAAAGTAGAAGCAATGAGACTGCCAGAGTAAAAGAATAATAATAATAAATGGGAGAGTATAAAAATGAAGACATGAAAGGCAGTACATCACAGATAAATCATCAATGATAATGAGAAAGAAAGAAAAATGAACAAGCAGTCTAGAAATAAGTATAATACAATAAATGTAATGCAGAATAAAATAAATTGACTTAGAAATCTCTGAAGAAAAACAGAGCAATATGTAGTGATTATACCCAGAAATAACACAACAGCTTCAAGAAACTCTAAAATTGTTCAAAAGACAAAATAAGAAAGAGTGAAAATTAGGGTAGAAAAATCAGATTCCTCAGACTATTGGTCTTTTTTTTTTTTTTAAAGACAAACAAGGTTAAATTTGGAACCTATAATATAGAATAATTATAAAATTGCAGACACTTTGTGAAAGATATTAAAGGATTTGAAACTAAAAATACAAAAGGCTAAGAAAACAAGAAAACAAAAAATAAAAATATAACAAAGGCAGAATATTACATATGAAAGGCAAATTAACTAATATAATTAATATAGAATACAAAAATGCAATATAAGGACTATAAGCCTAAAAAACCTTCTGAAATAATCAGCTATGTCACTATAATTAAGTAAATCATGCATGGAAATTGCTCAGAAACACTGGAAATGAAAGAAAATATACAGATTAAGGGAACCCAAGTACATTGTCAAAGAGAAACCCTCAATTTTAAACAAAAAGAAATATATTTGTAAAAAAGAAAATTCAACCTTGAATTACAAATGTTATGGGCAATTCAGAGAAAGATTTTAACATACAAAGATGTTCTTGGAATCTCTTAAAACCACTTTTCAATTCTGACAAATCAAAATAAAAAATGGAAATATGATATTCTGAGAATCAAAAGAAATAATTTTATGCCTTCAAAATAATATATCCAACAAAGTGAACCTTAGCCTCATTAGAAATTACATATTTTCATCAATAGAGAGGAATTTGGGAGGGGATAAGTAAGGCATAAGAAAACAAACTCATATGTATTAATTAAAGAATGAAAGGGTAATAAAAAAAAGAAAAAGAAAACTTGATCATTGATGGGGAAAGGAGGAAAAAAGAGGAGATGAAAGTGAGAATAGTTTGCTAATAAGTACACTTCTCTGAGACTACCTTTGATTCTTTTGAAAGAGTTGAGAGGAGGGAAAAGCAGGAATAAAAAGAAATGCGTAATGATCCTACAGATAGGATCGTATTGCCAGTAATATGGGGGGGAAAGGTATTGAAATGATTTAGGAAAAAAATAAAGAATATCAAAGAGCTTTGTTTATGTTATATACTTGAAATATTAAAATTCACAGAATCAAAATGACAGCAAACTGGGGGACATGGAGGGGAAGCAAAAGTAGCAATTTTGATCTCAGAAATAAAAAGTGACAATAAAAATAAACATCGAGTAAGAGACAAGATAAATTACTTTATGCTTCAAAATAGCACAGGTAATGCACCAATATTAAGAATGTGTGTGTGTGTGTGTGTGTGTGTGTGTATGTGTGTCTGCTAAATAGAATAATATACTAAATAATATCTAAATGCTTAAAGGAAAAGTTAATTGAATTATAAGTACACATATAAAGTAAGATTATAGAAAGGGATTTTAATATACTCCTTTGGGAAATGGGTACATCTATAAATAAGAAAGAATATAAGGACCTGAATAGAATTTTTGAAAAGTTAGATATGATAGGTCTCTGGTGATGTCTAATGGTAATAAAGAGTAGAATGTTTTTTGTTTTTTTTCCTCTCTCTGTGTTTGTGTGTGTGTATATGTATGTTTACGTGTTTTTTTTTTTTTTCTTTTGTTCCTCTAGTACATGGCATTTGTTTTCAATTGAACATGTCTTAGTGTGTAAAAATCTCACAAATAAATGTAGAGAATAAAAAATAAAATTTTCTGATGACCAAAAAAAAAATAAATTTTATTATATATATAAAGACTTTTGGAGAAAAAGTTAAAATTGTTTGGAAACTAAATAATGCAATATGATACTATAACATTGTTGGGTCACAGGTCATTCACAGAAATAAAAGGTCATTTCATTAAAGAAAATGTCAACAATGAGACACAATATCAAAAATATGGAGTTCAATCAAAATAATTATTAAGAAGTAATTTAAATGAGCATTCACTTTAAAATAACTCGAAACTGGAAAGCTAGAAAATAACTAGAAAAATCAGCAAATATGTCCAAAACAAAAATATAATTGAATGAAATCAGATATTTGTAAAATTTAAAAGAAAATTCTATTCATTTGATAAATAAAACCAGTACCTATTTTCCTCCCCCACCCCCCCACCCCCCGAGGCAATTGGAGTTAAGTGACTTGCCCAGGGTCAAACATTTAGGAAGTGTTAAATGCCTGAGACCAGATTTGAACTCAGGTCCTTCTGACTTCAGGGCTGGTGCTCTATCCACTGTACCACCAAGTTGCCCTGACTAATACCTATTTGGGAAAAAAAAAAAAAAAACTAATCACATATAGTTGGAGAGAAAGAAAAAAAGAAAGAGAGACAGAGAGACAGAGAGAGAGAGAGAGAGAGAGAGGAAGGGAGGGAGGGAGGAACAGAGGAAGGGAGGGAAGGAGGGAGAAGAAGGAAGGAAGGAAAAAAGAAGAAAGAAAAAGGAAGGAAGGAAGAAAATAAAAGGAAAAAAGATAGAAAGAGAGAAGAAAACAAGTAAATCAAATTCTTAGCATCAAAAAAAAATATTTCACAACCAGAGAAGATAAAGTAATGGCCTCAGTTATAAACTATTTCACCCAATTATATACAAACAAAACTGATAACTTCCATGAAAAACTTCCATGAAATGGATGATTGTTAAGAGAACTAGAAATAAATTTGTTAAATAATCCAATTTCAGAAAAAGAAAAGTTCTGGAAAACCAGAACTGGGTAGGTAGATTTACAAATGAATGCTATCAAACTTTTGAAAAAAAGTTAACTATTGGTAAAAATAGGAAAAGAAGGAATATACCAAATGCCTTTAATCACAAAAAATGTTTTTAATATGTAAACCTAGGAGAGACAAAGTAGAGAAAGAAAACAATAGACCAACATCCCTACTGAATATTAATACAAAAAATGTTAAATAAATTAATAGGAAAAGCTTACAGCACATTAAAAAGATTATACGATGTACCAAGCTGAATTTATACAAGTAACAAAGTTGTTTTAGTATAAGAAAAATTATGAACTGAATTTGAAAACTAGCTATTGGATGTAGAGTGAGGTAAAAGAGAGTGAATATGCTTCTAGGATGATATTTAGGTTGTAAACTTGAGTAATTTGGAATATGAAGGTAACCTTGACAGTGATAGAAAAGTTAGAGGGAAGAATTTTGGGGGAAACATAATGGGTTTATTATATCATAATTTGTTTATTATCCAGTAGATATACAATCTCTCAATTTTTAATGTTTGCCTTTGGAAACCAGAAGGGTACATATCTATTGGACAATATGTAAGCAAATAATGTTATATTGATTTTCTTTGATCTCTTAGAGGTATACACCTAGAGGTAGTATTTTTAGATGTAAAGGTATGCACAATTTAGCAACTTTTTTGAGTATAACCAAGCTACTTTCCAGGAATGGAATTTTTTGGAGGCAAAAATTGAAAATTAAGAGAGTGTATCAGTTAGGGAAAAAATGAAGAAAGTACAGTTAATAATAACTAATGTATATATAAGTTAAGGGTTTGCAAAGCATTTTACAAATATTATTTCCTTTTATTCTCATGACAACTTAGGAAAGCAGGTGCTATTGTCTCCATTTTATGGATGAGAAAACTGGTTAGCAGAGGTTAACTGAGTTACCCAGAATCACACAGATAATAAATGTTTGAAGCTGGTTATGAGCTCAAGTATATGCATACAATGGACTATGATTACACAATAAGAAATGATTACAAGAATACTTCCTGTAAAAATAAAAAAAAATAAAAAACAAATGAAAATTTATATGAACTGATGCAATGTGAAGTGGGCAAAATGTAGAAAAGTTTATACAAAGTTATAGAGAAAACACTTTTGAAAGATGTGAGAACTTTAAATCGTGGTTCCAAAATACAGATGATGAAATATGTAATCTACTTCCTAATAGAGATGATAGACTTAAGATGCAGAATGAGACTAAAGTTTCTGGACATGGTCAATGTGATTATTTGTTTTGCCTTATTATTTATATTTATTATAAGGGTTTTTATTTTATTTTATTTTTTAAAAGATAGGGTAAAGGATTATGGATAGATTTGTAGTTTAGTCACTTGTCATCATGTATGACTTTTTGTGAACCCATCTGAGATTTTCTTGGCAGAGAGACTGAAGTGATTTGCATTTCCTTTTCCAGATCATTTTAGAAATGAGGAAATTGAGGCAAACAGAATTCAACAACTTGGCCAGGGTCACCAACAAGTGCATGAGGCAAGATTTGAACCCATTAAGATGAATCTTCATGATTACAGGCCTGATATTCTATCTTCTTTACTGGGTATCTAGAAATAGGATTATTAAAAATTAAAAAGCAAAGAATGCCATTGAAACATTTTGTAAATGCCCAGAAGAGAACAGAAGTATATCCAGAAGGAAATAGACAAGCAGGAAAAGTTACCCAAAAGTCACATATTAAATTTATTACATACACAAAAGAAAAAGCTTTTGCTGGCAGCTGGCAGCTTGTGGGCTTTGAATTTGACACGTCTGGTATAAATTGTTCTCCTGGTTCCACTTATTTTGCTCTTCATTAGTGCATACAAGCCTTCCCAAGTTAGTTGAGTTCTTCATATCCATCATACAAATAAAAAATTCTAAAGACAACCAAGAGAAGCAATATCAATGAGCAGGAAAAAGAGAAAAATTAGAGGGGAAATTGAAATCTGTCTTCAAGCAATTGAAAGGCTGACTCGTAGAAGGTGGACTAGCCTTTTTCTGCTTGGCCTTAAATGACAGAAATTGGCTAAGTTGGTAAAAGATTCAAAAAAGCAAATTTAATTTTAGGGCAGAGCTTCCTTAAGCAGCTTCTGACTCTTTGAACTTACCCAACATATTGTCCCCAACTCCCACTGCAATTTTATGATAATTTTCATGCACCAATCCTCTTTTCAATTCTGTATTATGCTGTCTTTCCCCATTAGAATGTAAGCTCTTTGCCTGTTTTTATTTTTGCTTCTATTTATATCCCTGGCACATAGCATAGTGCCTAAGACACAATAAATGTTTAATAAACTGCTGATGTGTTGACCAAGATTGGACAGCTTCAAGATAGAATTTTGTTCCCTTTCTGGGGGAGAAGGGAGCAGGGGAGAGGGGAAGAGTGGTTCAAATAAATCCTGAGTGATGAGTTTTGTTCTGGGTTGTTCTCATTCAAGAATGGGTTGGATTAAATGATAACAGAGATCCTTTCCAATTGTGAGATTCTGTGATCTTCTGAGATGCAAGAAAGATAAATGACTCCTCCAGTGTAACATGAGTAGGAGTAGGATTTGATGTCTGATTTTTTCCAGTACAAAATTCAGTGGGTTTTTGTTTTTCTTTTTCATTATTCAAAGTTTCTTGACCACAGAGACTGTTACTATTGCTCTTTAAATGATTATTGAATTAATTTTTTTTTCTGAAAGATCTGAGAAGCTTCACTCTCCATAGACTTTTAATAAAAAGAAATTTTCATTTTAATAAGCACATTAACATACTAAGAGCAATTGACTGAAAAATAGGTATTAGGAGATATAGGTATAACTTTCAGCAGATGACCTGCCAGGTATCTCATTAGTTTTAAATGAAGCAGATTTTTAGGTGTGTTTCCAAGCTCATAAAAGTTTTGGCTTTCTACTACTAACTAATTTATTGGTTATATGTTAATAAAGGGTTTTCATGGCCAAAAAATTCATAGTCATGATCTCCTTGATAGCTAACTAGTTTGGTAAACTAGACAGTGCAAGGAACATTTTTAGAGTATTTCAAGCATAGTAATAACTTATTACTTTCCACTGGCATAGTTTTTTTGGGGGAAACTGGGGTCATCTTTACATCCTGATGAGGAACTAGCATAGGATTTCTGTGAAGGTTAAATTATAGTAGCCAAATATTAATCAATGAGACTATATGGGTCTAAATCATGAAACAAAAACAAAAAATTATCATGTCTAAAAAATTCAAATTGTAAATACAAGTATAAATATGCTAAATATCACTAATTAGAGAAGTGACACAAAATATATTAAGGGTGTTTATAATTGGAAAGGTAGGTGGGCTAATCATTCTATTTACAAAACATGAAAAGACACAGAATAGGAGTTCTTAACATTGTCTATATGTCATAAAACTCTTTGATGGTCTGATGAAACCTATAGGCTCCTTCTCAGAATAATTTCATTTTAAATACATAAAATATAAACCATAAGATTATAAAGCACACCAAAGACTGGTGAAAATAAGGAATGACAAGGAAGTCTAGTTTTTCTAGAGATTATAATATTGTGAATAATGATCTGTTTTATTATTCCTAGTGCTTTGCTTTTGTTGTTCATTAGCTTTAGTCATGTCTGATTCTTCATGACCCCATTGGCATTTTCTTGACAAAGATACAAAAGTGGTTTGCCATGTTTTTCTACCTCATTTCAGAAATGAGGAAACTGAGGCAAAGTAGGTTAAATCATTTGCCCATGGTCACACAACTATTTAGTGCCTGGGGCCTGGAACATAATAGATGCTTAATAAATATTTATTGATTGTGCTGATTTCCACACACAGTCACCCAGAGTAGATCTTCAATCTCCCTCTTCCCCCATAGGAGAATAATGAGGGGTCTCTCATAAGAAGAGGGATCACAGACACCTCCAGAGTAGGTCAGAGGCAAAACTGGTTTTCTGTCCTAGGTCCAGTAGAACCTTGTTTTGTTTTGTTTTTGGTGCAGTAACATTATCTCTGCAGAGCAGATCAGAAAGCCAGCACTAGATTTAGAATAGTTCTAGGCAGGTATTGCCTCTCAAGTTAATGGAGTCTCAGTGCAGAACTCAGAAAAGTGCCAGACCAATATTAAGATTGCTCTGAACCTGAGGAACATTTCATCTAGTTACCGATGGCAGAGGCAAAGTACTGTTAGAGCACCACCAAGGAATAAGTCAGCAGGTGTTTTAACTAGCCCCAAACTGAAGCCACTAAAACACAGAAGGGCAGTTATCAGACTATGACCCTGATTTGACTCTTTAGAATACATAGAAAGTTTACGGCACCCTTCCTCATCACATCTGTGATCCTTGAAGAACATAGTGGCAGGATCCCAGAAAAATGATAAACAGAACTAGAGATTTTATCTGGGAAGTGAAGAAAAACAGAAGGCAGATGTAAAGAGGGAGGGGATTTGGGGTCTAAGGAACAGTCAGTGAAAAACTTAGCAACTGAGAAGAGAGGTGAATGATGGAGTGTTGCTTGCACAAAACAGCCAATGTCATTGAATCACAGAATTCGTAGGGGTGGAGAGAGTAAAGGGTGAGGCAGAAGACTGGAACCAGATTATGAAAGGCTTTGAAAACCAAAAAGTGGATTTTACTTTTGATCTTAGGAGTAATAGGGAGACACTGGAGTTTATTGAATAGGATGTCTGACATGGTCAGACCTGTGTTTTTGGAAGATCTAATTGATAGCTGTGTGGAGGGTAGATTGGAGTGGTGAGAGACTTAAAACAGAAAGAAACTGACCAGCAGGTTATTGCAATAGTTCAAGCAGAAGTCTTAATGTGCTGCCATGTCTTATTAAGAATGGAAATTTATTTCTTTAAAAGTCTATGTAGAATGGAATTTAGCAGCTATTTATGGTAAGGGCCTGCACTAGGGTGTTGGCAGTGTCAGAGGAAATAAAGGGTGAATTTGAGAAGGTGACATTGATGGTTCTGATAAGCCTTACAATTGATTGGTAGTGGGTGGGAGGTGAAAGAGAATAAGGAGTCAAGAGTTCCAGCTAGATTATAAATCCAAGTGACTGGACAGATGGTGGTGTCCTCAACAGTAATAAGGAAAAGAGAAAGATTTGGAGGGGAAAAGAAAGAGTTGCATATGTTGAGTTTAAGATATCTATGAAACATCCAATCCCAGTAAATCACTAGAAATCAGGGGGAAAAAATAAAACAGTCTAGAATAACTCTGATAATAATGTACATAGAAATAATTGAATCCATGATGGCAGATGGAATCACAAGCAAGATGATATATATGAAGAGAAGTTTTCCTTTTCAGATCCTTGACAATGGTTAATAGCAGTGATCCACGTTAAGATATTGTAAAGGATAATGATAATTAGAAATATAAGAGGAAGAGCAAGTGAGAGTGGTGCTAGAAAAACCTAGAAAAAAGCATCAAGAAGGGCTATTAAGTCAGTTTCAAAACTATAGAGAGATCAAGGATGAAATTTGAGAAAATAACCATCACATTTGAAAATTAAACCATAACTGGTGACTTTGGAGAGAACCATTTCAGGAAAATGATGAAGTTGGAAGTTGAACTGTGGAGAGTTAAGATAAAAATGAAAGGAGAAGAAGTGGAGGTACCAATGGCAGATGATTTTGTCAAGATTCTAGCCACAAAAGGGAGAATGGCTATAGAGCAAAAATTAACAGGGATAAATGGATGAAGTGAGGGTTTTTTGAGCATGAAAGAGACATAGCTATCTTTGTAGAAATCAAGGGGGAAATCATCCAGGAGACATGGAGAGATTGAACATTAATGTGAGTGTAGTGATATTAGAAAATGTTAGAAAACAATCACAAGAAGTGTTTTAACTCCCCAGTCAATGACTGGGAGAGGTGGGATAAATTTGAGGGCAGATTATGAATGCAAGTGCTGGTAAGGGTTGATAGGGAAATTGTATTATCTGGAGGGAGCCAATTCTAAGCGAATGCAAGAAAGTGAAAGGAAAGAGGAAGGGAAAGGTTTCAGATTAAAAAAAAAGTTTGTTACCTAAAGAAGAGACATTTCAGAGATAGCAGTGGTAGGTCTAGGTAAGTCTTAGGTGGGATGTTTACATGGAAGGTCAGACTGAAAAGAACAAGAATAAGAAATAAACAGAAGAGCATGGGGGATAGGGCAGTTAGTGGTTTAAAATCTCTGTGGCAGGAAAAGTTGGAGAGTGCATGTGTTCCCTCACTTAAATCCAATTCACCTGCAGGTCAGGTATCACCTCCCTGAAGTCATGGTCTTTTTCTAGAATGAAGGACTAACAACAACAATTTAGGTGGGTATTCAGGATGGTTTTTAATCCTCAGTGAGCCAGGTCTTTGACATGAAGGTGTGTCAGACTGGAAGGTGATCCAGGAGAGAAGAGCAAGTAGAGTGGCTAGATCTTTTTCTTATATGAGGGTTCCTGGAAAGAATTAGCCTCAGGATAGAGTGATCCCTGGGTATTACTCTAGAATGTATAATGGAGAAAGGAGGGATGGTATTTGGAGTTTATCTATGCAGAACAGGGCAATCAGTCCGAACTTGGATTAAGTCAGAGTGGATTGGGAGGGGAGGGCTGATTATGTCAGTACAATCCAATTGATTGCATGCTATAGTCTTTCTTATTAGAACACAACTCAGATCTCCTTTATCAGAGAAATGATTGTCATAGCTATCTAAGTTCTTGTCAGCAAGAGGATATTCAGAAGTAAGGAATGTCTGACAATCAATCTCCACAATATAGTCTCTGTGAATCTTTAGAACCACACCTCCAGATCAAGGAAATCCTACATGATCAAGCAGTGAAAAGTATTCCTTTCAATCCTGTGGTCTACTTGGAAGCCATCTTAAAAGGATTGCTCTCATCCCTATTCTAAATGCTAAAAGATTTCATCTGCTAGCCCTGAGGTTAAGTAGGAGTGAAGGATATCCTCCACTCAAGACTGATCACCTGATGATATATTATCTGTTCTTCAAAGTCTAACTGTAAATGTCAACTTCCCTTTGGAGTCTTTTCTCATTTCTCATCAAAGACAGGATTGTTCCCTCTCCCAACTCCCACAGCATTCTTTTATATAATATATAACACATTCTGACTCATTGTAAAGTGGCTGGCCCTGGCCTGGAGGACACGGATGCATCTAATTTCCTTTGCATCTCCCTTACTCCCTAGCATAGTACCCAACATAAAGAAAGCGCTCAATGAATGCTTGTTGAATATAATAATGAAAAACATTAATCAATCAATAACATTAATATTAACATTAAACACTGTGATGGATATTGGAGAAACAAGTACAAAGAATGAAACAATCCCTGATTGTCAAGAATTTACATTCTCAAGACAAAGTCACCTTTGCCCCCTAGACTTTCATGGATTATGTTCCTATCTTTTTCATCTTTATCTATCTATCTGTCTATTTATCTATGTATCTATCATGGATTTTCATGGATATTTCTATCAGATAAATCTGGATGGAGGCACAGACTCCAGGAAAGGTTTTTACTTAGGGGAATTTTATATAGCCAAACACAATAGACACACACACACACACACACACACACACACACACACACACACACACACAACATTATGAGAACGGTAACCTAGGGTAACACCTCAGTTATTTTGCATCCCTATGAATTCATGACTTTTTTGAAACCAAAATCAATAAAAAGCCCAAGGCTAACAATATTTAAGTTCATACAAATTTTCAACTAAGCACTATAGGAGGTGTTCTGGGTGCCAAAATAAACAATTCTGGTGCCAGAATCAGATGTGACTATTATCAGTTCAGAATAAATTTTAGGATCATGACATAAAAATCCATGAATAACCACATGGAATAAAATGATTGAACAAGATTTTCTCCTTGGAAAAGTAACCATTATAAAAGGTTTTGACATTTAATGTCCTCAAAAGGTCCCCTGTAGACCCAAACTGCTTTGTGCACCAGATTCTGTTATATTAAAATAACATTAGTGCTCCATTTTGCCCTCATTTACCATTTTGTAAGGTTACGTATTAATTTCTTATAAATCTCTGATTTCAGTAAAGTCACAAGATGGGAAAGTCACTAGAGTAGTCCCTTCTTCCCTATTCAAAGAAATTTCCACCAGAAGGGAACAAGATGGCTCAATCTCTCCATCCTGTTTTTCATTCTTTTAATTACATGATAACTGCAGAACCTTAAGTTGGTTGCTAACCAAGAATCTTGGACCCAATTTGTTTTTGCAGTTGCATACCTTACTGAATAAATAGCCTGGATATTACTCAATTTTTATTTCACAGTAACACTTTGGAGGTTGACACTTGCATGCTACCTTTCAGCTGGTAATTTTTATTAAGATTCTTATGTTTCATGGGGAATGAGAAAAAACAGTTATAATTTTAAACTACAAAAGACAAATTGAGCTTGTATAAATTCTTCAGGTCAATATTACACGAAGTCAATAGCTATGGAGAACTTAAGCACTCCCAACATTCTGAATAGAACTCCCACAAATTCATTTCCTTTGCTTTCTGAAATGTTTTCACTCCTCTTTCCTCTATTTACCCTGCCCAGGTGCCAATCATCGATATTTATACTTTCTTTCTCTTTAATCATTCTTTTATGATCTATCCTTCAAGTTGAAGTTTGTTTTGCCTGACTATTCTCTCCCTGACACTATTTTCCCGGCAGTTTTCATTTATCATTTCTTGAAATGTTCTGTCTAGGTTTTTTCTTTTTAAAATTTGTCTTTGTCTTTCAGGAACTCTAATTATTCACATATTATCTCTTCAATTTACCCTTTTCCCACTTCAGGTCATCCCAGTCAGAATGACAGCCTTGGAATTCCTCAACAAAGTTCAAGGTTTCTTGCTCCCCAAGAAAAGAATGATGCTGCCTTCAGTTGGGCATGGAACATCTCCAGTAATAGTATTAACAGACTCATCACTGGGTTGTTTGCAAAGTGAGTAATCATTTTAGTCACAACTACTCATGGAAATCATCTACTATATTACAGAAGTGTTATGATATATAGTAATAGAAAATTATATACACTAATGGAATTATAGATTCCCAAATAGTAAGTGAGCAACCCAGACTCAAGCCCATATTCATATACACTGTCCCAATCCATCCTAGAGTGAGTCAAACAACACTCTTAAATACCTACTATGTACCAGACACTGTGCTAAGTAATGGGAAAATTGAACTAAAAAATAGTCCTTTTCCTTTATTATTATTGATAGCTATGAAAAAAATTGTTTTTTCTTCAACATTAGTGGTCACAAAATTCAACATTTTGTCTTCAACATTAGTGGCCACAAAATATTTAGTACACAACCTATTTAAACCTACAATCCTAGAGAAGTGCCTGAGATTTAGATGTTAAATGACTTTTCTATCATCACAGAGATAGTATCAAAGACAAAATTGGAACCCTTAGCTTCCTGTCTTTAAATCCAATGTATATATGATTTTCCATGCTGCCTCCAATCATAAAACATTTTCATAAGCAAGTACCAAAATCAAAATAAATCTGTTTGTATTGAATTCATAGATTATGAACTTGAAGTCCATCAATCAAAAAGTATTTATTTTGCATCAGCTATATATTCTGCCACTGTACTGGATGCTAAGGATACAGAGAAAAAAATATGCAACCTCTGACCTCAGGAAGCTTACATTTTAACATGGGAGAGAACATGCACATCTCGGTATATATACAATTAATTCAGGCAGTACACTAGTAGCTGGGGGTCTTTGGAAAAGCTTTATGGAAAAGGTGACTCTTAAGCTGTGTCTTTTAAAAGTAAATGCTGCTTTAGAGTTTGAGGGGGAGGGGAAGGCCTAAGTTCTTGAGGAGTATAAAAATGGCTCTACTTGTGAAACTTAGATTCCTATGCTAATGAATGCAATTCTATTTTTGATACTGTTCTGTATGTTTATGTAAAATAGGAGAGAATTTTCTAGCCAATTAGTGGCTTGCAGACCCTATACTTTTTTCCAGCAAGAGCAAAGCTTGGCTAACTTGAGAAGTTAATGCAAAATTCATTGGCAGTGAATCATGCGGTTTGCCTGATTGGAGGCAACAAAGGTTTAGCATGAATTGGCTTTACTCGTTAACAGAAAAACACATTCTGTTTGCTTTAGTAATATACTTCTGTTGGTTCTTATAATTTGGGGGCAAATTTTGGGAGTTCCAGTGCTCATATAACTGAGAGATCAAGTTCAACTAGAGCCAACCTCTATGTCAATACCCACATACATCTTCTTCAATGCACCCCAGTCATGGATGGCAGGATGCTGCTGTTATCCCTGGATTTCTCCTGAACATAAAGTGTCAATTCTACAGAGAGTTTGGGGTGATCTCAACTAAATTCAGACCACCAGAATGATGCCATTTGCTCTCATTTTGGAATATTTTAGGACTGACTTTCACCAAGTGCCTTTAAGCACTTACAAATCATAAAATGTTAGATAATAAAGGAAATTTTGAGATCATCTCTAGTCCAAATGTTCTTTTACAGATGAGTAAATTAAGGCTATGATTTAAGTGACATAGCCTAAGTTTCCTGAACCCCCACACAATAATGTTTCCAATGTGCCATATGCTTCTCTTATAGTAGTACTGTGTCACATGAGGACCATTTAAAGGAACTAGGAGTCTTTAGCTTGTGCCTCCCAAAGCTTTATCTTGGGTCCTCTTCCCCATCTCTTTCATTCTATTTTGCTTAATGATCTAATCAGTTTCCATGAATTAAACTACTATTTCTATGTAGATGATTCAAGGCCTGGAAACTAGTAGGCACGTAATATTTATTAATTAACTGAATAATTGCAAGAACTATATAATCACTATTAATTTCTCTCCTAAACTCTACTTCCATATCACCAGCTATCTTTTGGAAAAGTCAAATTGGATGTCCATAGTCATTTCAAATTCAACATGTCCAAAACAGATTTCATTATCTTCATATACTCCCTAAACTCTATCCTCTTCCCAACTTTCCCACTATTTTCTAGAGCATTATTATCTATCCAGTTACAACCTGTACTCAGTATTGCTTACCCAGTACAAAAACCTCAGTGTTATCTTCAAATTTTCATTCACACCCATTTCTCATATTCAATTGGTTGCCAAATTCTATCCTTTCTGTCTTCTTAATACTTCTACAATATAACCCTCTCATGTCCATTCATACAGCCATTACCTTAGTATCAGCCCCCATCATTTCTCACTGACTCATGAAATAGACTTTAAAGTGGTATGCCCATCTCAGGTCTACTCTTTCTAACCCATTATCCACTAAAGTGCTAAAGCAATTTTTATATAGCACAAATCCAATCACTTTACTCTTAATATACATTAATTCCAGTTGTTCTCTATTATTTCCAGAATCAAATTCAAAGTCCTTAACCACCTTTCCTATCTCTCTTGCCTTCGTATACTTTCTCCCCTCTAGGTACTTTTTGATTCAACTACACTAGCTTATTTGACAACAAGCTCAAATGCCTAGAATACTTTTACATCACTTCTGACTTTTAGGTCCCTTATTACCTTTAAGACAGCTCAAATCCTATCTTCTGCACCAAACTTTCCCAAATTAACGGCACCTTTCTCAACCTATTGCTTTCTTTCTGAAATTATCTTGTATTTATATTGTATCTAACTTGTAGATACATGATTACTTTCATGTTTTTCTCTTCTGTATTTATATTGTATCTAACTTGTAGATACATGATTACTTTCGTGTTTGTCTCTTCCACTAAAATTTGAACTCCTTAAGGGCACAGACTCTCTTTGTATGCTCAGCTCAGCACTTAGCATAATACCTGACAACAAATGAATGGAATTTACTAAAAGGTAGAATTTAACTGAGAAAGACAGAGACAGAGATTAGAGACAGTGATAGAGACAGAATAAAGGAGACAGAGAGAGAAGAGAGAGCTTGTTTGGACTCTGTTCAAAGATTTTCACGGCACCATCATAAGTTAGTGAAAAAACATGGAAACATACTAAATGTTCAATGGTAGAAGATTGGTTAAATAAATCTGGATACATTAATGTAAAAGAATATAAAGAAGAAATAAAACAAATAGGAGCAATGTAAAAAAAAATTAAAAGACATTTATAAAATCTCTAATTGTTAGAACTCTCTCTAACCTGAAATTGTTTAGAAATTACTTTGTATTTTTAAATGTAATTATCTCTGTATGGATATTATATTGGTGGAATAAATATAAGGTCCCTGAGGGTAGGGCTAAGACAGTATGGTACAGTTATTGGTGTATTAGCTTCAGAATAAGGAAAGTGAGTTAAAACATTCCTTCTGATTTTACTACCAAGGTGATAATGGATAAATCACTTGACCTCTTTAAGCCTTCATTGTCTTTTATGTAATATGTAGGGCTGGACTACATGGCTTCTAAATTCACATCTATCTTTAATCTGTGCTTCCATATTTTTTTAAATTTTATTTTTTGTATCCCCAAAATGTACACAATGCTTTGAGCATAGTAAGTGCTTAAACCTTTATTGATTGTGATTGATTTTATATGAAAAACTTACCAGCAAAAATTGTTTCAATACAATGACCTCCATTTTTTTTAACCTATTATTTAAATGGTGCTTTAAGATTTGCAAAATTGTTTACAAATATAATGTCATTTTATCCTCACAACTCTGGAAGATGAGTTCCATTGGTTGTTGTGAATTTACAGCTGAAAAAAACTGAGGCCAAGAGAAGTTAACCAAGAAGTCTCCTTACTTATAAAAGATGGGACTTATTTTCAAAATACAAAACCTACTCCAGAAAAGGAATAAAGAACACAAATGGGAAAGGGCCTTCACAAGGATAGAGTTAAAACATCAGAAGAAAATATAAAGTAGTACAATGATTCCCATTTGTAAGTTCATGACATTGATCAAACGAGTTTGTGTTAAAAATTCACAATGGTGCCTTAAATAGTAAATTGTTGCCAAATTCAAAAATTTATTTTCTTCTGTGATAATAAACATATACATAGTGAAGCATTATAGATTAGTTTCTTTAATGATTTGAAATTGATATGATCATCAGCATAACAATTTTAGTCTTTGTACAGTGATTATTCAAGCTCTTACCACATCTCACAAAGAGTAACACTTTTTTCCCAGTTTCTCAACCTGTCATCAAATTGTTCCTAAATAACATTTGAACACAAACTGATTCTCAGTGGATAATCAGACATATGTGGAAGCCTTATTTGCATTTTGTACACCATGCCAGAATAGATCCTTTATTTTTTTTCATTACTCCATAATCAAATTTAATCAACTGTATAATCACATGATCACACTATTTATTACAGACATTTGCCTTCTTATAACACTAATATCTAGCTGTTGGAAAACCATGATCATTGGACAAGTTCTTCACAAGCAATATTGAAACTTTCATGGACTATCACAGATGTTCTGTAGACACACACCTTGTACTCCCTTTTATTGCAATATTACAACTATTTTCTGATTTAAACTTATTTTCCTTTATGATATTATTCTTCTATGGTGGGGTAGTGGTAAATGAACTACTTAGCAACATTGGTCAGTCATTTAGTAGAATTTCTTTAAGAACATTGCTGGTGTACCAGAGATAGAATAGAGGAAAATAATTTCTGAAAGTGAAGAGAGTGATGGAAAGAGTCTTTCCCTACAAAGATTAATTTACAATTACACACATAGATGTGTGCATATGTGTGTATGTGTGTGTGTGTGTGTGTGTGTGTGTGTAAAAACATTGTTCAGAAAGAAGTACTATATGGAATTGAGCTTTAAATATACTTATTATTTAACATAGTTGCTAATCATAAGCTAGCAGAAAGCTAAACATTTTATATCATAAACTAGCTATTCATGTTTATTATTTCCATAGGTAGTTCAAAATTTAAAAAAATTTAAAAAGAATTATATCTCAGTGAAAGAGCTTGTAAAATTCTGACATTTTCTGGGACATATTTGTGTGAGCTAGCATTTTCATTTTACTCCTGTTTTGCATCAAAATACAGAAATAAACTTGATGTAAAACCAGATTTGAGATTGTACTTGTTGATGCTGAGCCAGATATTGCAAATCATTATTTAAAAATAAAAATCCAAAAGTGCAATTTTTTTTAAGTTTAATTTTAGTCTTTGTACAGTTTATGTGGGATTAATATTGTTAAATGTTTTTCAAGTTGTAACTTATTATATTAAAATGTTATTTAAATTAAAAAAAAATTCTAACATTTTATTAAAAAATTTTTACAGAGAAATTTAGTCACATATATATAAGAGTAAATCTATGAGGTCTTACTGGATTATTTCTTGTAATTCTTGTAGACTTTCTTATACAAAGTATTCATAATTATTTTAGAAGTAGCTTGATAATTTTATGTTCATAGTTTTTAGAATTATAGGTAGAAAGATTATATTTTATAATTATAATTACATAATTTAAATTTTTATTTAGAGCTTTTATAAAAAAGCTATCATTGTAGTTATTGTAAGTACTTAATGAATACATCTAAAAGAATATTATGAGTAGCAATGAGTGATATATTAAATTAATGTAGGATAATTTTTTTTGTTGTTGTTTTGCTGTGGTTGAAAGGGATTTACAGAACAAAAACTACTAGCAATCATTTAGTAATTGAGAGAATGCTGATTTTTGCATTCAAGAAGCCTTGGTTTTAAGTACCTTTTACTTAATTGGATATGCGATCCTGGACAAATCACTTATCAGTTTCCTGGACAGTGTACTATGAAATGAGTTGCCAGGTAAACACTGAAGGATAGTGTTAGAGGTGATTACCTCATCATATATTGATTATGCCAATGAAATCACATCTGGTTAAAAAAAAATTAAATAAGGAAGAGTTAAATGAGATTATTTTAGAATCTGAGGTTTATAAATCTGAAAGAGATTTTAGAGATAATCTTGTCCAACTCTTCCACTTTACAAATGAGGAAATTGAGACCCAAAGAGATGAAATAACATGATTATGATTATCCAGGTAGTAAAAGGCACAGTCAGGATATAAATGTATGTCTTCTGATTCCCAGAATTCTTTCTATTGAACCATACTGCTTCTAACTGAAACTTGCCTAATATTATGTAAAGTCCTGAATTTCCTTATTTTTCTCCAAAATTAATCCCATTTTTAGTTCAACATATATCTAATTATCAAGGGAAGCTATCTAAGGGAAAGAGTGGTAGATTTGAAATTAGAAGAATTGAACTGAAATTATGATTGCACAACATTTAATATTTGTATAGCTGTGGGCAGCCCCTTTAATTTCTCTGGGACAGAGTTACTCATCTGCAAAATGAAGAATTTGGAACTAATGACCTCCAAGGGTCTTTCCATATAAATCTATGATGCTACCAAAACTCATTGAAAATATCTCTGGTTTATGAATGATTTTAAAAAATATATAAGCTCTATTATTTATAATTTTTAAGTGCTGAAATTTACTCCCCAAAATCACTATTTTTTTATATTATGTTGGAACATGTTTGGCTATTACAAAATCATCCAATTTACCAAAACAAAGATAAAGATCAAATGTAAAATGAAATGTATATGACACTACTAAAGCAAAAGCCAGTGTATCAAATCTAGGTCATTTTATTTTTGAGAAAGACACAGTTCCCACTTGCTGTGCTCTCCATTAATGTCAAGAGACTGGAGAGAGAATTCATGTATAAGGTAAGGAGTTATATTAGTTTAGTGATCTTAAACTTAAATTCAGTGTTTTTCTTTAGGATTATAATGCTCAGTAATTTGCACAATGCCTTTCCATTTCCCTCTTTCTCTTCCAGAGACATGTCAATACATGAATATATCCATCAATACAAAGGGGCATAGCACTGCATAGACTCTTCAGGCTTTCATTGAGTTCCAAAAGCCAGTAATCAGAAGATTTCTATCTTTAATATTTAGAATGGCCTTGCTCCTTACTTCAGCCTATTAAATTTTCTATCTTCCCTTAGAGTATGTCTCAGGATTCTCTTGCTACTCAAATCTTTCATGATTTCACCGGTTGTTAGGGCTCACTCCCTCCTGAAATGATTTCCCCCTCCTTTTCTTTAATTTTCTCTTTATATTATACACACTACTTCATCTTTTATATCGTCCAATTTCTTAAATACTGGTTCACAACCCTATATGGGATCTTAACTGAATGTGAGGGTCATGAAATTATGGTTTATTATCAGTAAGTGTTTGATTTGCCTACCTATTTTATATACCTATAAACTAGGGTGACATGAATATTTCTCTAGAGAAAAGGAGTCATAAGTAGAAAAAGTTTAATAAGCCCTGCTTTAGAGTATATAAGCTCTTTGAAAGGAGAGAGTATTTAATTTTTGTTTTTACATGTGCTGCTTCTAGAATATAAATAGTAAGTACTTAATAAATGTGAATTGAATTGAAATTGAACTGATAGTCTCAAAGGTTTCTTCCAGCTCTGAGATACTTTGCTTTTATGTTTAATTTAACTGGGCAAGTAGGTAATTCCCACTGAGAAAAAGCTGTCTAAAATGAAAAGAAAGCCAACAATAACACAAGAAAGTTTACACATCCTCACTACAGAAGACAATTTAGGTAGAAGTCAAAGGGAAAAAATAAATCCTGAAGTACTAAAATTTCTTTGGCTTAATCTAGATAACCCAAACACATGTTGCAGCTAAATTTTCCAGCTGAACTAAGTCCATCATGCTTGGTGTGAGGTCTTCTAGTCATTACAGTTTCTTGTGAAGAGTGGTTTCAGCTCCCTGAAAGGAGGCAACTCTCCATAACAAGAAAGGCCCTTACCAACAAGGCAACAAGGAGGCAACACAGAAGATGACTGGAGATTTTGAGTCAGATTATGGATTCAGTTGCTAACCTAGATTCTTTTTATCTGGGGGACTTTTAAGTCGCCTCTTCTTTCTGAGCTTCTTTTTTCAGTGTCTGTCAAATGGAGCCAGGTTGTTTTGATTAGATGGCCTCAGAGATACTTGCCTTTAGGCAAATTTAGCAAATTTAGCACATGACTTAGTTCTACCATTTTTCCTAAGAATAGTGTCTATCTTAGAAGGCACTTCAGTTTTCTTCTGTACAGCATGACTTCCCATTCCCACCCTCAAGAAAAGCAGCCCACCAACACTGTTTTTATCCTATGTCCCTTGTGGCATAGGATTTTTTTCCCAAAGTTTGGACTCCTTGGACTGCTCGAGTAACGTGACTAACTGCTCACTTCTGTTTGTGATGTCTCTCAGCCAAGAGGAAAACCATTAGGTGTCAGATTGCAGACAGAAAGCATCCAAGCAGCTGTCTACTACAGGACAATTTCTTGCCAAAGAACCTTAAATAAACTTTGGGGGAGAAATCGTTCCAAATTATTCTCTCTGTTTCTATTCTATTTAGTCTTGGTTAGATTAATTCATAGAATTTGCTTTTATGTAATTTTTTTTGGACTCTTCATTAAAAAAAAAAATAAAGCTCATTTTGCCTTGTGGGTTTCTTTTAAGCAATCATCTAGTCACTTTACCACTTAGGACAAAGATAATCTATGAAGAATTAGGTAACTCTTAGTTTATTTATATTTTTAGCCAAAGATGATCAGCAAAATCTAGTAATTTCTGTAAGAATCCATTACTGTATTGGACAGAAGGCAAGAAGAATCAAACTCACAATGGGAAAAATCAATACTCCTGAAAAACAATAATTAAGTACATAAAATGTTTTACTTTCATTAAAAATTGAATGTGTTTAATATTATTCTTATAGGAGGCCATATGAAGAGCTACAAGCTCTTCATTTTTATCCTTAAAACAATCTGCAAAACCACTCAGTTCCTCTTTTTTTCCATGGCCTAATGCATTCCACTCCTAGATGAGATAAACACCAAAAGTTCCACATGATGTAAATTACTGCAGTAATTTGTGTAGAAAAGAAGGACAACAGAAAATGAAAGAAATGGATGAAGCAACATAATCTCTCTCACTCATCCTACAGGGTTGGCTTGTTTGCAGGAGTAAACCATTAGTGCTAATTCAGGGAAGGATTCAATGTTTTTCCAATCTATAGCACTTAAAATGTTGCTCTTTGCCAAGAAGTTGAATAGAGAAGACCCCTACTTTCCCTTTAATATAATTATTTGCTGAAGTATCTTGTAAGAGAAAAAAACAGGATACTTACCCATTCTCTTGGTTTCTCTTACAGATCTTTAGAGAGCCCAAATATAATACAAGGTCCAGCCCAAAGCAAGTACTGATAGAAAGACTAAGTAGGTAATAATTATACAGTATTATCCAGTCCAAAAGCAGGAGTTGGAGGGAAAGATAAATAAAATAATGATGAAAGAACATCATGTTACCACAGAAAGCTACAAATATGCTTTTGGAATTTAAGCAATTAGTTAACATTTTAGGCATTCAAGAATCAGGCACAAATATACATTTTTGAGAGAGAGAGAGACAGACAGACAGACAGAAACAGAGAGAGAGAGAGAGAGACAGAGAGAGAGAGACAGAAACAGAGACAGAGAGAGAAGGTGAAGAAGAAAAGAAGAAAAAGAAGAAGAAAGGGAAGGAGGGAAAAAGAGGGAGACAGAGAATATGTGGGGGCGGGGAGGGAGGGGTCAGAGACTAAGAACAGATAGGTGGTCAGGAACACGGGTAGATAAGTCCTAGGTATCAGAAATCAACAAAGGAACAAAAGAAAATAATTAAATGAAATAATGTTATACAATTATTATGACAGAGTTTAGCCCAGGAAAAGAGTTAAGAAAAAGTACTTTTCTACCTTCATTGCGATAGGGATATCAAATACTGCACATACTGTCAAATGTGGTAGATGAGTTGGTTAGTTTTACTTAACTGATTTTTTTTTTCTGTTGTATTTGTTACAAGGGAGAACTTCCAAGGTAGAGAAAGAGAGAAGGGATATAAAAAGTCACATGAGAAGCAAATTAAAGTGCATTCAAGATTAGGGTTAGATTAGGCAGCATAGAAAAATTTAATTATTAATTCTATACATAGAGGAAAACATTATGACCAACCAAAGGTCAAAAGGATCACAAAAGAGCAAACAGGAAATTTTGATTAATTAAAGTTGAAATATTCTTGCACAAAAATCTAATAAAGCTAAGATTAAAATGGAAACAATTAATTGGGAGGGATGGTAAAAGAGTTGTAGTAAGTTTCTCTGATAAAAATATCATTTTGAGGATATATAATTCATTGATTCAAATTCAGGACAAGAGTCATTTCCCAATTGATAAATGTTCCCAATTGAAACAGTTCTGAGATTAGACCTCACACTCATCAGATTGGCAAAGATGAAAAAAAGGAAAATTAAAAAGGTGGAGAAACCATAGGAAAAATAGACACATTGATAGAACAGTGAATAGGTTTACCCATTCTGGAAATTAACTTGGTATACTAAAAAAAAAATCTACTTTAGAATGTGTGACCTTTGACCTAGGTATACAATTGCTAGGTCTGTACTGAAAAGAGATCAAAGAAACAGAAAAAATTCTAAATGTAAAAAATAATTATAGCTCCCCCAAACTGAAAATTGAAGGGATAACCATCCATTGAGGAATAGTCAAATAAATTGTGGTGTATGAATGTGATGAAATAATATTGTACTTTAAGCAATGAGAAAATAGATGGTTTCAAAGAAACATGGTAGGCTTATATGAAATAAGCAGACCAAGAAGATCAATTTATACTATAATATTAAAATTAGTAAAATGAATCTCAGAACTGTTTCAATTTGCTTGAAAACTGACATTTATATCCTTAGGCCATTTATCAATTGGGAAATGACTCTTGTCCTGAATTTGAATCAATTAATTATATATCCTCAAAATGATATTTTTATCAGAGAAACTTACTAAAGAGAACTTACTAAACTTACTAAAAGAGTTTACCATCCCTCCCAATTAATTGTTTCCATTTTAATCTTAGCTTTATTAGATTTTTGTGCAAGAATATTTCAACGTTAATTAATCAAAATTTCCTGTTTGCTCTTTTGTGATCCTTTTGTCCTTTGGTTGGTCATAATGTTTTCCTCTATGTATAAAATTAGTAAAATAAATTGACAAAATATAAAATTAGCCATCAAGAGAAATATACGTGTATGTGTATGTGTGTGTGTGTGTATAAGTATGTGTAAAAACTATCAGTGTAAAGACAAGCAACTTGGAAAGGTGTAAAAACTATGTTTAATATCACATGCAAAAAATAAAAATCATGATTCTAGAGAATCATCATCATTCTAGGTGATTAATTTAGATTCTGAAAGGAAACATATAGTTTTATATAAAACCAGTAAGGGAATTTATTGTGCTTTTCCATACCTATCTATTAAAAGGAATTTGTTTTTACTTAGGTGGGTACTAGAGAGGAGAGAAAATAGATTTCTGTTAATTAAAATTATTTTTAAAATAGAGAATTTCAAGGGGCTAGAGCTTGTGGGGATTGGGTGAACTAGAAAATTTTGTAATATAAAAACAAATGAATAAAACAATAAAATTAAAGAAATAAATGAATGTGATTTAAAGAAAAAAGTACCAAATAAGTTAATAATGAAATAAAGAGGTGAGTTGCTCAGAATTCTGATTGTGTTCACATTTAATTGCAGGAATTTAATAGAAGTTTCTTGAACTGAAATTTTGAAATACAATGGTGTCCTTTCAACAATAAAATCAAAGTCTTGGAGTAGTGCCGATCGGTTGTCAGCATTCTTTTTGCTGTAACAGCTGTGGCAACCATCATTGCCCTGTCGGTGGTATATTCTCAGGAAAAAAAAAAAACAAAAACAAAAACAAGAATTCAGTGGGAGCAGAGAGGACTACTGCTAATCCGACCACTGCTACATCAGCCACCATGACTTCAGATTCACACTTGCCCTGGAACAATTATCGGCTGCCAAAGACTCTGATCCCTGAGAAGTCAGGGAGGGTGTGATCACCTTCCCTTGGGGGCTCTGACCTCCCTGAGGAGTCAGGATGGCATGACCACCTATGTTCTAAAACAAAAGAATGCAGGAGATGTAATGGGCTGAGGCTCGAGTTGATACACTGAGATCCCAAGGACGTGAGGCTAAATAGTAATTGGACCATACTCTATTAATATATATGCTTGGAGAAAGAATGGCCCCCACTCACTCTTTGTGCAAGTCCTGATGTGTTGTATAGGAAATGACATTTTTGGTGGGTGGAGGCAGGGGGGCGGAGAGGGAAGTGGAAAGAGAGACTGCTGGCTGGCATCTTGTCACAGTTGCTAGAATTGCCATTGCGATGGCCCTTCAGCTCAGATCTCCCTCTGCTAGCTAGCTTCCTGTTGCAGCTGCCCATATTGCTATGGCAATCTTTCTTGCCCATATTGCTATCGCAATCTTTCTTCACCTTTTCACTTCAATAAAGATTGAAGATTTTTCCCTTAACCTGAATTCCTGACTCTGGCTGATTTTAAATATGCGGTCATCACAGAGTAGTAATATGTTAGGCTTGAATTTGCATCCACTTGGACAAGTCACTTAATCCTTTTTCAGCCTCAATTTCCCTATTTATAAAATGGACATTATAATACTACCTACTCCAAGAGGTTGTGAGAATCAAATGAGATAGCATAAAAAGTGCTTTGGGGGGCAGCTAGGTGGTGCAGTGGATAGAGCACCAGCTCTGAAGTCAGGAGTTCAAATCTGGTCTCAGACACTTAACACTGCCTAGCTGTGTGACCCTGGGCAAGTCACTTAACCCCAATTGCCTCAGCAAAAAAGAAAAAAAAAGTGCTTTGTAAAACTTAAAGTACTATGTGTTAGCTATTATTATTGAGACAGATAACACCTGAAGTCACTTCTAGCTTCATTCTAGATATTCTAAATATATTCTAAATTTTCTAGCAGATAAAGAAAGTGGAAAAAAGTACACTGTATTGGTTGGTACACTGTGACTGGTTGAAGGCTGACTCTGCTTTAGACAGGGATTTCTTGTGTACTTTCTCAGGATTTTCTAACATGGACACACCTAAGCCCACTGATGAAGAAGTTGGAGATCAGGAGTAGTTAGTTCATCCACAGATAAAGAAGTAGTTGGAGATCAGACAAGATGATCTGTCATCTTTTAACTTTTAGTATCAAGGAGCCTGTTTCTTTGAGCTGGGCAACTATAGAAAATAGAAAAGAGTGGATTTTGGTGCTCAATATATGTCATTTAGAATATACATAGAGTTGCATTCATCTGAAAATAATGCTTTATATTTTTCATTTTCACAAATAGGAAGGGATAAAACTCCACCCTAGGAATGTGTGAATGTTAAGTTGCTAAGAAATATACAATTTATGTAATTCAATATATTCATATAAGCAAACACTTATCAAATCCCTCCTATGTCTAAGGCAGTGTATGTAGTACTAGGTAATAGCAATACAAAGGTGAAAATGGCAGTTTTTTGTTCTTAAAGAGTAATTAATTAATTACATAGAAACATAGAATGATATGCACACGCATTGTGGAAATTTGAATAGATGGCCTTCAGTAGAGTAAAATTATTTGAAATGTTTTAGCACAACCTGCTGGACATGATAAATTGATGCAACTTGACACCATTCAAACATATCTATGTAAAAATACTTTGTGAATAAAACTCCTCCACAGCAAATGGAAGAAATGCCTGTGAAAGCAGCTGTTATTGAATTGTCTCCTTAGGAATTTCTAATTATCCATGAGTTTAGAAAAAAAAAAAAGATCTTTATAAGGGGCACAAAATCACAAAATATAAAAGGATCAAAAATGCTTTGAACATTATCACCCTCAAACAAAATTTAAAAAAATTAAAAAAAAAGATAGAGGGGAGGGGAAAATCACATGAAGAGTCTTCTCAATTTCATTTTTGTCCTCCCATTATGAATCAGATAAGTACAATATATTCCAAATGTATTTTGTTTTACTATCTTGTCTTTCCCCCTTTAACTTGAGTTCAAAGCCTACTTCTGCAATTTATTAGCTTTGTGGCCTTTAAGAAGTCACCTAACTTTTCTATTTTCAACTTTCTTCATCTTTAAAATGAAGGGGTTGAACTAGATAATTTCTTTAGATTTTTTCATCTATTAGTCAATATTTCTTCCCTTGATGCAAAGAATCCTAGATTTTAAAAGGACTTCTATGTAGAGCATAGTTCTCAAAATGTGGTCCAGAAAGTCTTGGGGTTCTCCAAAACTCTTGCAAAATGGTCTACAAATTCAAAATTGATTTTGAACCACATAAACAGAAAATCCCTTGGACAGATTCTCAATAATGTTTAATAGTATAAAGATACTAACAACACAAGTTTGAGAACCACTGATACAAACTAATTCTCTCATTCTGTAGTTGAGAAAACTGAGAGCTATGGAGGTCATGAGGTAAAGGAAAAGAGACAAGATTTGAATCTAGTTCTTCTGATTCCAAATCCAAGGTTAATTTTGCTGGATAATGCTTCCTCTTGAGAGTATTGAAGCAATATTAAGTGAAATTTTACAGAGCAATAATTGCCAAAGAGGGAGGGAAAACTAAGAGTTAAGATGAGAAAGGCATGATAAAGGGTCTATGAAAAAAAAGGTTCTCAAAGAAACCATTTCAACTCTGAATTTTTCAACATTTTTGCTTCATTGAGTAATGAACATTCCATTTATACAAATAAAACATAATCCAAAGTAATTTTATAAATTATTGGCCTGATCCTCTACCCATTAAATGTAATTCCCATTGAGTCCAAATATACTGTATATTAAATTTCCTAGTTAAAAAAAAAAAAAAAAAGATTTTCACTTCTACTAAAGCAAAAAGTAGCTTAAACCAGATTTGGTGGCGATGGGAACTGGGCTATCATCCCAAGAAAGATTTACTTTCCAGTAAACTTTCTTGTGCTCCTTCTGGATTGGAAGTTTAAATTACTGGGATGAGAACTATTCCAAGTCCAAGAATGTTAAGCTCTCCTCCAAGATTTTCTTTATGGCCTTTGAGGAAATTTTCCATCTCAGAATTCTATGAGCAAAGCCATTTGTGACAAAAATTTAGAAGTGACACTGAGTCTCTGAGTTTATCAAAGGATGATCTACTATATCAGAATGTATATCTGTATGTGTATGTGCATATGCAAATATTTATACATACATGTACTTATGTCATATGTATAAATCAGAAATAATATGTAAATGTGCATTTAAACACATATATAACATATGCATATAACAAGTATAGGATATAAATATTATATAATATATGATATGTATTAATGCATATAATATGAATAATATGTACATATGTATATCCATATATATTTTCACATTTAGTAGATGGCCCTACTATAAATCTAGAGACTCAATTTACCTCTCAGTTTTTGTCACAAATGGCTTTGTTCATAGAATTCTGAGATGGAAAATTTCCTCAGAGGCCATAAAGAAAATCTTGGAGGAGAGCTTAACATTCTTGGACTTGCATAGCACTGATCCTAGTAATACATACCCATACCCACACAAACATTTGGATAGATGGTTAGATACATACATACATATATATTACATATATATACACACATACATACATACATGATAGAAAGATTGATGATAGTAGTATTGATCTAAAGAGGAAAATATTCTTAGAATTTCTTGTCTAATTGTAATATAACTACTAAAATTTTTATACAGACATTGAGCTATAATATATTAATAGCTATTTGAGTTTTTGTTTTGTTTTATAATCTTTCATTCCAGGTAGTTCTGATTGTATAAAAATCGCCATCAAGCAATTTATTTACCCTGTAAAGATAGCAATTGTTCTCTAGTTTGGGGAAGATGATAATATCATCTTTACTCACTGACAGAAGTTGCCATTATTATGATTTCCCAGAACTTACCTTATTAAAATCTTCTTTCCTTTCCCAGAATAAGGGAGACTCATCTCTGCAATGGATATACAGGATAGCAAATAGTTTGTTTGGAATAAGAAGGGTAGAAGGGAGAAAGAATAAGCCTTTATATAGCTCCTGCAATGTGCTAAGCATTATGCTGTTTTTTTTAAACAAATGTCATTGCCCTTGACGCGAGGTAAATGCTATTATTATCCCCATTTTACAATCGAGGAAATTGAAGCAGAATTAAGTGACTTACGTGTAGTCATACAGCGAGTGTCTGACTCTAGATTCAAATTTGAGTTTTCCTGACTCTAAGCTCATTCCTCACTGTATCACTAGTTGCCTTAAATAGCAACTAAAAAGGTAGGATGGAGACTTTCATTCCTTTTGGAAATCTACACTTGTAATTATTTATATTTTTAACTTGTCCATAATACAGATAGAAAGTGTCAAGAGGTAATTTGAACTCAGTTTTTAAGTTGTGTAATCTTTACCTTGCTTTATGCTGCCTTTTCTAGAGAACTGTTCATTCTATAATAATGATTACTTAACATGTTTCTGATTAAGCTAATAAATGTTCTAAGAATACTCTGTGAGTAAGAAGTATTTAATTAGCTGAGGTAGAACTTCCAGGAGCATATTAGCCAAAAAGACTTTTCTTTTTCATTTTAATGTTTCATTATTAGTAATAAAACTAAGTCTCTCCATCTTGCCTGGGCGTGTGTAGAAGATACTAATGACTTAGTTTATTTTCCAATCTGTGCTGGTTCACCCCTCCTCAGGCACCATCTTGATGCCAAATTTTGCACAGATAACCCAATCAACATAACTAACTATTGCAAAAAGCTTACACCAATAGCTATATTTACAAGTCTGTGACATCATTCCTTGCTACCATTTCAATTCATTACTGGACTAAAAGTACTGTATGATTTTAGGAGCATCTTTATTTTACTAGCTATAATTCACAAAGCAATCCATTAATCAACATTTATTGAGCACCTACTATGTTCCAGGAACTGTGCTAAATGCTGGGGATACAAAAAGAGATAAAAGGCAATCTCTGCTAATGAGGATTTAATGGGCACTAGGGATGAGAGATGGATAATTTGACAGTGAACTCCCTCCAGAGGAGGTTCTTAATCTATTTTAGTGTGGAGCCTTTGGCTGGCTCATAAAGTCTTAAGAATCATCTTTTCTTATCAGAATCATAATTTAAATGTGTGAAATAAAATCCTCTAGAATGACACGTCAAATCCATTGAAATAATTATCGAAATGTTAAAAACAAAACTAAACCTAAATTCAGGTCTTCTATATTAATAAACTCCATTCTTCTGGAGCAATGTGAAAAAAAAAAACACATTGAATAAGGAGGTACCAAATAGTTAAGGTAATAAATCCTTCAAAGACAATTTCTGATTAAAATAGTAGCATGGAAAAAATGTCAGGAATTTCTCTTAGAGGAGGGAATGCACAGTGCAGTCACTGACTTCACACATAGGGGAGACACAGATCTTGGCACCTGTTCTTCCCTTCAGGGGTCCCCTCTTTTCTTGATCCTCCTCACCACAGACCCAATTGACTCATGTTAAGCTGAGTATATGTTTGAGGAAGGAAGAGGGCAGTGTGTGCAGAGGCTTTCCAGCTGCCAGGTCTTAATGTAAGGAGGGCACCTCAGCCTTGCTGCTTGAATTGGATTTGTGGGAGATGGCTGAGTCCCAGCTGTTGCCTCTTTTCCCATATAGGGAAAACTTGCAACTGTAGAGAGATCTCTGCCAGGGTAATATTAGGAAACTGAAAGTCATTGTATGAGAGTTAAAGGAAGATTCAGAAAAAAAGGAGCAATGGTGAACGAGATAAAACAAAGCAACTGAGAATTATGGAAACTAGATCAGAACAGAATTGTCCCATGGATGAATGTAGCTCTTCAGTGTACTAGCAAATTGGTTGAGCATTTGAAAATTTTTTTTTGGCTGGGGGGGGGGGCAGGGTTGAACTCATGATCTTACTAGTACAATAAATTCTAAGAAAATTCCTTCAATCATGTAAACTTCGATAGGCTTTGTGATTTATGGACTTAGAAAACTAGTTTCCTAGAACATCTAGAGGCTAAATAATTTGCCCAGCCAATATTGGTCAGAAACTGAATTTGAACCCAATGTTTTCCTGACTCCAAGAGCACCTCTCCCTTTACTCTACAACACTGCCTTTGTTGAACAACAGATGGCTGCTTCTCCATCTACTATTACTTTCCTGAGTGAACATGGTTTCCTATAAATCGAAATAATTTGAAATGAGTTAGTTATTCTTGTGCAAAATAATATGCAAACTCTTAATTTTTGATGGTTTTTAGGGATTTCATGACCTATTTAAATTTTTTTAAAAAATCAATAAATTGTATCTTCACTTGGAACAAGGGTTCTTCACCCTTTTTTTGTATTATGGCAGGCTAATGAAGTCTATAGGGACTTTTTTCAAAGTAATGGAGTTAAATAAATGCTAAATTTCAGTTAGAAATTAATAAAAATAAAAATATAATTATTTTGTTTTGTTTTGATTTTACTAACTCCACTCCAATGTATTTTCTATGTCTCTCTCTTCCCCTACCTCCAAGTTATAATATATTGACATAGAGTATTTTCTATTAATGGTCAAAATCCAAAAGCTACAAAATCCAAATACATACACTCCTTTCGGGATAAATGGTAGTAATATGACTGACATCTAGAGAAATAGACTAGTATCTAAAAGTGTATGAAATAGGGACTCCCTACTATGCACACCTCTGTTGGAGCCTGATTAGGAAAGACCTTAAAAGCCAGTATGAAGAGATTGTGTTTTATCTTAGAGGCAATAGGAAGACTCAGAAGATTTTTGAGAAAAAAAAATCTCATTTTTTTTTCTTGTGTGGTTAGGCCAAATTCATTTGAGTGACCATGATTTTCATTTGGGAGGCTCTGTAATGTAAGGAGTCAATCATCATGGTGTTATTTGCATTAGTTTCTAGGGGTTCATTTGTATCCTTAAAATCAAGATCCTATAACAGAGGAAAATATCTTAGATAAACAAATGACTCTCGGTTTTATTCTTTTCTTTAAAATGATCAGGAGATTTCTGAAGTTAACTGGGGGTCACATCTTCCAAGAAAACTTACATTATTCAGTATATCCATGGTGATACTACTTCTCAAACTAAGATACCTAATTGAAAAGCCTAAAAAAAGCTTACACTTGGCAGAACTGCATTCTGGGTTTCAGTTTTTGACTCAGCCCTGCCATTTATTTGGCTACTTTTGACCTTAACTTCCTGCATTTAAATTGAGAACAAATATTTTGTTACCTCCTAAAGGAACAAATGGAGTTTCTTTCCTACTGACTTTCATCAAAGAGAAATTTGACTTCCATGATTTAATGCTACTTTAAACAAAGAGAAAACTGCTTGGCACGTGTTTTGTTTACAAAAAATAACTTGTTTAGTTTAAGAAGTTATTTTACAAACTCAATAAGACTGTGAAGCCAGATGAGAAACATCATCCTAAATTTAAAAAAAAATCCACCTTAAATGAACTATGTTTGCCTCACTGACTTTATTTTATCATGAAATCCTGAGTCTTGAAAAATAAATGATATATGCAAAAATGCTTCTTAACGTGTGTATTTCACTATGAAAAAATCATCTTATGGTGTTACATGGTTTTCCAAGGGAGTAGTACAGAGGATGATGTTTTCCCTTCAATGATTCCCAGTAACCTCAGGCTTTTGATGATAGGGACAGGAGCTGGAATTTTTATTTCATTAGTTTAGGGGGCTCCCAGGTGAAGAAACTTCCTCTTTCAATGCAAGATGCACTCTCTCTAAATTTTATAATCTTAGAGAATTGCTTAGTAGAGCATTGAAAGGTTAAGTGAATTGCCCAGTGAGCAGAAAATATTAAAAGAGCTATTTTATTAATTTTTAATTATTTAATATTTCTATTAATTTTATGTAAAAATAAGAAAGACATTGTTTGCTAATATTTAATATATGAATGGATACTGGTACCTTCATGTCATTCATATTCTAGAAAATCATATATTACATATAATATTCAAGGAATCCTGGGAGAATGAGTGGGAGTACTATAATATAAAGCAGTTGATAATAATGTCTTTAATCATCCATTTACTTTGAGCATACTGCAACATATAGCACTCTATCTAATTAAGTAGATTTATGGGTTATGTTGTTTAATTTTAACTAAGCTAACCCTCACAAAATGGATAAGTGGCTTAAATTTATTTCTGCAAAGAAAACACAAACTGAATATAATTCTGTAAAACACATAATTCTATAATACTGAATATAATTCTACAAATAACAAGAAAATGGCAGAGCCAACAACTAACTGTCCTTGCTATTGATGCTTTTTTATTCATATTTGTGGATTAAAAACAATGAGGATCTAATTAGTTCTAACAAGTAGTCAACAAAAAATTTAAAATTACAAGGATTATTTGAAATATTAATTTGCATCTGCTATCATTAACAGTAAACACTACTCTGAGATTATATTATTCTTTAAGGTATTAATTAAAGATACTATTTAGTCATCATGATAAGCAAAATCTTTAAAAGCTAAACAACTGAAAGATGAAGAAAAAACTGTTTTTAGCAGTGTTTAAAATTTTTATATTTATATGATACTCAACAATTTTGTACAAAGTTTCATTAAACTTGAGATAAATAGTTGGAAGACCCCTTTGAGACTTGTTACTTACTAGGCACAACAAAAGACCATACAAAACAAGAAAAATATTTGTTCTCCCTGCCATGATAAAAGTTGCTGAAATGATAATACAGGAGAACAATGGGACAACAAAGTAAAATATTTTTCTTTGTCCTGAGAGCAAACAATGCTAAAGATGAACTTTTAAAATTGTTTTAAAAATGTTGAACAAAGAAACAAGTATTAGAGCAAATTATGCTATGTAAGGTTTATTATACACTTGGGGGAAAAGTTTAGATTTTTCTCACATATATAACTAAAGTATTTGCTAGATTCTGTTTCAAAAATGTCATACATGAAGCATTTTTGTGGCACTAAAGAAAGATGCACTGGAGAAGTAATTATCAACAGTAAATGGTTTCTTTAATTTTTAAAAAATGTGTTAGGGAAAAAAAATCAGTGTAAGAGTAACTACTGACAGACTGGCTGCTTTTGTTTGGATAAGAAAAGGATTATCAGATATAATTACAGAAATAGAACCTTGCATAAAATTCATTTCCTGCATCATACATAGACAAGCAAATGCAGCAGTGCTACAGGATTCTGTTGATATGTTTAACTTGACAAAAATGAACATTTTAAAAAATACATTGTAATGAACTCAGTGCTCATAGATCTCACAGGAGTTTGATATTTATCTCATGTCCAAAAAAGTTTCCAGCTAACATTGTTTATTAACATTTAATTTCATCCATATGCTAGACAGACATGTGTCACATATGATAACATCAAAGATGAGTCATCTATTGTTCTTTTTCAACATGACAATTATTCTGAAAGTTGCCAATTTATTTGGTGATAATAAATGGCAGTCAGTAGTATTCTTCCTGCCAGATAGTTTTTAAAGTCTAAAACTACTTAATCTCCCCCCAAGGGTGGTAGAGCCTAGTCACCAAAAGATTTTATGATAAATAGTAAAAAAAAAAAAGTGTATATAAAATGTATACATACAGATAAATATATATGTGCTGTATGTGTACATACACACACACACAATGCAATGCATACATATACACTACATGAGAAGTGTAGGGGTAGTAATTAACCATAAAATCAGGGACATAAGAAAAATTCTACCATGGTAATAATAGTACATCCTCTCTATATCCTGCAGGAACTGATTCCTGCACAACAGGAAAAAAATTTTTAAAAGGTCAAAGGCCAAAATCTACAAAGAACTATTTAAAAGATATCCTCTAAACTTCAATAAATAGGTATAAGAACCATGAATCAGAGAACTGATTAATTATTGGAGATAATTAATGAAGATAATGAAATCCTGAGGTTCATGTTAAAGATATTAAAGATCATATAATTTTTTTTAATTAAAGGTAATATAATACAAGTTCCAATCAGCTATCAAAGTGATTTTCCTAATAGGTCTGATCATGCTATCTCCTAATCTACCCTATTCACTAAACTTCAGTGGCTCCATATTAGCTTCAGAAGTATATATGAAATTTTCTGTTTGCCTTTTAAAGATCTTTATAAAATGTACACTTCTCATCTTTGCAAAATTCTAATACCTTACTCCCTTATATTTTAAGATCTAGTGACAGTGATCTTCTTACTATTCCTTGCAAGGACCCTTCATCTCTCTACTTTGTGCATTCTTTATTAATTCTTCCCCATTCCAGGAATGCTGGTTTCCCTCCATTCCTTCATAAAATCATATCTTCTCCAAGAAGCCTTTCATGGTCCCTCTAAATGATAGTGTTTTCTCTCTGAAATAATTGCAGTATATTCTTAATAATTAGTTGAGGAGAAATAAAAGGAATGCCTTTTTTCACTGAAAGCCCAATTCAGATTAAATTTCAAATATAGTGTATTATATATGTCTTCCTATTGTTTACTATCTATCCCCTGTGTGACTTCCTCTAACTTCATTTAGCCCCTAAGTTGAGGTGGAAAAGGCCAATAATGGAAGCAATCCAGTGAGATTTGACAAGGGATACATAGCAAACAATAGGAAGATGAAAAATTTCAGAGTAAAAGGCAGAGAGGAGTTGAATTGGTTGCCTATAGGGAAAAATTGTAAAGAGAAAAAACTGAAGTTAGAGTAATAATAGCCTGATAGAGTACTGATTTGTCTTTATGAGGGCAAAGCATTAGTTTGGGAGCAATGATGTTTAAGAAGAGGTGCAGTTATAGGAGATTATAGAAAATAGGAATATTATATATATATGTAGATGTAGATGTAGATGTAGATGTACTGTAATGGATGAAGTAGAACATTCTTGAACAGTGGTAAGTGCCAAAGTTCCCTAGTCTTCAGGACCATTTATATGGAGAGGAATAGTATGTCATAGAATCTGAGGAAATAGAGGCATTGTGAGCTTTAAATATTTTAAAGAGCATTATTATGAATATTGAAGTATTTTAGGAAATCGGCAGAAGTTGGAGAAGAGACAAGACAGATACATAAAACTCTTTTAAAAAGGAGACAGAATGCCCTGGGAGTTAGTAGCCATCATGATTTGAATAGGGTGAAGTATTTTAATAGAATGAACTACAAGGTAGGGAGAGGTTGTTGAATAATAAGGGCAAAAGGACAGTCTCAAAGTGTTATGGGGAACAAGAAATATTCTGATCCTACACCAGAATGAAAGAGTTTGAGAGAAGATAGAGTGCTAGACAGAACTGAGTGTCATATAAGGGAAACTGGAAGAGAAATTTGTTCTACAGTGAATGGTAATTCCAAAAGACACAGTGGAAGGAGTGGAAAAGTTGGAGGGAGATAAGGTAGGAGAAGAGAATGGTTTATTATCACAACCTCATGTAGGATTACTGTTTTACTTACATTTCATAACAATCTTGACCATTTTCCACTTGGCACAGTTCTTAACCAGGATACAGCAAAGTCATGTGTTTTTCCCACTACATTGTCATCTTTTGAATTTTTCTTTTCCTGTTTATCCTTTTAGTCATATTCTTATTCTAAGTCATGATCATAAATTCCCTGTCATCAACTTTGTAGGGCTGTAGTCTGTTCTCTAAGGATTAGAATTTTATCCTCAAATGTTGATTCTACTTTGCATGCATCTTGTAGGTACTTTTACATGTTTATGTTGCTTCTATTATCAGAATTTAAGTCCCTTGAGTTCAGGGAAGGTTAGTTTTATTTTAAATTTTCATTGTATTTTCAAAGTGCATGACACAGCAAATGCTTGAAAAATGCTTCTTGATTGATAAAGGAAGTGGTGATGGGAGCTGGGTTTGAGATACTTCTGAGTAATAATAGATTAAATAATGTGGGTATAGGAAGAGTAGTAGAAAATGGGAGTTTGTAAGCAGTAAACAAATAGTAATAAAAATGTTTGAAGTTTCTATGGTTAATATTGTAGAGAATAGGCTAAGGATAAGGATTTTGAACATATTTGCTCCTCTAGGCTAGAAGGAATCTTCAGGACATAAATATTTCTATGTGAACTCATCTATTGTACAATAATGATGATAATGATGAATTATGATGATGATGATAAAACAGATAATTCCATTTATTCCTTCTGCTCTTCCTTTCTTTCCTTTTGGGTTTCCTTTTCTTCATTCCTTTCTTCCCTCCATATTTTCCTCAATCTTTAATGGCCCTATTTTTCAATAATTCCAACTCCCATAAACATCTATTAAGGATCTAAGTGAAATTTTACCTTACCTTGAATAGAGCCTCCACTTTCCTGGCCAACAGCTCCAGCTATGCCATCTTCATTATGGCCTTCAACTCCATCAGAAACTTGGAGTGGGGTCCTCCTCCTTGGAGGTCTTAAAGAAGAGATGGCCACTTGTTGGATATGTTATAGTGTGGTCCTTTTTGTGTGTTCCTTTTTCCATAATGAGACTAACTCATTGGAACCACCCTGGACTCTGATAAATGAGCTTTCATCTTATATTGACTGAAATCAGGTTTTCTCCTCACTTTCCTGGCACTACTTCAAAACTTGGTTCTACTACCCCACAGCAATTATTTGGTTCTTCTTTATTCATTTTTCCCATTAGAATGTAAGCTCATTGAGGTAGGGACTATCTTTATTTCTTGCATTTTTATACCTGGTGCCTGGCACACAATGAGTCTTTAATTGCTTTATTTATTTATCTATAAGGATTATGAGTAAAAACACAAAAATAGGGAGGTTTCTGTTGTCAAGAAACTTACACTCTTCCTGGGGAAGGGGCGTAGAGAGAAGGCAGAATATAAGCTGTCCACATATAAGTAAATATAAGATAGTTTGAGGAAGATAGGAATCTTCACAACAAGGCTTTGAAGTAATTCCTATGAAGTAATTCTTAAGTTGAAGCTTAAGGGAAAGTATCCTTAGTCTTTTACATCCTATGAACATATAAACAGTACTTCAGGAGCCCCGTTTTCAGGTATAGAATGGAACAATGGTCAGAAATACTCTGTTTTTTGTGCTTGGGGTTTTTCCCCATAAGGTCCTTTATGTTACTCTATAGAAAAGTCATTAAAACAATATAAAAAAATGGAAGAATAGAATAGGATGTTGACTCTATGCACCTTCTGTATCTAATGCATGAAAAAAATAGTCTGTGCAACTATGGTTTGGATTTTATAGTTCTCTGTTAATTTTTTTTTCAATACCCATTGATGGGTCCTATCACAAACACACTGATATTTAAGCCAAGCAGTAAGAACTTGTTCTGATTACCAAATAAAGAGACAATTGAACAATGACATTTATGATTTACTGGAGGGTTTTATTTCCTGGCACTCATTTTTGTGGGGAGGTGATTTCTGTTTATGTTCATCAAGAGAACTACCCAGGCTCCCACCAGCCTTTCCCATGGATACTGAAGAGTTTGTTTATTTTTGTATAATAACTTCAATGTTGTGTGTGATTTCAGCTGAGTTGGCTATATTGCATGGCATTGTCAGAAATGTATATTTAGAAACTATTTTTTGCACAGCCTGTTTTGTGGAAAAAAGGAAAGAAAATAACTCCAAGTTGCTTTTGCAGAAGTTGGAACAAGTCCTGGCTCCTGCCTATTGCTAATTCTTGGCTGAGGACCATAGACCAGAAGGCAGTGTGATTGATACATGGGAAAACTGATGTAGCTAATGGCAAGAAGAACAGATCTCTGGGTTCAGGAAGGCCCAAGTTCTAATTTGGCCTCAGATACCCCTTAGCTGTGTGAATCTGAACAAGTCACTTAACGTGGCCTCAGTATTCCCATCTATAAAATGAGAATAATAATAACATCTATCTCTCAGAATTGTTGTATGGATAAAAAAAGATAATATTTGCATAGTTCCTGGTGCATAGTAGGTGAAATAAAATTGCTAATTATTATTATTATAACATGTTGGGTCTGGAGTTAGAAACCTCGATTTGCTTCCTGATTTTGAATTATGACCTATGTATAAATCAGTCATTTCACTTTTTCTGAGCCTAAGTTCTCTTATTAACATTATGATGTTAATGATTACAGTTAATGATGACTAACAGAGTCGCTTTTAGCTTCAATCTATGATTCTCTCTTATGACCTAAACTCACTAATGAGAAAGGAAGACAGAAAAATAATCTTCATTACGACAAAGCTGACTCTGCTTGATGATTTACAAAACTGGAGAATCTACTGCACTTCCAGAAAAAAAACCTGTTGTACTGTTGGGCATCTCCAAGCATTGGGATGCTTTACTATGAGACCAAATGAAACAAGCCCTCTTAGACATCTCAGTTATGGTGGTCTGTTTGAACTCAGTTATGGTTCCTTTGAGAAAAACATTATCTGTTCCTTTAACTGGTTCTCATATGGCATACAATCAAGTCTAGTGCTCTTCTATGGAGACCCTACAATTTATCAGTATTCCTATGATTCTTCATGGTACCCAGAAGTGAGCAAAATGTTTCAGATAAGAGCAGAAGACTAAGAGTTTTATTACCATCATATTTCTGGACACTATGCCCCTCTTAATACAGCACTGACTCTTAGACACATCAAAATGCTCTTATATTGAACTCTCAGTCCACTAAAATCCCAGATTGTGTATCAGTGAAGTGTTGAGTTTAACTATTCAAGTGTAACCATTTACCTTTAAACTTACTGAATTTCATCTTATTAGATTTAGCCTAATTCTACAGCCTGCCTACTAACTGCCACTTACAGGGCAGGCAAGTCATTATATTTGAGAAGGAAGATAGGATTTGACACATACCAATCAAGTTGAATTTCTACCATTCTTGGCCACCATCTCATTTTAAACTTTTATGGCCTCAATGTAGGGCTCCAACCCAGGAGTTTTAGAAATATCAATATCCTCCAAAACATCAGACTTGCTTCCAGCCCACCCTCTTGTAGTAGTCAATGAGGGATGAAATCATTATGGAGAAAGACCTTGACTTCCTCTTCACTGCTAGCAACAACTGCTGAATAACTACACAGAACAGGCAGATGGGCACAAGAACCCTAGTCTAGAAAACCATCCCCAATCATTCTCTGGGTGGATGGTTCCTATGGAGAAGGAGCCAGCCATCCCCTCCAGCTACTGACCAACCATTGATTCTTGTCATTGTGTCCAGCACATAGTATTTAATAAATGTTTATTGACTAACTGAGCAGAAAAACCAGCTAAAGCAACAAGACACCTCAAGACAAAGACACAGAAGGTAGTATTTTACTCCCTGGGATCTATCATTTCTGTGAATTCTTTCAAAGATGCTTTGCCAACGTGCATTTCAAACTGTGCCCATCTTTCCTCTGCTTCTCTATCACAAAGACTAGGATATAATCATTTCCTTTCAAAGTTTCCACCACTTCTATCTAGAAATTAGTTCTTCCCTGTTAAATGAATCAGATTCAGAATAAAATTTCCCTTGTTGATTCTTCCCACTTTTGAAGGGTGAAATTATCACTAAGGTGAGTCAAGAAGTTATTACCTATTCTGTTTTTGTCAGAAAAAGAGAGAGTGAGCTAGCAGATAATTAGATAATTGAGGTTGCAGTCACAATTATGCCTCTGTACCATTCTCTTTTCCCAAAATTCCTCATCTATTTCCTCTTTCTGTAAAAGAAGTCTATTGTATACTTCAATGTCAAAATTATTTATTTCTCTCATCTTTGATCTTCAGGAAAATATTCTCTCTCATGCTTCCCACTTTGGTTCCTATAATTTTCTTACCCAAGTATTTCTTCATGTAAAGTGCTACTCTGCTCTCATTTACCTTTTTCTTTTGAAAGTCACATAGGATGAGCAAAGTTGGACAGTTGTGCTCAATAACCTAGCTTCTTCAACTGTGAGTCACAACTCCATATGGAGTCTCGTAACTATACATGAAGGTTGTGAAATTATGATTTATTATCCACAAATATTTGATTAATAACCCTATTTTATATATCTACATACTAGAGTTGTGTTAAAATTTCTCAGGCAAAAAGAGGTTATTAGTGGAAAAAGTTTAAGAACACCATATTACATTATGACCTTTCCTCCCAAATTTCACCTTCTAAACTTCTCTGTTACTATAGGTCACATTGCCTCACAACCTAGGTATCATCTTCAACTTCTTCTTATGTGCTTCCTATAACTATAATACCTTTTGCATGCATTTTCTTCTCTCTTCTCCTACAACCATCACTTTAGTTAGGACTTTCATTATTTCTCACCTAGACAAAGACTCACAAATGCTTCTATGACTTAAGTCTCTCCTTGACACACCTGCCAAAGAGATTTTCCTGAATCCCAAGTCTGATAAATCACTCCCCAGTGATTCCTTACTGACTCCAAGATTGAATATTATTTCATCTTCATCTCATCTTCTTTAATTTAAATTTTTATGTATTATAATATATAATGAATAAAGCAATCATAATAATGTATAATAATAGCTACATATATATTATATATAATAATCATAGCACTTATTTAGTGCTTTAAAGTTTGCAAAATAAAGTTTACAGAGAGAATTGTATTTTATCCCCACAACCACCTTGGAAATAGGTGGCATTATTATTTCCATTTTTTGGATGAGGAAATTAAGGCAGACAGAGATTAAGTCACTTGCCTAGAATCACCTGATGAGTCTATGGCCCAATCTGAACTCAGATTTTTTTTTTTTATTTCAAGTTCAGTATTCTATTCATTGAATCTTAAATAAGCAAATAAATATTGGGAGTCACATGCTCAAATATTTTTGACTAATCAGAATAAAATCATTGACCTAATTTACTCCTCTTAATTATATATAGGAGAGGGAAACTAATAGCCTAAGGAATCAAAGTATTTGCTCAAGATCAATACCCAAGTCTTTTGATTGCAAATCTGTGTCTCTTGATTTGAAATTCAGTGTTGGAAAACAATATTGAATACACAGGGAAAAATTTAACTGGAACAGATCATGAAAGGAAATAGTGATTTCTTCATGGCAAAACTGGAAAGCCAGATCCAATTCGAGACAAAGAAAGCTCAAAATCTACGTTTCAAATTATTATTGACTGTAGGATGTCATAGGTGTCAATATAGTTTGGTCATTCCCTTTTGAAAGACCTACTTACATGAGACAAATGATAATACATAGGCAGTCCAGTCAGTGAAGATTGACTTCAGCCTAACTTTTCTTAACTGTGGTAATCTCAGACCTGAAAAGAAAGGTGCCAAAAACTCTTTTTGACTGAGGGGATTAATGCTACTTTGCAAGGTACCTAAACAACCCCCTTTTAGCATTGCAACATGGATTCTGGGGACAGAAATTAAGACAATAAAATTAGATGCCTTAAGCAAAACTCAGATTTTCCTTCACATAGTTATGCAGTCTAAAGGGTAGAGTTAAATAGCTCTGCCTTTTGTTATCAGGGTGATCTTGAAGAAAGTTTCTGAAACACACTGGACCTAAGTTTCCTCCTTTCTAAAAAAAGGACAGTAAGACCAGAGGCTGATAAAGCCCTTGATCCTATGGTCCATAGTAAAAGAAACATGGTTACAAATTTCACTAAGGCCACATTTCAAAGCTGAATTTTTTCTTAAAAGATCTGACTTTTGTAGTCAATGCCCATTGGTAAATTTCTCCATATCCAGAACTAATCTGTAAGGACTGATAGGCATAAAGATGGGAACTGGATTTCTGATTTCACTAAAATGAGGAAACTTCTTTGACCAATGTACATTAATAATTTAGGTTTTAGAGAGTTGTCAATGAAGTCATACTGAATGGTTAAGTTAGTTATCCAAAGTTATCTTAGCACGATAAGTCTGTGGCAGGACTTGTAGTCAGGTTTTCCTGGCTTCAAGGCCAGCTTCTTAGATACAATCATCCTTAGATTCTATAAGTGAACAGAGCACTGGTGTCCAAGAACCTTGTGAGATATTTGGCAAATCAGTTAGTCTTTCCAGAAACTTCAGTATTCTCATTATTAAATGGAGTTAGATAACTTCTGGCATAAGTTCTAGTTATAAATTTATGATTGTATGAGTTTGGCTCATGTATGTGTAGCCTTATTCTCAGTGTCTCTCTATTCACTTTTGTAGTTTAGAAAGGAAAATAGCAAATATCTGTAACACAGTTTCATTGTCAATGACAGAAATATTCCAATGATTGATAGACTCTTTCATCAGGACCAGAGAGTTCATGGACAACTTACCTTATTCTTTCCCCACTCCACTGGAAGGATAATAAAGTTTTACAGAAGCTTCATTTGAGTAAATAATGATTCTTGTGATTATTTTTCTTAAAAATAATCTTTATTTTATGCTTCTTAGCAGAGATTTAAATAGCAATAAGAAATGCATATTTTGAATCATATATAAAAACTTTTGTTGTTGTTTTTGTTGGTTGTTCTTGTGTTCTAAACCAGTGCAATAAACAACTAGTTATAAGCTAGTCATGTAATAAAGACTCTAGTTTGAAAATCACACATCTCCTCTACTTGAATAGTAGGCAGCATTTTACATAAATTGTTTAGCAGCTATTATCTCAAGCTACAGATGGAGAATTTAGGCATCAAGTGGTAATACATCATTGTAATGGTTCCAAACTAGTATGATTAGTGATAGACCTACTGCATAGTGCTGATGAGGTTTCCCAAATTTGCTCTCCCAAATCATTATTTCTAAAAATCCCTCTTCTGGTGCTTTCAGACATTTTCCTTTGTCAAACAGGTCACATAGCAACAATAATAAAAGTTTTATGTTGATGAACATGATGATACATATGACATAATGCCGGCACATAATAGATAATTAATAAATGTTTGTGGGAAAGTATTGCATATATGGAGAGAATGAAAAGTAATGGAATCATCTGGGAAGCTAAAACTGGTCAGTAAGTCAGAGTCAACTGCCAATGTAAGTACAGTAGATAATCAATGGAAATGGTCCTACCTTTTCACATCTCCTTGTAAGCAAATGCTTTTTATTCCTAGTTTCAGTGGTTAAATAATTAATTCCAAATCCTGTACAGAGAGCAGTTTATATCAAACAAGTTATATGCACCAAACAGAGACAGTAAAATACGTTCATTTGTTAACCTTATTTAAATTAGGTTAAATAAGCATGGAAAAAGAGTGGACTAAATACTAACACATGGTGTATAGGAATGCCAAGACTTAATAAAAAGAATTTCCTTAATAGACTTTGCACAAACATACATTACTGCTCTGAGATGTCCCCTCCTAGGAGTTAAACATTGAACTACAAAATTAGTTTACATAGAACAATGGGGACATCTTGAGGTCATTTTGGAAAATGTACTTGTTTTCATTTCAAACATGCCCTACAGACTGGTTTTAACTGATAAAATAAAATGTTCTAAACTAAATAACACACCTGATTAAAATGGATTTTCCCCTTGAATGAATAAAAGATAGTTCCTAAGTTATCCTCCTTTAAGATAAATGAATTTCACTTGAAATATTTCTTTTTAAAACAAAACAGAACCAACAAAAACTGATGAAGAAATAGTAAATAGTAGAAAAATATTTTGAATGAGCATTGGACTATACAAAGAATTTTGTAAAAACATATAAAATAAATTTCCCAAAGATTAAAAAAGCTGTTGTCACTAGTTCCATAAATTCCATAGATTTCAAACAGACCTTTGTTTCTTTTTTACATCTTGGAGATAGAAAAATGAAAGGACGTCAAAGGCTTCATTAACAATGCCTTAGATCTATGTTCTTCCTTAAGTACTTTCCATTAAGTTTGGACTTGTGGGACCATTTGAAGAGCTTTCAGTCTCTTTAGTACTATCTGTGATCTGTGGTTCTTCAGACTTTTTGCTTTCTTCTTGGGTCTTATTCAGATCACCAGATGAGTTAATACAGTTAGCATTCTGATTTGGTGTGTCCACTTCATTGTCAAATTGAATTTTATCTTGTTGATGGCTGCTTTTCTTTACTTGTCCATTCTGGGCAGGGTAAGTGCTGGCAATGATATCATACAGGAACTGGTATTGTTCCTTTAAATAAAAAGAGAAAGGGAAGAAAGGAAGAAATTGAAGAAAAGAAAGACATCATTATTTTGGTACAACAAAGAAGTTATTGGTAGATAAATTCAATAAGTAGCTAGAAATCAAGTAAGCAGAAAGCTACATGAGTAGTAGAGAGATCTTCCTGAACTTCTTGAGTTCAGAACTATGTTAAAAGTTAAATGAATCTAGAAAAAAGGCAGTGGGAACTGAGTGTGGATCCCAAGATAGTATTTTCACTCTTTTTAGTTGTTTTTTGCTTGCATTTTGTTTTCTTTCTCTTTTCTTTTCTTTTTGATTTGATTTTTCTTGTGTAACATGATATGTATAGAAGAATTATACATATTTAACACATATTGAATTACTTGCCATCTAGTGTAGGGGATAGAGGTAAGGAAGTAAAATAAATTGGAACACAAGGTTTTGCAAGGGTGAATGTTGAAAATTATCTCTGTATATGTTTTGAAAATAAAAGGCTTTAATCAAAAATGCTAAGTGAATACAATGGAATATTGTTGTGCTTTAAAGAATAATATTTCTAAGAAAATCAGAGAAATCTGGAACAATTCACATCAACTGATGCCAAATGAAGATAGCAGATTTAGGAGAATACACAATTACAATAATGCAATTGGTGATGACACTAGAGGACAACAAAACTCAAATCAAATGCCAAAATCAATAGTGGTTCCAGATGGCTGGTGCTGGGAAATGTTTTTTTTTTTTTTTTTCTTTCTTTCTGGTCAAGAGGTAAGGTATTATAGGTACAGAATATTATAGTTGCTATTTGAAAAGGTTTTACTTAACTGTTTAAAAAAAAGGGGGGAGTATACTATGGGGAAATTATTGGAAAAGGGAAAAGAGCCAGACTTTTTAGGTTCTTTACAAATATTTCATTCAATCCCCAAACAACTCTACAAGTTAGCTGACATTATGATACCCATTGTACAATTAAGTATATTGAGTTTAAGTGACTTTCCAGAAAGTCACAGAACTAGTTATATGTCCAAGAATAGATTTAAACATAAATATTCCTGATCCTAAGCCCAGCTCTCTATTTACCCCAGCTCCTAATTACTGGGAAGTGATTGGGCATGAAAAAAAATGTGTTAAATGGACTATGAGTTTCTTGACATCAGGGGCTATCTTTTGCCTTTCTTTGTACCCCCAGGGACTCACACAAGGCTTGGCATATAGAAGGCACTTAAGTTCAGGTATTACTTGGCTGCTTATCAATCTTGTTCATAAGAACAGATCCTATGTAGGTAGGTGTATGAACCTTCACTAGAATATTCTTGTTGTAGGACAGTATTAAGGAATGTAAAGACATTTCTTGGAGTGTTAAAAGCATCTTATTATAAAGTAATTAGCTTTGTTTCAGCACTGACTTCTAGAGTAATATTACAGGAAGCCTCCATTAGGTGACAAGGATCAAACCCTAAATCTAGCCTATTTTCTTTCATAGTCCAAAACAAATCATGCAAATCCTAAAATTATTTTTCAGTCCTTTAACATTGTAAATTTTCACCTATTTAAGCATTTTTCATCTAAAAGTCCAACTACCATTCTCTTTCTCTGTGTTCATCTCTGTCTATCTCTCCCTTTCCTCACACCCTATATATACACATACATGTCAGGGTGTCTCAAAAGTCTTAGTAATTTTAAGCTATTAACACTTATCTATTAAACTTTACACATAAAAATATGTGTATGTAATATATATATGTGTGTAATATATATGCATTTATAAATATATTGTAATAGATCTAATATGTATATATTACATATATGTATCCTATTAGTTTTAAATATTGATCTAGGCACAATTATTGATTTAATTTCTTCACAACAGGAGTTCTTGCCTTTTTTGTGTTGTGGACTCCTTTGGAAATCTGATAAACCCTTTGAATTGCTTCTCAAAATAAAAAATTTTTGTCTACATTCATAATTGAAGGAAACACTAACTTTCAGTTGGTAGTTAGTAAAAATGATGATTTATTTTTCCTATACAAGTTCATAGAAATCTATCTCAGGGATATAGTTACCCTAGGTGAAGACAAAAAGAAAGACAAGAAAGAAAAAGAAAGAAGTAGAAACCTGTTGAAATAGAACAAAAAAATCATGTTCAAATTCCTCATAGGATTTACTTACAAAGGATGAAACCATTTCTGGTCTAGCTCTGCGCAGAGATTTCACTACTTGAAAAACATCAATTACATCTTCTGTATCTACACAATCTAAAAGATTTAACAAAGCACAAAATGTTCCTGTTTTTTGGGATCCATCCCTACAAAAAAGGAAAAAAAAAAGGAACATAAATTACAGCTTTACAGAGAGGGAAAGAATGTCATGGGAATAAAGTTGCCAAAGTTCATAATTTAGATCATATTTAACAATGTAGCCCTGTCAACACTAATATATTTTCCAAAATAAATTATATATTTTTAACATTATTTATTTGCAATTATATTAACAGCCAAAGGATTTTACTCAGCTAAAAGAAATGAACAATTCTTTTTATAGCTATTTAGACTGCCAAATATTTGTGTGCATTTGTGTGTATATGTGTATGTGTTTTCACTAAAAAGTTCAGTAAGGAAAAAGCTACCAGGAGAAATTAGGCAGGTCAGGTCAGCTTAAGTGTTTGCCAAACTTTATAAATTGTCTGAAGATCTGCAGTAAAGAAAGTACAATAGGGTCAGTTTAGGTGGTACAGTGGATAGAGCACCAACCCTGAAGTCAGGAGGACCTGAGTTCAAATGTGACCTGGGACATTTAACACTTCCTATCTGTGTGACCCTGGGCAAGTCATTGCCTGAGCAAAAAAAAGAAAAAATACAATAAACTTTTGCTTCCAAAGAAAAAACACTATTATAATCTAAATAACAACTACCAGTAATACAGGAAGCTTCGTATCAAAAAAATTTGGATAAAATAATTCCTTCACAGTCATAAAAAAAAATTCTCATTTACTATTTATCCTCATATCATTTTTATCTTTAAAACCTAGGAGTAGTTAGGTAGCACATAAGGAAGATCTGAGTTCAAATCCTACCTCAGACACTTACTGGCTATGTGACATTGGGCAAGTTATTTAATTCTAACTGCCTCAAAAAAAAAAAATCATCCTTTGGCTTTTTCTGTATCCTTTTCTATGTTACTCCACTTTTAATCTCCAACTCTGGATCACCCCAATCATTGTCTTTCTTTGTTCCTCCTCTAAAGCAGAGCTTCTTAAACTTTTTCCACTTATGACTCCTCTTCACCCAAGAAACTTTTCATGACTTCGAGTATATAGGTATATAAAATGGGTACACAAATCAAATATTTACTGCTAATGAATAATAATTCTGTGATCTCCACATTTAGTTAGGAGACTCCACATAGGGTTGCAAACCACAGTTTAAGAAGCTGAGTTGTAAAGCACTAGTGCACTCCTGTAGAATATTGCGAAAAGTCAGCTGACTGTCTTAAATTCATGTCCTGTAATTTCAACTAGGACCTCATGAAGGAGAGGCAAATCCTCTTGTATCCCTAACTGGTTCTGTAAGACCTTTCCTATAGTTTCCATTCCAAGCATCTTTTTTTTTTAAAGCCCCAAGCTGTCCTCTCCCCTTTCAACAAAATATCTTGCTTCATATTTTACTCCTAGGATGGGGAATTTAGACAGCAGTGACATCAGTTTTTCTCTCACAGAGAAAGTTGTTACTCCACAGCCTACTGGTTGCTAGGTTATGATGGAGGCAGGTGAAACTGTGACAGCTCCTCCATAATGGTGGAACTATATGGATGGGGTTCAGTCTCCAAGAAAAGAACAGAGATGGTCTGTGGCTGGTAGAACTCAAACTAGAGGACAGGGAGATGGGATAGTCTAATTCTGGTCCCTGAGAAATGACTTCTTATTGCCAAAGTGACTTCAGGCTGATTCTTAAGACAAAGAAGGAAGACAGCACAGATACAGGAGCCTAGAATAACCGATCATGGGCTGGAAGCTCGGAGAAGGGGTTGGCAATCTCAGGTCTCTACTTCTTCCAGAGGAAAATATTGGGCTGACCACTCTAGAGTGGGCAATTTGGGATCAGAAGATACAATGGAATTAGAAAGACATCCCTTTCTTTTTAACGTTCGTACTGGATTTTTGAGTGTGTGGGTTAGCCAAATTTCAGCAACCTAGCTGATTTTTAGGGAGCTAGACCAAAAGTCCTGGCTTATTGCTCCTATTCTAAAACTAAGTATATTTTCTCCTCTATAAAATAAGGTATTTGGACAGAATTTTGGCTCTCCAAAATCATTTCTAGACTATCTGTCATGACATTTTGAGGGTTTGGGGAAGTAGGAACTTCAAATCCTTTTTCAGCCTCCTGTTAAACACTATCTATCAGTTTTCTTCACTCTCACCTCCTGTAATAACTTGCTTCCTGTATAAGGGGCATCAGCCTACTTCTGAGAAATGCAATCACTGATTTAGATTATATTAGTCAGTGTGAAAGTTGTGCTTCTGCTCAGAATTGTAACAATGACTGAAATGCTTAATCTGACTCAGAATTCTGAGACAGCTGCTATTCATTTTTGAATGTGATAAGCTGTCAAATACTGGGAGTGAATGGATAAATGCAGAACACAGTCTATTTCACTGATTTGGATACAAAGAATTGAAGAATTGGAGATATTCTTTATTTAGTCATCGAGTCAGCAAGTATTCATTAAGTGCCTATTTTGTGCTTGGCACTGCACTAAACTCAGATACAGGAAAAGAAAAGAGGCTCAAATTTCAAAGAGCTCACAGCGTAATGAGAGAAATGGCATACAAAACTAGGTATAAACAAGATACATATACACACGTGTATATGTACACAATATAAATATATATGTGTATGTATATACAAACACACATACAAAGGATAAATTGGAGATAACCAACAGAGATAAGTCATTATCATAAAGGAAATTAGAAAGAGACTCCTGTAGAAGGTGGGATTTTAGTTGGAAGTTATAGAAATAGAGAGAGAAGGAATTCAAGGCATAGATCGAAGCCAGTGAAAATGTACAGAATTTAGAGATAGAATATCTCTTAGAGAAAAGTAAGGATACCAGTTAGAGTGCATGGGAGAGAAAAGAAGCAGTAAGGATATGAAGCCTGGAAAGTAGGAATAGGCCAGGTCATTGAAAGACTTAGAATACCAAATTTTATATTTGATCCTAGAAGACAATAAGTCATAGGGGTCCTCAAACTTTTTAAAGAGGGGCCAGTTCACTGTCCTCAGACTGTTGGAGGGCCAGACTATAGTAAAAACAAAACCTTTGTTTTGTGGGCCTTTAAATAAAGAAACTTCTTAGTCCTGGATGAGGGGGATAAATGTGCTCAGCTGCCAAATCTGGCCCATGGGCCATAGTTTGAGGACCCCCGCAATAAGAAGTAATGGATTGAATTATTGAATTGAGAGGGATAGGGGAATGTGAGTGGGCAATATAATCAGCACTATGCTTTAAGAAGTTCAGTTTGGCAGGAGAATGGAGGCTAGATAAGAGTTGGGAGAAGTTTAAGGCATAAAAAACAACCATCAGATTATTGAAATAATTATACATGAGGTAGAGTGTCAGAGAAGAGATGGAGTTATATGCTAGAGATCTTGTGAAGGTAGAATTAACAGGACTTAATAATTTTTTGGACATGGAGGAATGAGAGAGAGTAAGGCATTGAGGATGACACTTGGGTTGAGAGTCTGGATGACTAGAATTAGAATGGTACCCTCAAAAGTAATATGGTTGACAGAAAAAGAGGGAAGAATGATGAAAAAGATAACGAATATTGGACATGTCTGGATATGTTGAAATGATGTCTACGAGATATCTGGCTTGAGGTATTTATTAGGCAGTTGGAGAGAAGAGACTGAAGGTCAGAAGATAAGTGGATTTGAGAATCATAAGTATAGAGATGATAATTGAATCCATGGGAGCTGATGAGAACACTAGGTAAAAGAGTATAGAGTGAGAAAAGAAAAGGGAGCAGTACAGAACCTTAGGGGACACTCATTGTAAATGAGCATGACCCACGTGAAGATCTATTAAAGGAAATTGAGCCATGATCCCACAAGCAGGAGGAGAAATAGAATAGAGCAGTCACAGAAAGGTAAAAGAAGGTGATTGATAATAGCAAAGGATTCAGAGCAATCAAGAAGAATAAGGACTAAAAAGGTCAGGAGATTTGGCAGTTAGAAAATAACTGCTAACGTGGATGAGAGCAGTTCCCGATGAACAATAAAGTTAGAAACCAGACTGCAGAGAGCTAAGAAAAAAGTGAAAAGAAATAAAGTGGAAACACTTACCAATAATGGCTTTCTTAAGAGATATGGGACAATAGCTAGCAAGAGATGAATAAATGAGGATATGTGTGTTCTTTTTTTTTAAGATGGGAAATATATGGGCTTGTTGGTAGTAGGGAAGCAACCAAAAGAGAGAAAGGAACTGAAAATTGGTGACATGGTGGCAGGACCATTTCCTAGAAAAGATAGGGTGACATAAGATTAAGATCATTTGTGCATGTGAAGTGAGTGGCTTTGGTCTAGCAATGAGTGTATACCCCGAAGAAATAAAGAAAACAAAGGTAAAGAGACAAAGGAAAAAAGACCAATTTATACAAAAATATTTGTAGCATCTCTTTTTGTGTTGGCAAAGAATCGGAAATTGAGGGAATGCACATCAACTGGGAATGATCAAACAAGTTGTGATATAAATGACGGGGAGGAGTGGGGGAGGACTGGTTTAAAAAAAAAAAAAACAACTCCAGAAAGACCTATTTGAGTTGATATAAAGTAAGTATAACCAGAAGATTACTGTTCACAGTAATAGCAACATTATAAAGATCAAGTGTGAAAGACTGCAACTCATCATTACAATGATTTAAAACAATTCTGAAAGACTAATGTTGAGAAATGCTATCCATCTCCAGAGAGAGCCCTGGTGAAGCATACTTTTTCACTTTTCTTTTTGCTTTTTTGCAATTTGATTAATATCGAATGAGTTTTACATTATTCCACATGTATAACTGATACATGTATGTCTTCTCAATGGACAGGGGAGAGGCTGGAAGAAGGAAGAAAATTTGGAACTCAAAATATAAAAAAGAATTATTGAAAATAAATATAAATTAAAAAATAAAATGTAATGCCAAATAAAATCATTTTCTTCCTTTCAACAAAAAGAAAAGCTGCTATAGTGAGTGGAATAACATTAATTAGCCAGCATAAAAATAGTTAAGTAATATAAAGGTACAAAAGAATTGACTTGCCTTAGTCAGAGCCCAGTTGAGATTTTGTAATATAAATTTCTAGTAGATTCAACAGAATTTTGTGATTTTTCATTACCTTCTCTCAGCTTCATGAAAGTAGGGGTGGAATGCAATGATTAGTGAAAGTAATACAGTCTTTTAGCAGAGAAAGACAGCAATGTAATAAGGAAACAAGGCATTCAAGAGTACAGAGTTGAACCTCGGGGTCAAGATGGGGAAAGAAAAGTATATAGCCAGTGAAGTCATGATAGATTAGAAAAGAATTGAGATATTAGCATGAAGAAAGAGATTTGGGATTGCAAAGCAGATAATGAAGTAAAATACAATAGGCTTCTGTAATCTGGATATGGAGAATTAAAGAATTAGATAAATTTTAGATTACTGGGGAAACAGGAATAACAGAACTTTCCCATGATTATGGGACAAATGTAATTTATTTGAGCATAGAAAGAAGATGAGAATTTGGTTACTAACCTTAAGGTGTAGTGAATTAATTCACAAAAAGGACCCAGAGTCTACATTCAGAAAAGTAACAGAAGTAAAAATTCTTTACTTATCAAATTTGCTCTCTAAATGTGAACTCTATTCTTCCTGGACTCTCTAGATATTTATGAGAGAGTGTATCACAGACTTTAGGAGTACAAAATTTTGTACCAGTTTTACTATAATATTTTAGGAAGTTCCTTTTTCTAAAAACTAATTAAGTCTAGATGATTAATTGATATCAACTTAAAATAATGAGAGAGAACACTAGTGGGGGCTTTTTAGCTATGGCGCTACAAAACACTGCAATTTTAAAAAAAGAACAGAAAAAAATAAATCAAGATAAATGGAATTTGGTGAAAATGATGATTAATGGGGCAAAGTTTGAATGTGAACTTGGTGCTCATTCATTCTTACCGACAGTGAACAAGAAGAGATGCAGCCTTTTGGTGTTTTTGCCCTTCAATGCCATGTTTCTTTGGAAGTTTCTCTTTGAAGTTTCGAATCATAGAAATTAATTCTTTGGGTTGGGCAGGAAGGTCTTCCCCTTTCCAGACATTATATTGATATTGATAGACTGTTCGGACATCTTTCCTCTAAAAACCAGACAATATAGGATTATTAACTCAAGTGACTACTTAGCATACCTTTCAGACAATCATCTATTCCATATCTACTTTTGTAATTAGAAGTATTTTTTCTTATGTATTTTACAAATTATGTATTCAAATATTACAGAACTTTGTATCCATTATAGAATTCTTATCTTCAGTTAAACCAATACAAGTAAATTAAATTTATGCAAATAATTTCCCCCACCTCATTTAATTTTTATACCTTTGCATGTCTCAGTTCAAATATACGAATGGTATAAGCTGTAGATCTGTTCATGTCTTTCATTTCTACTTCCACATCTTCATATTTTTGCTTTCCTTCTCCCCAGTATTGAGCACAGACTTCCTAAGTTTGGGAGAATGTGTTAGTACTTTCATTTTTAATATGCACATAAAATAAATACACATTAGGAAGTAATTAAAAATTTAAAATACAAAAAGGTAAAAAAAAAAAAAACACATTCTCTATCCATAAGGAATTCACAATCTAATGGGGAAAACAAAATTAAAAAAAAACTAAGTATAAGCAACAAAAATTCAGGAGAAAATGAAAAAATCTGAGAAAGAGAGAAAGAGAGAGAGAGAGAGAGAGAGAGAGAGAGAGAGAGAGAGAGAGAGAGAGAGAGAAGAGAAGACAAGACGAGACAAGAGAGAGAGAGAGCATTAGCATTATGGGAAATCAGGAAATTTGTATATAGAAAGTGAGATTTTAGGTGAAACTTGAGAAAAGCCAGAGAAAAAAAGAAGGTAGATATGAAGAGGTAGAGAATTCCAGTAATGGAGGAGAACCCTGAAAATTCAGGGAATTTGGAGATTCTTTCTCTTGTGAGAGCAAATATAAGAAGATCAGTGTCACTGGGTTATGAACTATATGAAAAGGAATAAGATGAAAAGATAGAAAAGGGACAGTTTATGAGATATGGGGTAGAGGGTGAGAGAGAGTGAAGAGACTGGGATGACACTTAAGTTGTTAGTCTGAGAGGATGGCAATACTGTTGACAGTAATGGAGAAAATAAGAAGAGGAAGTTACATGGAGGAGATTATTTTGGAATGTGCTGAGTTTAAAAGAGATATCAAAATAGTTTTTAAATATATGAGACTGGAATTTAGAACTAGAGAGATAGAGAAGTCATCCACAGAGTAGTAAGAGTTGAAATTATGAGAGTAGAAATTGATATTGACTCTTTTAAGATCTCCTATAAAGCTCATTTTGATTAGTCCATGGCAATCAGGAAAGGGTATAATAGTGGGAGAGTACAAACCTGCTCCCCGTCCTTCAGATCTGTCAGCATTACAATAACTTTGACCTTTTTTTGAAAGACCATTTGCCAGAAGTCAGCGATTGTCTCCTTTAGTGGTCCTTGGGTGGCAATCATCACTTCAGGTTTCCAGTAGGTCTAAAAAAACCCAGTATCCTTGGTTAGTATTAAGTAAAAACACATTCTTTAAAGTGAATAATTGGTAATAATCTATACTAATAATATGATGTCAAGACAATGAATTTTGATGGTATGAGAAAATTTTCAAGCCACTGATTTGGTTTTACTTTAGAGGATATTAAATCCTTCCTAACAAACAGTTAAAAGGTACATTTTTCATAAATAGTATTTGGATAGAATCATTTAATTTCTTTCTTCCTTTTTATGTTCCTTCCTCCCTATTTCAAATTGGATCTCAAACATTTATTTCTTGTATTATCCTGCATAAGTCACTTAAACTTGTTTGCCTCAGTTTCCTCATCTATAAAAATGAGTTAGAGGAAAAAATAAGGCAAATAACTACAATATCTTTGCCACAAAAATCCCAAAAGAGATAATGAAAAGTTGGACACACCTGAATAACAACAAGATTTCAAGTGACATTTTCCCCCCCAATGTAATACATAAGGTTGGTTAACCTCATTATCCATCCTCAATGATTTGGACAAATACTCTGATAACTTTCGGATACATTTGAAAATATGTATATGCCAGAATTGTGGCTTTTTAAATACGTACAGTTATGAAAGAAGCATTGATATATTTGCTTGGCTCATCAGTGTCACTGTCATCATCAGATGATTCTTCTGAATCATGTTCACTCTCTTTGCTGGTCTCCAATTCATGTTTCAATAGCACTCTGTTAAAATCATCTACATAGTACAAAAGAAGGAGATGTGTTATTATTGTTCTCAGAGCTCTGAAGTTCTCTTTGCCAGTGAGTACCTGAAACTAGAAATAAGTAGCACAGAAATATATGGCAAATATTTTAGGACATAAAAAAAGTCATATTTAGTTGGTCACTAATTACTTTTTAAAAATCATACATAGTGAGGATATACCCCCCAAAATTGACTAAGATTAGCAAAAAACATTGTTTTTTATAAGCCAAAAAATTGACACCATTCTCCATGAAACTGGCTAATGGAATTCCAGTTAATCTTTCAACCTTAAAACAGGGTTTTTGTTTTGCTTTGAAGGGCCATTCTATTTTTCTTTAGGCTTACAAATTTATAGTTGAAAATGACAATAGAAATTATTGAGTTCAAAGCCCGTCCCATATTTTACAGATAAAAAAAAAAAAAACATAATCAGGGAATTTAAGTGACTTGTCCAAGGTCACCAAATTGGCAATATCTGGACAAGTATTAGACCATAATTTTCTTGACTCAAATCCCATGTTCTATCCATTATACTAAAGTTTCTTAAACTGTGGGTCACAATGTTTTTGTGTTTGGGTGAAACTCTTACTTATTATTAGTAAATGTTTGATCTGTATACTTATTTTATATAGCTATGTGCCCAGAGTCATATAAAAATTTCTCAGGCAAAAAAGGGTCATAAGTAGAAAAAATTTAAGTATAGTTTCTCCTCTTTTTTAAATTTTATTTTTAATTTGATAGTATTTTATTTTTTCGAGTACATGTAAAGATAGTTTTCAACATCTCTTTTTGCAAGATTTTGAGTTGTAAGCTTTTTTTCCCTCCTTCCCTTACCTCTCCTTTTGCCAAGACAGCAAGTAATCTAATATAATTTATACATTTTAAATGTATATTTCTTATATATATTTAGATATACATTTTAAAATATATTTCCATATATATAAATATAAATATATTTTAAATATATAAACATCACTTTGTCTCGCCTCTTAAATAAAATGTATTTTTAAAATTTTAAATTAATTTTTTTGTAAACTATGTGGCTAACCAAACTTACATAATTATACTTTATGTTCATAATGTCACTTTAACCTTCTAGCTATCAGATCATACATTAAATTAATGTTTACTAGTAATGAATTATTAAAGTTTATTCCATATTCTCATGATATAAATTAATAGGTGATTCATTGTTCCCCATTTTCTAATAGACTTATCTGGTCCTAATCCTGCCAGTACTCTTGTTTCCTTGTTTCTCTTCATTTTTCTCTCTTTCCAGCTCTAAAAGCAGATATCAATTGTGTTTCTGGAAAGGGCACATTAATCAACTCTTCTATATCTCCATTCTCCATCCCCATGATTTCGCAATCAAAAATACCCTTACCTGATTGTCACTCCTTTAGAAAGTGTTTTCCTTTGTTAGAATGCAAATTTTTCAAAAGCAGAAAATGCTTGATTTTTATATTTTTATCCTCAGCACATAGCACAATACTTGATACATAGTAAACAGCAAATGATTTATTTTTTATTATACATTTGACCATTATTCTCATGCAACTCAATCACTATGAATTAATTTGGTCAAGTCTTTTCTTCTTCATTTTCAGGGACCCTGTTCCTAACTATCTAGACTAATAGTGTGCCAAGCCTTGAGTGAGACAGACTCATTTTGGTGATTTCAAATCTGATCTCAGATTCTTGTGTGACCCTGAGCAAATCACTTAACTCTGTTTGCTTCAGTTTCCTCATGTAACATGAGCTGGAGAAGGAAATGGCAAACTACTGCAGTATCTTTGGCAAGAAAACCTCAAATGGGGTTGCAAAGAGTCAGACACTATGAAAAATGAGCAATATCAGACAAAATATCAAAAATCTCCACTCATTTCTCATTACTCAGAATGGAGGAACAGATATATGTGGATCAAGAATTAGATTTCCTTTGTGTTTTACAAGAAACTGTACTTTGCAAAGAATTCAACAACTGAAAGAAACTGGGTAAAGTGAGATTAGACCTTTTTCTCCAAACTGCCCTGAAATTCACCTCTTCTTGTTAGTCAACAAAAAATTATTATGTTCTTAGTAAGGGCAAGGAATGTTCCTAGAGTTAGGAAAACAAGAGAAAAGAAAGAAGATCCCAGCCCTCACAGAGTTAGCTGCCTCCTTCACTGCTAACAGCTAGGTAGTTCACTGAGAATAGTTTCAACTTAGAAAACTCACAACTTCTAAAGTGCTATAAAGGAACATATAATTTTTGAATTCATGAAATGATCAAATGCTGGTCAATCCCAACAATCCAAGAAACAAGTAACTAGTGTGTGTATGTATATATATATATATATATATATATATATATATATATAGTAGTAGTAGATAAGAATAGACATTGTTTAAGAAAATACTCACATGGAATAATCTTAGAATTCCTATTTTTGCTTTTATTTTCTTCTTGATTTCCAGTATGCTGGGATCTCCAATTTCTATATGTGGGAAGTCTCTGAAGAAAAGAGAGAGAATATATCATTTTTGAATATCTATCAATCCCAAAATTTAAAAGAAAATCCCCTGAGTGCAATAGTTATCATTTTCACATTATGAGGCTGGTGCTCCCAAGATCTGCAAATCTTCAAAAAAAAAATTGGTTTTCTCTTTGTATTAGAGAAAAAAAATCTGAATCATTATGGAATGAGAATATAAAATAGGTTGATATTATACACATATTTTATGTATTTTTGAATTTCTAATTTTTTTCTATGTCATTTACTGGCCTTAGCCCTGGACATAAATATCTTCTTTTCTTGATATAGTAAACTCATTGAGGGCAGGCACTGTTTTATTTTGATATTTATATCCAGTGCTTAATAAATGCTTGCTAATCCATTTGTCTTTTCTGAAGACTTCTATACTTTGTACTTGTTTTCTCTTTATAGCATACCCTTGTCATAATATGTAGGAATTAAATCAGACACAACAGAGGGAGAATTCACCACCTGGTTATAAAGGTTTTGATCTTCACTGCCTCCCCAGACTACCTTTGTGTAGAGGAGACAGACATTCACAGATGTCTTATACCACAAGAAAAAGTGAAATCTTGGCAAAAACCTGTGTATTCCAAGTTCAAGGGCAGACCCATGTCTTGCCTCCTGCCAGAGAAAGTAAACTACCATACCAAACTAAGAGTCTGGGTTGGCCCTCACACCCGTGACTGTGATGTAGATGTATGCTCCTTTTTCTTGGTCCTTTCTTTGGGGATTTTATTTGAGGCTTTGGACCATCTTTTGTGTGAGTTCAGATGATACTATAATAATATATTTACATAGAATATTATATAACATTATAAATTATAATATTAGTATAATAACCATACTAAATTACTATTTCTTTACATATTACTGGTCTGCCTGACTTCTGTGAAAATCTCTAAATCTCCAAATTGTTACTATAGACTGGGAAGTACTATATAAATATGAAATTTTATTGTTACTGTTGTTCTTATTTGTCTAGGTGGCACAAGGAAGGGGGTGTAGGCCTTGGGGTCTAAAAGCTTAGAATTAGAATCCTGCCTCAGTTATTTTGTAGCTGTATGACCTCTGACTAGTAACTACCTCTTAGTTCCAATTGCTTCATCTATAAAATGGAGATAATAACAACACCTTGTGATTGTTGGGAACAAATGTAAATCACTAAAGAACTTATTGCTTTGCACTGTCAAGGTGCTTTACCAGACTTAAAGAACTCTTTAAATGCTAGCTATCAGTATTATGATACTGCTATTTATATTATGTATGTATGAATATAATATATACACATATATCTGTATATGTTCACATATATACACACATGTATCTGTGTGTCTGTCTCCATATATAGAAGTTATAAATATGTAGTTGATATATGATAAATGTTATTGACATATATATTTATATATATGTTAATAATATTTATTAAGTATCTACTTTGTGACATGCATTCGGCCAAGTATGGGGGATATAAATAGTAAAAAAACCCAGCTGCTTATCTCAAGAATCTTACAATCTAACTGGAAAGACAACATGCAAACATATATATTTAGATGTGTATGTATATGTATATAAACACATGTTTATATGTTATATAATATAGTATATATGTGATATTATTTTATATTACATATTATATGTATATATATAAGTATATATATATATTATGTATGTATACATACACAAACTATGTACAGGATAAATAGGAAGTAGTAGAGATAAGGCATTAAAATTAAGAGGGATTGGAGGAAGCTTCCTATAGAAGGTAGGATTTTGATTGCAACTTAAAGGAGGCATATAATGGCATTTTGTATGTTTATGGGGGGGCACTCCTATACATTATTCAACTTTCATCTGTCTGTCAGAGATACCCAAATTTACTGAAAAGCAACACCGTTCTAATAAAAGGCATATGCAACTTCCTTAAAATGAAAGATGGAATATAAAGATGAAGATTGACATTTGACTAGCCAGGTAAAGTGTGATATGACTGTTTTGATCCATAACCCTTAACCAAATGTTAGAATGGTGTATTGTATGATCAACATATTTACCTGGAATTCTGCCTCCAATGGAGAAGGCTCACTGGGTGGATCCCTCTTTTTCATGTTATTTAGATAGGAATGTAGCTCTTGCATGTTCACTTCAGTTTCTCCAAACTGATTATACTCTACCAAAGCCTGATGGATCAGGATGTATTGTGTCTGATGTTTCAAAGACAATATAAGCAGTTAATACATATTCATTTCTCTCTCTCTCTCTCTCTCTCTCTCTCTCTCTCTCTCTCTCTCTCACACACACACACATACACACACACATTCTTTCCATATTATGTATTTATATATACATATATATTTATATATAAATACATCACATATGTATTTATATAAACATGTTGTTAAAACACTATAAAATATCAGTAAATTATAGTTCTGCTGCTATTGCTACAAATAAAAATCCTAAATCTGATACTAATCGAAATTAGTCACACTATAGACATATGAGGCCATTCACGTACCAGTATATCTGATTAGAAAAAGAGAATCTATTTAGTATAGGTTACATTTTATATTCTACTCAATCTTCCTCTGAGTTATTGAAGTACATTTACAGAAATTTGACTTATAGATAAAATCATCCACAATCTCTTGGGTTGTGCCATTCCAGTTTGCTGAAGATAATTGTGGAACTCATTCAAATGTAGAGAAAAGAATATCCTCATCAAAGTTTTGATGGGATCTAGCCACAAGTTGAATATATGATACAGTGCTGGTACTTAATAAACTATTTTGAATCAATGATTGAATGAATATCATCCAAGCATATTGTTGCAAATTATGATTTGTGGAGCAACTTCCAAGGAATCTGAAAGACAACATTTTCTACTTCTTGCAGCTTTGAAATCCTCCTAAATTCATATTAAATCTAGCAAAAACATTTGCATTCTCATCAAATACTGAATACATACTTCCACTTGAACCATGAGACATCTTTGTCGCCGAAGCTTTACAACATAGCCATAAACATCCACTTGGTTTTCAGCCTCTAGTCCTTCCAACATAGCATCAATTCCAATGTAGGTACCTGTTCGGCCAACACCAGCACTGAAAAAAGTGGGAAAATATGAAAATTTCCAAGGGACAATAATTACTTTAGAATGCTAATATTTAATACTTTAATAATATTAATAAAATTTAATAATAATATTTAGAATGGTACTGTTTTCCTAAAGGGAAAATAAGTGGAGTTTATAGCATGGAAAAGAATATAATTTTCTTGTTCACTTTCTTTCTCATTTGGCAATTTTCCAAGGAGAAAGACCAATACATGCTTTTGGATGTCGGGCTCTGAGTAGCCTCTTGATAATCATTCCTGGAGTCACTTACCTGCAATGGACAACAATGGGACCACTGAAAAAGTTACTGAAGGCATTAACTCTTCGACGCAACTTGAGAAGCAGATGAGGGTCATCTGGTACCCCATGGTCAGGCCAGCTGGTGAACTGAATGTGTGTAACATCTCTTCCAGATGTTTTCTCTCTTTTCTAATCAAGACAAGATATTTTTTTTTATTGAGACCATTTTTCTTAAAGAAAAATTTGCCTATGCAAATAATGGGGAGGGGAAAAGATTATAAAAGATATTACTATTGATAAAAAGATGAGAGAAAGTTAGAAGTATTTAAATTTTCATGCAAATATGAAGCATTTAGTAGTAGGATAAAGAAATACCTTTTTCAGGCACAATCTATTTTCTATCTAGTAACTAGTTAAGAAAAATCATTTAAGAGTAACATGCATTTACAAGAAAGTAGTTATTAAATGGAGCTATAAAGCCTAAGGAATTTCATCATGCTGACAAAGAAGTGTGAAAATTTTTATAAAATGTTCTCATATTCATCATTTCTATAAATATTATTGCTTAGTAGTTGCTTAATAGTGAATGGGGCTATTTAGCATATAAGATATTCAGATTTTCCCAAACATGAAACAATTTACTCTTTAAGAGGTAAGCTGCTGCCTAGATTAGTGAGGACATTTGAAAACAACCACTTGAGATGTAATAATATAGAACTGAGGCAAAGTCAATCTCCAATTATTCCTCAGTTTTGTCTTGATTTCAGCTTAGTGGATTGCAGGTAAATGTCAATTTTAGAGTCAGCTAGGATTTAAATATATTTAGATTGATAGGATAAAGTGTGTGTGTGTGTGTTTGTGTGTGAAAGAGAGAGAGAGAGAGAGAGAGAGAGAAGGAGGTAGAAAAGAGAAATGAGAGAACAGGAGTAAATAGAAGAGAAAAAAAGACAAGAGAAAAATATAATTTGCCATTGCTTTGTTAACACTAAAACATACCAATGCTACCAAATATAATAATAAAAATAATAAAAAACATGCAATGACATTGCATGCTAATAGTTTCTGCCCATGACTATTTATTGGGTAACTTAGTTGTGGTTCATCAGATATGAAATTTACCCAACAAAAGCCTTTAGGAAAGTGCTAATCATGCATGTCCTTATTATCTACTGACTAATTCACAATGAAATAAAGAAATGAAAGCCTTAAAAGAAATAAACCATAGGACTTCTTTTGGGGGAAGATTATCTGGATTACAGAAAGTAATTTCAAGGTAATAGAAAGTTCTTCTACAAATTAAACTCTATAAAATTTTCAACTGCTTCATTTAGATTTCTGGCTTTACTATTTAACTTCCAATAGGATGTATTCTCCTAAAAAGCAGGGATTATTTTTGTATTTTTCTTTGTATGTATGGCACATAGTAAGCATTTAATAAGCATGTTGACTATTTTTCCATCCTGAAAAGTCATATCTAGAAAATTTTGCACTGAGATTGAATGACATAAAATACACCTTAAATTTATTGGGAGTAGAAGGAATCACAAAGATGTGCAACAAAAGCATGAGTCACTGAAAAATATTGGAGAAATTGGGTAGACAGAGAGTGTGCAGTGAGCTAGGTCTTTCATTTGCGCAGCAGATTTTGGAAAAGGAAACAGATGCATTTTTTAGCTTTCTAGTTTAATTATTCTTGTTAAGTAGGTTTTAGGTCAGTTGCTTTTATCCTCTTACAGTACTGCAAATGCTGTCATTGTCCTCTAAATTGGACATTCTGAGACAAAGCTCCAGTTGCCCCTCCCATCAAGCTCTTCTTTTTTGAACTCTGATTACTTTGTACAGTTAACATCAATTAGTACTTTACATGGTCCCTTTCATAATTGTTAATGCTATTTTCCTCTCAAAAGATTTTCTGAGGGTATAAATGATAGCTTTTTTCTTCCTTTGAACATCCTAATTGTAAGAATATTCATAAATGACATTGACAGATACTTCTTTAAGAGTTGATTCTGTATAACTTTACCATCTTGTGAAACAGCATTAAGATATCCTAAGCCACCCATCCTTCACAAAAGCTGGGAAAATAGCCCCACCCAATCCAAAAATTATATTTTCTTTATTCATTATTAAAACTTAGTATCAGTCTTTTCCCCAAAAAAGATAGACAAATATTATACAATAGAAATTAACTTACATTTGTGATATTCAGTTTCCGAACAATGTAATCGGGACATGTTTTGTGTTCATTTATCTTTACAATAACATCTCCATAAATTTGAGTGTCCTTTTCCATTGTTGGCCAGTATTCTGCACACTTGTTCTATAAAAATAAAAATAGTTTTTTTTTTTCTTAATGACTTTCTTTTTCAGTTAACCAAGCTTTATATTGATATTCCTAAAACATATATTACAACCATTCACCCATCACTCATATATCTTCAATACCTTCCTACTGATTCTAGAATAACTACAAAATCCTCAGTCTGGGTTTTAAAACTCTCCATAATATGACTTCCACTTTCATCTCCACTTTTAGATAGAATCATAGATTTAACTCTGTAAGAATACTTTGAGAGGGGCAGCTAGGTAGTGCAGTGGATAGAGCACCAGCCCTGAAGTCAGGAGGACCTGAGTTCAGATCTGGTCTCACTTAACACTGCCTAGCTGTGACCCTGGCCAAGTCACTTAACCCCAATTGCCTCAGCAAAAAAAAAAAAAAAGCATACTTAGATATAAATATTTATAATATATTATATAATATATATAATTACTATAGCTATATATAATTATATAATATACTTATATAATACTTAGATAATATCTATAATAATAGATATTATCTATTCCAGTTTACAGATAAGCCAAGTTCAGAAAGTTGACTTATCCTGTCATGTAACTATGAAGTAGTAGGACTTTGAACTCAGATTCTCTGATGAAAAAAAATCCAGCTTAATTTTTCACTACACCATGCTGCCCCATTTCATATTACTCTTCTGCGTACAATCTTAGCCTGCAAGTTCTTTTTCATACATAATATCCTTTCTACCATTCTTATGTGTTCCAATGGGTCTTCTATGTCCTTTGGAAATCCAGATTATGTGTCAGCTCCAACAGGAGGTTTCTCATCTTCTCACCCACCCCCAATGGTTTTTAGTTCTTTTTTTATCCCTAGAAATTACTTGACTTCATTTTGTATTTACATGTTTTTATGCTTATTGTATTTCCTACTCCCCTCCTCCCTCACTTCAAGAAAAAAGAACATATACTCTTTGAGGGAAGGCTCTAGTTCATAAAAATTTTCACAAATTTTCATAAAAATATTTAACAAAATAAGTATTTAGTAAAAAGTATGTTTAATTGAATTGAATTTCTTTTTCTTTATAATTTTATTCCAAGTAAGTAGTTACATAACCTTTAAAAAGCATTTTTATATTAACCTGTGGTCTTTCAGGTTACTCTATATAGTTTATTTAAGCATTTCCTCTTCAAGGCTTACTGCTTATTGTTACTTTCATACCTTTTTATCTTTTACTGTTCAATACAGTGATGATTTTTAATGGGAGTATTGTATTAGAATGAGACCATAGGAAGAGAAAAAAGTGATTATTAGCACAAATGGATGAGCAACTAATGAAATAACTTCAAGTATCCATAAAGAATACATTTAGCTTATAAGAACCCTTCCTCATCCCTGAAATCACACCTTCTAGAATACTCTCTACTCTGCTTAAGCCTATCTTTGGTTATATAAGTAATTTTCCAAAACATCATGATAAGGTAGGTGAGTTATTTAACATAGCTTATTGAAAAGAAAATAGACAAATTTAAATAGGGAAAATTGTTAAATATGCTACAATGTCATATATATACATATATTTAATATATGTTATGTTTTAACTCTTAATTGTAATATTAATCATGCATAGCTCTATGATTTGTTCTAGAGCTCTGATTTCAGTGGTGAAAGAAATTCACAATAAAGAAATCTCCACTTGTTCATAAAGATAAATCTGTACTCAGAGTTTAAAAATTATACTGGGGCACAAATTGAATTGTGTTTTCTTCATGATCACACAGATGGTGTGTGTCAGAGGATGTGAGTCTATGTCTTTTTTTCCCTAGATTTATCATGTCTACATACATGTTTATATAGATGCCCAGGGCTACACTTTCATTGTTGTCTCTTAAAATCCCAGGGTATTTTTTTTTCAAGACTCACCTCAAATACCAGCTTTTAAATAAAGTCTTTCAGGATCCTTCTAGATGCTAGTATCTTCCTTATGCAAATTACTTTTTAAATTTTGTATGTATTGTATTTATACTTTTAGAAATAAGTTTGGTTTTTCCAAAGGAGAGTAAGTTCCTTAAGAACAGTGACTATTTCACATTTATGTTTGTGTAACTGGTATATTTATTTATGGGCTAAATAATAGCCCTCTCATGAGGAAACCCCTTTATTACAACATAGATCTACTCCAAAACTCAAAGTTTGTAAAATTCATTCATTCATTTTTTTTCCTCTATCTGTTCATTTAATAAATTCCATTCATTTATTTATATACTTATCCATGCATCTATTTAATCATTTATTTATTCATCTACCTATCTACTCATCCATTCTTTAATTTATATATTCATCTAGCCATCCACTCATTCACTCATTTTCATTCACTCAGTTATACATTCACTCATTCATCTGTTAATTCATTTACATATTTATCTATATGTTTATACATTTATTCATTTTTAAGTTTATTTTTTTAAAGCTAGGTCCTTATGTCTTGTCTACATGGGGACTATTCATGGGCCTTATTCCACTCTTATCAACTTGGAAACTTGGACCTTCTATATTTCTGATATTGTCTGGTTCATTCCTCTTTATTCAACTTGGTGCTATTGGACTCCTTAAGGTTTATCATATTAGTGTTACACTTGGAGTGGACACCCAATTAGTATAGTCTGTGGTCCTCAAAACCCTAGATTCAGCAGCCTTGGACTTCCTGGTAGCTGGAATTATAGGAGTATACCACAACTTCTATGTCCTTTCAGTGGAGGAAATTATTTCTATCAATGCATGTCAGTGCTTTCTTTCTAACTTATATTTTTAGAGGATTGCCTAGAATATTGAGACATTAATAATTTTGCCCAGGAGCATACAATTACCATGTATCAGATATGGAACTTGGTCCCAGTTCTTTTTGGCTTTGAGGGCATTCCTCTATCGATTATGTAACACTGTTTCTCTGTAGGTAGATACTATAGATATTATTAACCTCATTTTAAATAGGAAACCAAAATACAGACAGTATCAGTAGCTTGCTCAGGTCCACAGAGTTAATCAGCCTAAAAGGTAGGAACTCAGGTCTTCTTGATTCTAGGACCAATAGACCATACTGTCTTATCTTGGTCAGTGTCCTTCCTCATGTGATCTCTCCCATGACACTAAGAAGCTCTCACCCGGTTTCCTTCTTCACAGCGAGTCACCATGACAATAACAGTTACTTTTTGTTCCCAAATCATCCTCCAAAAATCATCAACAGTTTCTTCTCTGGGACCTGGTAGATAAAGACACATTGACTGATAAGGCTTTCCTATTCCTTGTAATAATGCTGATAGTAGTAATGGTGAATCTGACAATGATAATGGTAGTGACAATAATAATGATAATGATTCATAATGATGAGAAATGATGCAGTTCTTTAATGTTTGCAAAGAGCACTTCATATGAGGTATATAATTTTATCCTCACAAAACCCCTAGGAGGTAGGATATTAGATTAGATTAGATTACAAATTTTACAAATAAGAACTGAGAGAGACAGAGGTTAAATGATTTGGTCAGAATCACACAGACAGTATCTGTCTGTGTATTGTATCATCTAGTCATCCATTAAACACCGAAGCTTACACAATCTATTGTTAATCACCCTGTCACTGTTTTTCTTCTACATTCTAAGAACAGATATTCTTCAGAATGGGCCTCCAGAGACTACCTCTATATTCCCTGGAGGTAGGGCTCTTAACTAATCAACCAAATTAAATTAGTGCCTACTCAATACTGTGCTAGATGAGGACATGGAACTAAAACAATAAAAAGTCCTTCTCTTAAGAAACCCATGAACCACTTGGGATCAGATATATCATCTATGTTGCTAAGAATAAATAAAATAATAGGGAAATAAATTGGGAATGAACTTGTGATGTCATTAATATAAAGGACTTGAAGGTGAAAAAATTTCCACTGATAAAACAGATTGGCATTTTCTTATCAATTCAGTATTTAAATTTTTCCAAGGACTCTGAGACATTAAATTATTTGCTCAGTATGTGATACAAGTGGAACTTGACCCAGGGTCCTCCTGGCTTCCAAGTAAGCTTTCTATGGCACAATGCTTAAAAACCTAAAAGCATAATTTTTATGGTGATTGTTCAGTTGTGTCTAACTCTTTATGATCTCATTTGGGATTTGTAGAGGGCTGAAACTCTGAATCAGACAAGAGAGCACTTAAGACCCTATTTGATGTGAGACAATGGCTCTGTTAGCATATATTTGGATGATGTACTCCTCACCATAGGTGCTTGCTGAATGTTTGATAGTAAGATAATTGTGGGCAAGGATTGGAGGGGGGAGGGAGAGAAATGAGAGGCACTTAGCAGCAGGACAAGGAGGAGAGAGGCTGGGGACTTTGGACTCCAGAATCTAGGATGCATCTTTGGCAAGCCACGTGGCAGCTTGCCTACTTCTATCACTTCTCCTCCTAAAGTCCAAGGACTTTGATTTATCTTGATTCTGGCTGACTCTGAGGCCCTCCAGGGATCTAGCTTGTACTTTACAGGGATTTTCTTGACAAAGATATTGGCATAATCCTAGCTTATTTTATAGATGAGGAAACTGAGGCAAATAGTATTAGATGTCTTGCCCAGGGTTACACAATTATTAAGTGTCTAAGGCCAGATTTGAAGCCAGGAAGAGACTCTAGACTTCTTGACTCCAGGCTTGACATCTATTCACTTACATCCCCTGGCTACCTAAATAACATAAGTACCTGCCAGTTTTAGGAGAGAAACACTAACAACTAGGTATGTAGGAGATTGGGAAAAGACTTATAAAGAAGGTGATATGTGAGTAGAATTGAGTCATCCTGATTGGTGAGTTAGTGGATTAAAAAACACCTCAATTCACCCTAAACAGCCAACCACAGACTTCCCCTATTGTTGTCTCCCAAAACATCAAAGTCTACTTAGTGACAACATCATGTCCTGCTTGTGGAGGGTCTTTCTCCCAGAACCACTATCTTTTTATGTGTTAATCTTGACTCTGGTCACAATAACCAAATCAATATCAACATTGGTACTGGAAAGGAAATGACAAGTTACTACTCTGTGGCTCCACTCCTAATTTTAGTGACTATCTAGACAAAAACTCTATTGCTTGACTTCCACTCCTCTTTTAATATTATAGCTTCCTACTAGAATATAACCTTCTGGGGTGTAGGATTGTGCTGGTTTTGTTTCTATAAACTTGGAACTTAGCACTGGGCCTGGCACATAAATAGGCATTTAGTACATACTTGTTAACTAGTCTCCAAAAAAATTTTAATATGTGAAAATGGAAAACAAAATGAATGAAATATTATGAGATTACCTTGTGCAGCAATATATTTCCTTGGCTCTTTGAAACCCTGTTTAAAAAATGAGCAAGTATATCCTATTAATTAGTTTTCAATAACAATAGTAAGATTAGTAGAAGTAACATTAATATTAATAATTGACATTTTTAGAACATGAAGCTTAAAAGCTGTATTGAAAGCTGTAGAAAATATATGCTAAAGGGTCATAATCCCAATTTTAATTGAGGAAAATGAGATTCAAAATAATTGACTATTTTATTTATGGTAATATGTATCAAAATCAGGATTTAAACTCAAGTCCAAAATTCTCTCTGGCATAATTTAGTGAGCATATTTCCTTGGAATTACAATGGAAATAAGAGAAGATCACCCCAAACATTCCAAATCTGGACTATGAATTTTCTAGATATTTTTAAATCAGAGGGTTTTTTTTTTGACATAATGATTGAGCAGCTTAATTTGTATTTGGAAATGACATTTATAGCCAGGGTGTATTTTGTCTCTCTATCTAGTATGAAAATCAGAGTTTAAAGGTGATCTAAATTATCAAATCTATTTTATCCCGGATTCCAAATCAAATACCTGTCCTAACTAGAATTCTCTAGTTCTAATGTTTCATTTCCTTTCTTCCTTTCAATGCCAAGGTTTTGAAATAGCCTATTTAATCTCACTGTGTGAATTTCTGAACTTCTTTATGATTAATTAATTAGCTACTGCACTCTTGTTTTAGTCTGATTTCCCCTACAACATTCCAGAAAATATAGGATTTAACAAAAGTACTAATGTTTTCATTGTCATTAAATTTAACAATATGGGCAAAAGGCTGAAGCATAAACTTTGACTCATCTCAATCCTTCACTTTCAAACCATAGCACTTCTTCCTACATGAGAGCTACCATATTATCTCCTCTCTCTGTCTCTTTACCATCATCACTTTATATATACAGTAAGATCAAAGAATAAGACCTGAAACAACCTCAGAGTTCACTTCATTTAACTTTTTTTTATTTTTACAGATATTTAATAATTGTCTAGATCATTAAGTGTAGCTTCCTAATCATCAGATTTCATGTGTTCAATTTGTTTATTAATTAGACAAATATTTGTTAATTGCAAACTCACTTCTGAGCAAAGCGCTTCCCCCCCTCCCCCAAACATATAAATGCCCAAATCCATTTTTTTTTTACTGCATATGCCAAAGTAGTGTTCTATACTTTTTGTTTGGATTTTTATGCTGCCTAGATTAATTTTTTCCCATTCCTCATGCCAGAAAAGTGGTTCCCTTTTAATAGCATTCAAATAGCATATAAATTTCCACTTTCATAGAGCCTTCCCTAACAAATGAGGAAAGAGAAAACATTTCTCTCTACCTAACTTGACCCAGTGTAAGGATGACATATCTATAGCTATTTTACTCAATCTTCTCAATAATAAATTTCATGTTACCCACCACAAATAAAATGTCCCTACTTCTGACCTATGCATTATGTTTCTATATAATGTCTACATATATAAATTGTATTTTTATGTGCCTCTTTGTATATTCTACAATGTGCCTACACATATTTAAGTTTTTTCCCCTTTAGATTTGAATCCTTAAAGGCAGAGCCTGCATCTATATTAACTTTGCTGCCTTTCAAAAATAGTTGAGCAAACATTTTTAATAATGTATATGCTTACTCTATATAATACTATAAAAATTCCTATAGATGCATCAATATAGATTTCCACACAACATATCTAATTTGTTATAAATTCTAAATTATTGGAATTAAAATGCATGACATTTTTGAAATATAATTAGAACTGTCATAACAATATAAATTAATTCTTGGCAAGTATCCTGATGATAAGCAAAAGAAAAAGGGAAACTATTCATTGCAATTCTCTTAAATGGCAAGAGAACTAGGCAGTTGGAATGTTGTTTTAACTTACATCCACATAACTTGCATTGATATAGTCTGATCCAGCATCTCCAGTTATCTCAGAGAGTTCAACACGATTATGATCATCTAGTTATAATTAAAAAGAAAAAAAAGAAAGTTATGAAATAAACTACCATGAATACATAGGGGTTTTTGTTTGTTTTGGGTTATTTTTATACATACACACATACATATATGTATATATTTATGATTTCATTGATGTGGAAATCTCTTCCACTAAAATGGACATCCAAGCAACTCATAACTTATAGAAACTATAAACCTTAGAAAGTTTTGTGGGGTGTTGTGGAGGAGTGTTGAATAATTTGCCCAGGGTAACATATCCAATGTGTAGCAGATACAAGCTCTAAACCAAGTCTTCCCATTATAATACAGTATTTCTCAGGCTAAGTAAGCATAGTAAATTCTGAAAAACAATAACTCAACAATCTGCAAATACTTACAGGGAAGGATGTCAATGTAACGGTTTTTGTTCTGATTAAATGGTTTGCGTGCATCTTTACTTGAAAACTTGCTGAATACCCTTGGAATGCTCTGTAAGACATAATATTCCTTTATTTCAGATCATATACTTCTATAAGTATCGATTGCCTTCCTGCCTAAATGAGTAACACAATGACAAGTTTCTGACTAAACTTGACAATAGAAACCTTTACAAATAATTAACTTGTTTTAAGATATTAGAATTTTCCTTTAAGGAATTACCTTGGCAGTAAGTATTATAAGAAAAAAAAAAGGTAGAAGATAAAATGAATTTAAAATTTCAATTCACACTTCATTTTTGAAGACTGATAAATAGAAGTATGGATGGAATACTTTATATAAATTATATAATATAGGTATATAATGCACATGTATAGCATATGTATGTTATACATATGCTATACATGTGCGAATCTGTATCTAATGGTAGCCATCTCTAAGATGCGGGAAAGGAATAGAAAAGGAAAAAAAGGAAAAAAAAGGACATTTCATTGATAACTATTATATATTTAAAAGGAATAGAAAGTTGTACATCATAGATTTGCAATTTCATGTGAAATCATCTTTTTCTTACACTATAAGGATAAAAATGCTTGTTTTATTCTATAAATTAAAAACAAAATAAATAAATGCAAATAATTGAAGAAAAATGTTTGATTTTTTTAGATGTATTTATCTTGTTTATACATAGTTGTTTGAATTTTGTCTCTCCCATTAGACCAAGATTTTTGAAAACCCAGGCCATCTTTTTTTGTTATCCTCAGCATTTAGCTCATACCTGGCACATAGTAGGCACACAATAAGTGTTGATTGACTGTACATTAGGGGATTTTCAAAACAACCAAGTATATTTTATAACATGGTGTCAAATATCAAGGCAAGTGTGATTCAATATAGTTAATATTGCATTATTCGGATATCTGATAGAGAATTTTTGGTTGCATTTTAAAAGATACATACCTGAAATTCAGCCAGAAAAAGTCTTCCTTCATCAGCAATCTTCCTCTTATATGTTTCCAATAACATCTCTGCAGGGATTGGCTCCACGTTCATTATTTGTTTTTCATCATCTTTAAAAAAATGTTTTTGAAAAATCCAGTCATTTTATATGTATAATTCCAAAGTATTTTTCTACCTTTTACAAAAGGAACTTAAGTCTTTAATAAACTTTACTAAAGGAATGAAGCAGATCAATTAATGAATAAACACACTGAAATTCACTTGCTTCTATTCTTGTTGCCCTGAAGATCACTATCTAATTATTTCTATGCCTCTATAAATGCTATACATCATTTATAGGAGGAGGAGGACTTTGGTCCCTTAGTCATGTAACAACTCCAATGTTTCTATTCACAGACAACTAGGTAGCACATTGCATAGAGTGCCAGATTTGGAGTCAGGAAATTTAAATTTAGCCATATACATGTACCAGCTGGGTGATCCTGGGCATTTTCACTTAACCTTATTTGCCTGAATTTATTCATCTATAAAATTAGCTGGAGAAGAAAGTGGCAAACCTGTCTAGTATTTAACCAAGGAAACCTCAATAGGGGTCAAAATTGAAAAACAATACTTCATTCACTTAGGACAAAATAAAAACTCCTTAGTTTTCCATTTATAGATCTTGGTGACCTAGTTCAAATTTCTTTCCCTGATAATTATCCATCTACTGTGAATACTTAGTTACCTATGCGTTTTCTCCTTCATTGAAAATTAGAAAAAAAAAATTTAGCCTTTTCTCCCCAATATCTATGATGTCACAGTCATTGTGTTTGAATTCTTTACAAATATTTTCTCATTTAATCTCACAATAATCTTGAGAAGTAGACACTATTCTATTTCCATCTTACAACCAAGGACACTAAGGCAGACAACAGATAAGAAATTTGCTTGGGACACACAGCTAGTAAGTATCTGAAACTAAATTTGAACTCAAGTCTTTTTGACTCCAGTCTCAGTGTTCAATTCACCTAGCTGCCTCAGTCTCACTCTTAGAGGGTGGAGATATTTCTTTCTTTCTTTCTTTCTTTTTTTTTGGTATCCCCATCAATTAGGATAGTGCCCAGTCATAGTACATTTAAGAAAAATAATTAACAGAAACATTTTATTTCATCCCCATTTACCCCACTTTAAAAAAAAAAGAAAACCATTTCATAAAATGAATATCCATTGTAAAACATATCAAATTCCCTCGTGGGCCATGTTTAAATATATATTAGTTTACTAATTAATGAGTAGAGCTAGAAAGTAATTTTTTTCCCTTGCCTGCAAGCTCATTATTAGAAAAGCCTGCGAGATTCTATCACACCTTCTGTCCCTGTGATTGGAATATGGAGTCACAAACTCTAAAACCTCCATTTAAGGATGGAGCTCTATTCTAACATCTCATTTTTCCCCAGCAGCATTACTTTGGGTACCTACCGTATCTGTCTGTTCCCAACCCAGCATTCCCCAACCACACACTCAAGCTTTTTAGCTTCCTTTTATGTGTTGTCTTCCCCCATTAATTTGTAAATTCCAGAGAATAGAGACCATTTTTTATGTATTTGTATCCTCATTTTTTTTTTTAGCGAAGTGCCTAGCACATAGTATGCACTTAATTTATTTTCATTGACTGAGACAGACAAACTGAATGACTAAGTGACTTGTTCTATTTCACATTTCAAAGGAGGCCAAATTAAGTGGAAACAAACTCTAATGGGAAAAGCTCAATTATTGATTAGTTCAATTCTTACTGAGTGAGTACTACATACCAGGTACCGTATTAGGTTGCTACAGTGAAGGATGGACAAAGATGAATAAGATAAGGATTCTATAACTAAGAAATACTTCAGTTTAGTGAGTACTAGCTTCCCAGATTTTTCCAGGTTCTGATCTACAGAAGTATCAGATCCATAAGACAAAACTTTGCAGGTCTAAGAAGTTCATTAGATATGGAAAAAAAAAAAACCACTTATACATGTACATGAGACATGTACATGCTTGAATAAAAGCCCTAGAGAGTTCTCCACCTTCCCCCCCGCAAAGCCCAAGTGTGTAGAACTGCTTTAGAATTTGACAATTTTTGATGTTTCATGTTGGAAAACAGTACCCTTTTTGAGGGTAATTTTTAAAAATACAGTTTTCTATTTTTCTAATTTTAGTTTCTAATTTTTAAAAGTTATCACATGCTAAAATGAATCATTTTCTTCACTGGAAAAGAGAAGCTAAAGAAGACTATATATAGGAAGAAAAAGTTATTTTGTCCCTGAATAAGAAACTTTTTTTCTGTCACTCTAAATTTCTGATTATGCAGGCCTAATTATATATCTCCTCTGCTTAAAAATCTTGGGTGGATTTCTGTTGTATTTCAAAGAAATTACAAATCTTTTTTTCCTGGCATTTCCATCCTTTTGGTGACTGATTCCAACCTTTCTTTTCAATCTTATTTCCAATCTTTTCACTCCCATTTTACATAATTCCTTGTTACATTTTCCAGCCAAACTAAACAATTCTTTTTTTTTTCCCTATTATTCCCTCAGTATCTTTCTTTCTGCTATTGCCTACTCAAAGAATACATTCCCTTTCTTCCTCACATATAGTAATATTGCCTATCTTTAAAGGCCTAATTTTTTAATGAGTGAAAGGCTAAGTTAAATTATTCTCATAAATTTCTATTGTTACCTCAAAGGTCATATTAAAGATGTATTATTTGTACTGGCAGACAACATTATTTTAATGACAATTACAAAGATAGAAAAAATATTTTCCCATAGAAAAAATTTTAAGTGCTTACCTCTTGTAACAAGTTCTGTCTGTTCATCTGTATTACTGTTAAAAAAAAAAAAGACAGATTATGACAGAGTACTAGTTAAATATCATTATCTTGTGATCTTCCAATTGGTAAGGTCCTAGTCAACTCAAATTATTTTTCCTATACTTCTCTATATATAATTGCTTGTTAAGATATATGCTAAATTCTACTGTAATATGCCTATTCCAAGTTTCTTGGCTACCCCACATCTGGCTAATAGGTTGTTGATAATTTATGTCTTATGGAGTCAAGACTTTTGGCTAAAAAGTATTATTGTATTTTCCCCAGTTTTAGAGAAATGACTTACCTTGATCTTCTTTTGTGTAGATCATAGATTTTATAAAGAACAATTAATAAAATTATTGATGTCACAATAATCAAAAATGTCAGAAACATGATGAGTGCATGGGAATTATCTATAAAATAAAAATAACAAATAAACTTAGAAAGTTTAACAAAATATTTCTGTGAAATATCTTTAAAACATCATTTTAGATTACTAACATTTTTTGTACAGTTTTCATACTTAACTTTATACCAACTGAAACCACCTGAAAAAAAATCACTAAATTAAAAATATTCATTCATTAGGCTAAAGTAGTATTGCAAGTATTTGAGATCATGGTCTTTATACGTAACAATACCCAAATGGGTACAAATCAGAGAAAATCTAAAACTTTTTTGTAATGTTAATTCAAGTCAAGGCACACATTCATTAAGTAGCTATAAAGTGAAAGTTATGTTACTTCATAGTAGGCTTACACAAAAAGAAAACTGGCACAAGCGCTGCCCTCAAAGAATATGCAATCTAATAAAATAATAACTGGCATTATTTTTATTAATCAAATTATAATCTTAATGAACTTCTAAAACTAGTATGTATGTAGAATGCTTCAAAAGCTCTCGCCTATTTTGACATTTTTAAAGAATCCTAGAATTATAGGACTGGAAGATATCTATAATTTTTTATTATTCCAACAAATAAGAAGAAATATGCCTGAGGACTGATCTTATATATTGAAGAAATAGATGGCTTTTTAAATGGTATGATTTCAATGGTTTCAGGCATTGGCAATTTCCCCATCTCTAATTAGACTTCTGGGGCCTTAATATCTTTAGTCTCTTTATCCAGGATGCATTTTAATACCCAATTCAAAATATACATAAATTCAATAAATGTGGATAGAGACTGTGATTTCATTTTTATAAGGAACTCCTGAATGAACAAATCCTCTCTATGAATATTTGTAAGCATCTTCTCTGAAACTGATGATCATAGAGTATTGACTAGAGCAAAGAAGCTAACTGATTTTTTGAATAATTTTCCACAAAGATAGCATGTGTTATTAGAAGGACTTAAGCCCAGGTCTTTCTGAATTTGAGACCAGTTCTTTCTTTATTATGAAGTGCTTTTCTTCCTCTTCTACTAGGAGCTATCATCTCAATAACTTCAATTCTTTTTTTTCTTTCTTTTTAAAATAGTATTTTATTTTTCCATATATAAGCAAAGGTAGCTCTTAGCATTTACTTTTGCAAAGACTCTCTCCTTTTCCCTCCCTCCCTGCAAGACAGCAAGCAATCCCATTTAGGTTAAACACATGCATATTTCCATATTCATCATGAATAACTTCTAAACATATTTCCATATTTGTCATGAATAACTTCAGTTCTTAATTCAACTTGGCAAACGTTTCATATGTGTGGATGACCTTGTTGTTTTGGAGAAGAGAACTAAGAAAAGCCATAGGAACTTATATCTTTAGCCTATATCTATAAGTTGCATCTCATTAAATATTGCCTTTCTGTTTTAATTCCTTTAAGGATTAACTATTTCTTTATACTAATTTTGAGTATAAAGATTCCTTTGAGATGCATTTTTAAAAACCATTCTTCTAATTACTATTTATAATAATAATAATAATAATAATAATAATAAAGGTGACACTTACAAAGTAAGTATCTAAATAATTTTACAAATATTATCTTATTTGTTCCTTATAACAACTCTGGAAACTAAGTGCTATTATTACCTCCATTTAATAAATGAGGAAAATATAGATTCAGCTTTCTGTTCAGTTGACTCCATTGTCCCAGGATTGTCCTAGTTAAGTTTTAAAAGGACATAACATCTTATATTGATTTTCAGGGATAGATTTTTCTTTTCTTTATCAAAATAAATCTTGAAAACTATCCAGTAAATCTGAGAGGGGATTTAATCTTTGTCATTTGGAGGAATACCTACAGGGTTAAAGACTTATCATATTTTTCTGCCTATTATTTCACAAAATCTCTCAATGAGAAGCAATGACAAAGGATATCTTGCCCATTCCAAGCTAGGACAGAATCCTTACCATGAAAAGTGGAATTCTGTGAATAATCTCAAAAGTTTATTTTCCTTTCTATTAATCTTTCCTTCACTTTTAATTGCATGCTAGTGGGCATACTGATACTCTTTGCAATACATATATATATATATATATATGTATATATATATATATATACATACATACATATATGTATATATATACATACATACATATATATGTATATATATATGTATATATGTATATATGCCATAGATGTGCCATAGTGAAAAAAGTTCCATTTTTAAAAATACAATATGTTATAAATATGGGTATAGGTCTTTAAAACATTCAAATATCCATTTTTAACAACAGAGTGTTATCAATAGTAGTACCAATTAATTGCATTTAATAGCTTTTTTTTGGTAGATAGATAGATAGATGATATGACTTACATCTTGTTTGTATCATTCTATAATCTGGCTCTCCATAATTCTTCCAATTGAAAGCGTAGAGCTGAATATAATGCAAGAAACATGCGCAAACACAATTTTAATTTTAATAATGTAATGTACTTCACAATGCAGTAATTAAAAGTAAATCATGTATGTTTTTAAAATAATACAATATTGAATTCTCTGGTTATTATAAAATAAATGCTACGCCGAAGTAATATTTTTTCCTTAAAGAAAATAAAATAGGAAATTTAAAAGTATGCAATAGAAACTGCCCCTCTTTGTCTTCCTCTCCTCCTCTTCCATTCATTCTGGGCCATGGTTTTCTTTATTTATAAAATGAGTGTGGATTTGATGGCATATTAATTTCCTCTCAAAGCTGTCTTTATGAGTTAGTTGACACATGAGCAAAAGGATCCTTACAATGATTTTATATCATATTGCTAATTAATTTGAAATAAACATTAGCTTTAATATTTGTGTGTGTGTGTGTGTGTGTGTGTGTGTGTGTGTGTGTGTGTGTGTATCCAAGTGAATGAGCTGCTTGTAAGGATGGTTTCTAGAAAAAAATATTTACAACAATCTTCTTTTAAAATACCAAGTGGTCCATCAACTAAGACTCTCAAGTAGTAGTTCTTTAACTAATATCAGTTAATGATAAGCTAGCTGAATTGATAAGTTACAGACCAACAACAACCACAAACAGGGGTAAAAAAATGTCCCTACCTTAAATAGCATGAGCAGTAGCTTCTCCAATTCTAAGCCTGAGTATGAGATCTAATGATCTTTATCAAGTGATTCATTTGCAAGAGTTAGGATCTATTCTAGAGCCTCTGCAAGTCTTTAAAAAAGCCAAGTTCTTCCCACCCTCCACTGCCAGTGAAAAGTGCCAAGAAGACTAAATCCATGGGAAAAAAAAGAGTGAAGACTAGTAATTTGGGATTAGCTCTTCCTCTGAAAAGATATCAAAGATCATTATAAAAAAAACAGAGGTAGTACCAAGGTGAGAGACCCACTGATACATTCAATTATGGAATAGGGAACTATTCAGTCAGGAAAACAAGACCAACCATGAAGATTATTGCCTATTTGTCAGCTCCATTTCATTTTATGGCATGTAAATAGTTGAGACCCTGAAACGAAAATGCATTTGGACCCTAACATTGAATAATAATGTTTCATTAAAAACAACTATATGCTAGTAATTCAAAATAAGCAAGATATGTATTTTTGGTTTAAATTATAGTTTGCTTGCTTTCCCCAAGTAATGATTTTAAGCTGTCACTGAGCCCTCCATCCTCTCTCATTGTATTACTCTTGTGAAAAATAACTTTCATAAACAAAATGTTTGGCTAAATTTGAAGATGTATGATCATAGAGCAAAGAAATCAATTGACCTGTGTAACGCAAACATATCAGTCCAATATCAAACTCTTATCAGAAGAATTCCTGATATAGCCAATATTATAACATGGCAATCTTTGGATTTTTTTTTTTAAAAGCCTGGCAAGGATTTATTAAAAACTGAGAAGCTAAAAAATTTTAAACTATAATAAAATATGTAATGGGCTGAGGCTTGAGTTGATGCACTGAGGTCCCAAGCACATGAGGCTAAATAGTAATTGGACCATGCTCTATTAATATATAAGCTTGGAGAAAGAATGGCCCCCCCCACTCTTTGTGCAAGTCCTGATGTGTTGTATAGGAAATGACGATTTTGGTGGGTGGAGGCAGGAGAGTGGAAAAGGAAGGGGAAGGAGGAACTTTGCATTGCCATTGCGACGGTTTTCTCATCTCAGATCTCTCTCTGTTAGCTGGCCTCCTGTCGCAGCTGCCCACATTGCTATCGCAATCTTTCTTGCCCATATCTCTATCGCAATCCTTATTCATCTCTTCACTTCAATAAAGATTGAAGATTTTTCCCTTAATCTGAATTCCTGACTCAGGCTGATTTTAAATACACGATCATCACAAAATATATATAAGCACATGCCATAATTTGAACATGAGGCCGATAAATTTGAAATTTGGATCAACAAATCAAGTATGTATTGTTTCCTTCAAATGTCCAGCACAATTAGACAAAGATTTAATCAGATTTTTAAAGGTTAAAAATGTGTCTTACCGTAAAATTATAAGCAGTCATGAAAGGAAGATTTTCCAGTGTAAATTGGCAACTTCTGTTCTGTTTGGGTTGATCCTTGTATGGAGGTGTCATGTTCAAAAAATAGGTCAAATTGGGACCATGCGTTTTATCTGGCTCCTTGCATATCACTATTACAGTATTATCACCCATTAAATGTACTTTCATGTCTTTAACCTTGTCTGGTTCTATTTGAAAAAAAAAAAAGAATGACATCTTTTCAGTTTTCATCATTCGTAAGTTAAGTATAAGTTTTTGGAAAAATCTACTTTTTAAATAATCCATTAATTTACATTATAAGATTTTCAATATATTAATAACTATAAAATCTAAGATTTATTCCTTGATGGGAATGAACACAGAATACATGGATCTATCATCTTATAGGTATTCTCCACAATGTTCTGGCACCTGTTTTACCTATATATAAACACATGTGTGTTCAAATATAGTCATACATGTGTATGTGTACAAAATGTGTGTTATCTACTAACATATGCATATATATTGCTACACTCTCGCATACACAGATGGATGATCTGTTTCAGTGTCTCATCCTACTGCAAATTATAATATAGAAGATAAACAATCTATTTTCAGAGGCTTTGCAATACCTTTTCTATTGATGTTTCAATACAATAACATCTGTAAACAGAAACACATAGAGATCCTTAGTATCTATGGGGAATGCTTCTTCTACTTGGACTCTGATGAACACTTATGGTGAGAATATGCCTCCATATTATATTTCATTTGATATTAACATTGGAAGGTTATTAAATAAAATCACCTACATTATTTGTCTATCAAGAAATCTTAGAAGATCTTAACATGTGAATCTCAGTCACAAATAGCTACAAACACCTGACATTGAGATTTTTGTATTCTATGAACTTTTTTAAAAAATTGAAAGAGCTTAGTATAATGGAGAGAGAGTAATGGACTTAAAACCCCCAAAACCTGAGTTTTCAACATTTACTAGGTGGGTTACTGATGAATAAGTTACTTAATTTCCGTCAATTTCAGGTAGTTTTTAATTGGGGTTTTTATTGTTGTTATTTCTTTTTTTTAAGTGAAATTTCAGCAATAATATTTATAGTGCTTACCTCTCAGCTCTGTTCTCAGAATCAAAAGAGATAATGTATGTAATAATGTATGTAAAAATTCTGTAAAACTAAGTTATTATTATAATTGAATGCATATAGTGATGTGGTCTGATATAGAATGTTATTTGTGAAAGATTTCCTGGTACCTTCTCAGGATTTTCTCAGGAATTTTCTTTTTATTTTGGTAAACATTCTCACAATTTTTTAAACAAATGAAAGAGACAGTAGCTAGATCAATAGTAACATTTCCAGAGTATCTTTGTTTTGGTAGTAATTATATCGGTGACTTTTTCCAACCATTTTGTATTTTTTCATCCTTCATATTTCTTGAGAATTGATTTTTAAATATCAAAATTTTGTCTCCTCTTGCACAGACTTCCTCTCCATATATCTGGTATGGAACAGTAACTCTCTCCATTTTTTAGTGCCATGTCTATATTTTCATTTAGTAAATTGAGGACTATGATATTAGAGTATCAAAGTAATGACTCAGCTACCATTTATGATAATCATTGTTTTTATGTTAATCTTTTGTTCTTTTTATAGTTCCACCCTTACATAGTATTGAGATTATTTGATCTCACACCAAGACAATCTCCCCAAAATGGCTTGACACTTTAGTGTCCTATCTGAGAAAATGTTGAAATTGTGAGTTGGAAGGCTTTGCTTATTTATAATAATTCTGATTAATTTAGCAATATAGATTTTTAACACCATCAACTATTAAAAATCTTTTTTGAATCCCAGAAGGAAGTGACTAATAGTAGTTATAAAATCTACTAACTTTGTAATATGAGGAAACAGATTATCTATAATAGAAAACAGTGAGGGATAGCATTGAAAAATTATCTCAGACCAAAAAAAATAAGGAAACAGAAGGCTGGGACCATTGAAGATAGAAGCAAAATCCCTGTCCTATTCACTGTCTCAAAATGTGATGGTATGCCCTGGGTCAACCAGGAAAAAAATTAAATCAACTTTGAATATTCTCTGTTAAATAATGCTGAAAAGTGTTTTCTTAAAAGAACTTAGGGAAATTTTGGTCAAAATAGTATTAAAAAATTAATTAACAGTGAATAAAGGGGTAAGAGATAGTTACTTGGGAGAAATGTTAGACCTGGAGATTGAAAGATCTACATTCAAACCTTGCCTCTAATATTTACAAGCCATTAGTGAAGGACAAATTATTTTACTCTACTCAGCCTAAGTTTTCTTTTGGTTAGAAAGTAGATAATAAAACTCCTAGTGTCTTATTTCACAGCATCATGAAGTTAAAGTAGGTAATAAATAACACTCCCTAGATACTATACAAAATACTATAATTCAGTTACATATCAAAGGCAATTGATAGTGTAGTGGATAGAGCATTGATTTGGAGTCAGGAAGGCCTAAGTTCAATTCTGGTTTCAAATACTTACTAGTTACATGACTATTTGCCTCAGTTTTCTCAATAGCAAAATAAAAATAGCTGTGAAGATCAAATGAGATGATATTTTTAAATAGTACTTAGTGCCTAGGACATAAGAGGCTCCATATAAATGTGAATTGTTATTGTTATTATGATTATTATTTATATTATCATCATTTTCATATTGTGATTGAGGGAAAAGACAAACTGATAAATTTGGTAATTTTTCTATTTTTAAACACCTCAAGATTACAATAACGTTACATATATACATATATAATATTCACACATATTTGAATATGCCAAAATAAAACATTTTTAACAATTATATGGTTCTTGAAAACTGTTTTTGCAAAACATTTTACATATGTTAGCTCATTTGAACTTCATTAAAACCTTGTAAAATGGTATTATAGTACCAGTTGACAGATAAGGAAACTGAGGCTTATTTGTCAACAAATATGACTAGTAGATATCAAAGGCTGAATTAAATACAGATTTCTACAGTTCAAGATCAATATTCTGTATTCTATATACTTTTTGTTGAATTAATGATCTTTTGAGAACAGAGCTTATAAAAACACTTTAAATAGATTTTCCATATATTTTTATGTTTAGATGTTAATTTGTAAAATAACATTTGAATTTTTATCATTTCTCTAAGAAGATTCATGGGTGAGAGAACAAAAGGGGTGATTATTTATAGGAGACATTGCAACAAAACAAATTAAAAAAATTTTTTTGCTACAGAATGATTTCTCTTCCTTCCAGGATCCTATCTCGAAAGTGTATTTTTAGAATGAAAAATGCTTTTATTGAGTTCAGCATATTTGACTTTAAAACTTCTTTTAGTAAATTCATTGTAACATAAAAATAGAATTTTAAAAAATTATCATATTCAAAAATAGAAATTATTGCTAACTTCTTTCTGAATAATTTTAAATACAATGAATGCATTTTACTAATTGTTTTAGTTTCTCTTTATTTCCTTTGTATTCCAACACAATGAAACACACTCCTGGATTAAGAAATCAAAGAATGAGTAGAAGCAGTTATAGAGCCTCTATAAACATACGAATTTTTGTTTCAGATGTTTGACATTATTTTTTACAAAACATTTGGATGCATTCTCCAACGGGGATTTAAAAAAAACAACTTTAGTATATCTGAGCATGCAAAGCACAGGACAACCGCAAACATGGGACCTGTAATATTTAAATCAGTGTCCCAATCTATAGTGTATTTCACTCTCTCAGGTTTTAAGTAAGACATTTTTCCTGAGTCTATGTACCTTAGTAGATTCAGCTACTGCCTTCTAGATTGCTTGAATGTTTTCTAGATCTGATCCTTCTGGAGACTAAAATGAGGACAGCATTCAGGGGCTTGTTAATCTTGAGACAAGAATTACTCTTTACTGATATTCAAGGTAGGATACTACTATCCTGGTCACAGTGAGGTTGTGAGGAATGTGCTATACAAACGGAATTTGTCAGACTAATCAATACTCCATCCAAATATGACATAACTACAAGTGTTTAAATAGAACATTCAAAAGTTTTAATTATGTCATTAAAAAAACAAGAAAACAAATATGACTTACTTCCAATATCTGTCCAAAAGAATTCATTCACAGCATCTGACTCCCTTCGTGTTTTTCCTTTTGTGAAGGCTGTTACTGATACATTGTATTTCGTATAAGGATCCAACTTTGAAAGAGTATAATTGGTTGTAGAATTGGATTCACAATCTATTTTTAAAAAATAATCACATTTTAAAAATGTAAAATAATCTGGAACATGTAAACACAGAAAATGCTCTTTTAAATAATATTCAAATGTCCAAATGAAATATATAATTAAGAACTAAATGTGATCTTATTGCTCTAAATCATGAATTTATCTTTATTAAATTCATGAGGAAAATGTTTAAATATAAACATTATTTCCCAAATATGTGGTCACATCCTGTTTCCATGGCTTAGTTAACATTGGTGCTCAGGCCTGAAATTCTTATCTCCTTTCTTTGCATCTTATCTTTCAAAGTAGAAGTAAATCTCCTCAGGGTTCCTATATCAAGCTTCATTCAGGATGCTGATATCCTTTCCTTCCTACCCCTTTCCCCCCCAGATCCTTGGTTATATTCTAATTATTTGATCAGATAGTGGTCTGGGTCTTGAAACTTCTCTGAATAAATTCCCAATTTTGTCCCCTAATATATTAGACTAGGAAAGTGCTTCCCGTTGCTTAAATTCTCAGCATTCTTGACCACTTTCTTTCCTTACTAAGACTGAATGGTATGAAAGACTAACCATGATTCCTGAAATTGGATAGAGAAGAATTCAGTCTACCACCTAGCAGAGAGAAGATGAATTCTACATGTGGCATGAATTATATATTTTTGGACATGGCCAATGTGGGAATATCTTTGCTTAACTGCATATATATTATAAGAATTTTATAATGTTATTAAGAAGTTATAAGAATTTTACTTTCTTTCATTTATTTTACTTTTTTTCATCATTTTTTCCAGAGAGGAGGAAGAAGAAAAAAAATTAATTGAAAAAATAAAATAATTTTAAAAATTCTTTGAGTTACTTGAGATTAGGAACCATATTTTGCCTTTTTTTGGTATGCCCATCATTTGACACAGTATCTGGCACATAACAGGCAACTAATATATGCTTGTTAACTAACTGATTGACAAGGTCAACGGTTGTCATATTTCTAGCTTTAGTATAATTCCTGATGCATGATAAAAGCTTGATAATTGATTAAAAACTTCTTAATTGATCGACTGAAGTCCAGGAATACACCTTAGAAAGACTAGGAAATTCTGTAAAAATCTTCAAATGGCTATATTATTTCAAAAGCTGGGGAATCCTAGAGGTTATGGTAGACTTCTTTGAAATTCCTTTACACTAGCTAAATAGATGTCTCCATGAATGTCTGATTCATTCAAGATTCCCTGGAAGGTCATAGGATAGCCTGAAATTAAAGTGATTAAAAATTACCTATCTCTGTATTGTTTCTCCGGATGACAAAGCCATGAAAAGAGCCTGAAGGTGCAACCCAAGAAATTTTAATTTCTGTTTCACTTTTTGATGTCCATGTCAAATTGCTTGGTCTTGCAGGAACTATTAAAGGAATGGGAGATATTAAAGAAATGATATGAAAACATTAATGTGGAAAGCATTTTATAAATCTTAAACATACATGAATTCATTAATTAAAACAATTTCATAATTCTATGTCAATATTCTTGATTTGATTTAATTGGAAACAATTGACTGAATTTAATCTATTCTTGTAGAATAGCTTCCTCCAGTCTCAGCTCATATGCTATCTCCCTCACGAGGTCTTTCCTGTTTTCTCTCAGTTGCTAGTGTCCTCTCAAAATTAATTTGCATTCACTATATATTTATTTTGTCATGCCATCTGTGAACATGTTTTTCCCCCAAATAAAATATAAATTTCTTGATTATTAATTCTGAGTTTTTGTTTTTATATTCCCAGGACCTGACACAACTGCTAGTAGCAAACACTTGACAATTGCTTTTAAATTGAATTGAATTGATAATACTTAATGAGTCCTAGAGATTTTTTGTTATGTTTTGATTTAGGGATACTCCAGGAAAATGAGTGGTTGTGGGACCCTACATCACCTACATATTCTGCTACTCTACTTTTCTCAACTGGATTTTGTGGATTCATAATTTGGACACTTTTCATTGACATCAATTGGAATCGCAAAATAATAATTTACCCTATGGAATAATGAAGATTGATGTTATTACTAGTCTCACATTTATAAATTTGAAAATGCTTATATAAATACTTCTATAGAGGTCTTGTTCCTAGGTGGCAATTCCAGTAAAACCTATAGAATCCTGGGTTTTAAAAAATTGACACAAATTCAACCAATATTTGGCAAGTGAGAAATAAATAATCACAAAGCTATTTCAAATTCTACTGTTACTTTTACCAATTACTGCTATTATAGCACAAAAGAAAAAAAAACAAATAAAAAGTTATATTAGTTATAGAAATTATTTTTTCAATAAAGTGTTCAAAAGTATGAAATTTTCCTATAAGTACAAGTTTAATCATAGTAATCAGACAATGACATATTAAATTTAAAAATGGATACAATAATGGAACTTTTTATATTTTAAAGAAGTTCCATTCAGATATTTATCACTGATCTACTGAGGATCAAGGGATAATTTGTCTTCCATAATAATGAAAATACTAAATATTAATTGCTAATTTATTGAATCTAATAACATTTTTAGCCTAAACATCTTCTCTGTATACCAGTGTCCATATTTCTTTTTTCTTTCACAACTAAATTAAAAGGATAGTTTTAGGAAGTTTCTGAAATTTAATCATATCAAAACAAGAAATAGAAGAAAGAAGTAGCTCTGTCACAGAAATAGAATGGTATTAATTATTTGCAGAGCAGGGTGGAGAGTTGGGGGGTGGATTTGTGACTTTTATCTATGTGGGGAATTCTTGGTATGGACTACTACTCTTTTGATGAAAATCAGTATTCTTCTGTGACTTCTATTCTTAGAAAATAACTAAAGAAAAGAGATGTTGGGTGACTTGTCCATAGCTATAGTAAAAGCATATATGTTAAATGCAGTTATTACATTAAGTTCTTGATTCTTTAAAGCCATGCTTTGAAATTGACAAGATAGTTGATTTCCAATTATATTCTTTGAATTTTCAAGAGTTGTATATAACAATAAAGAATAATGACCATTATTCTTGTCCTTATAGCTAAGAAAATCAAAATCACATGGAAAGAAGATGACATATATAATCATCATATTGCCCTGCTTGCTATGAGATTTGTTCTAGGTTTGCTTTCAGGGGACCTACCAAAAATGAGCTTGTGTTCTATTTCTTTTTTACATCTACAAAAACATATTTTTTTTTAAATCTTGCTATTCAATAAAAGTCTGTAGAACATCAAATCTATGAAAATGATAGTAAGATAGTGACTTGTCCTGGGATCATTTCTATTTGAACTCCATCAGAAAAGTTAAGATGATGGTGGTGGTGGTGATAATAATGATGATGAAGAAATCATAAGGCCTTCAATGAATGACCTCATGAATTTAGCCAACAACTGTAATAATAATCATGCTTCACTTAATGATTACTTATTAATATTGAAAAGTAACAAGAATAACAATGTTTAAATATTAAATGGAAATGGGATCTCACAAAAAAGGCATTTTTCTTCCAACAGTGTAGCTCACCATTCATCCATAATTTGTTGTGACTCTTATTAACTACCATCTATAGATCTTCCACAAAGGAACTAGTACTGGAATAATAAGAAACTTTTTTTTTCATATTTTTCCTGGACCTGTGGTTTTATCAGCATGAGGAGATCCTGAAGAGGAGTTTTCTTAACAAAATAGAGAAGCCTTTTCATTGTATCATGTATTCTTAAAGAATTGCTTGAGGGAACTGAAAGGTTAGGTGACTGGCTCACAGTCACATAGCCATTATGTGTCAGAGGAAAAACTTGAACCCAGATCTTCCAGACTCTGAAGCCAGCTCTCTATCCTATTGACTCTCATACAGAGTATATATGATCTGATATAATTAAAAGAAAAAAAATTAAACAAACTTTTCCATGTCTTATGACTCTTGATTTTGACAACAGCTATGCCAGGTAGTATTAATTTTTGCTGTCATTTTACAAATATGAAAAAAAGACTCAAAGGATTGAGATAATTTGTCTAAGATCACATACGTAGCAAAGTATACCCATTTGAAATGTTTTTCCTCCAATTCTACCCCATCTTTTCATCCTCCTATCATCATTCATCATTCATCAGGTTAGAAAGAAAAGGGAGCAAATATTATGTCAATAAAATTAAAATAAAATTTCTACACTTACCTCCAAAGTCTGTTGTAATATTCATTTTCATTACTTTAAAAGTGTAGTTGTGATAAGTAACAGAGGCATGGCAGATGTAAAGTTGTTGAGGCAACAAATTAATGAATTTTATTTCATTCATATTTTTTCCTGATTGATTACCAAGTAATTTGTTGCCATCCTGGTTTTTACCTGAAAGAAATAATTATTATATTTTCTGGCACAAATCTAATATGTTACCGATTCCCTAGCCAAATTTGCAATTTGCTCCATGAACTCTGATACTATAATTGAAGAAAAGAAGATGGCTCAGTATAAAAGTCAATAACTGATATTTTATTTTTTGGAGGGGGGATTACTTATCATTCCTAATTAAAGTTCACGCATCAACCTTAGATGAGATGATCTGGAAAATGTTTGGCTCCCAACAGTCCTTGAGTCTTAATGCTTCTGCATTGCTGTGATTTTGAAGACTACCTTCCAACACCATTAAATTTATTGTGGCTCTTTGATACATCATGGATTCAGCCCATCACATATAATTCCCATTCCTCTGATATAATCAGACTTTGCAGTGTCTCAACTCTGCTTTTTCCTTTGTGCCTTTCACTATAGTTTCTGGTCCCCCATTATTCCTTAGATCTGATTTTCCCATTAAACTAGGACACAGATTACAGATTTCTGACCTATCCACTAGTCTTCCTGTAATAATTGACCTGGACACTGTTTAACCACAATTATATTTTCAATAACTTTACAAATTTATTAAATATCTTTATTTGATGCAACATGGGGTAGGAATGGGCCATTATGGCATATAGTTGGATATTAGAGATTCTAAAGAATACATTATGTTGTTTGTAGCAGTCTTCTATTTATCTTATTTGAAAGTATAAGTTTATTTCTACTTTAAAAGAATCCTATGATGCAAGTTGACTGACTTGTCATAAACCTAAACCCATAAACATAATCATAAACTACCCCTTCACCATGATTGAACTTTACTCTGCATCAAATTGCTCTAAGATTACCACAATGTACAATTTTGGGATTCACTTTACATATACTATCTGAACTTTGCAGCAGTCTTGTGAGATAGATGATATCATCACCTATATTTTATAAATAAGACAATTATGGCAGACAGATTAAGTGACTTGTCTGGATCACACAGCAAGTAAACCTCTGAGGCAAGATCTGAACTCAGGCTTTCCTAATTCTAAATACAGTTCTCTCTTTAATAGATTACCTGGTCTTTTGTTTTTGTTATCAGCCCTTGCTCCATACAGCAATATTCATTAACTAGAGCCTCTACATGCCTCTAGTGAACTGCTAGTAAATTCATTTTCAGATAAGTGATTTTTGATTAATTTTTGGTGATTTTATAAAAAGTATTATTAAACATAATGGTCTGTATGGCATACAAAACAATCAAAAATGTGAATCCAGAACCCAGTTAAGATATAAGCATATTTTACAACCTATGGAGGATCAGGGGAAATTACCCAGAAACATTCTTACACTCAAAATTGTAGGATAAAGAGTTTCTTGTACAATTAGCATTTAGGTTACTATCTTCCCATTTTAAATGAATAGAAGTATCTGCTTCTTTTTCTTCTGTGATATCAATTAGCTTAAAATGTTCTGGATCTGTTGAGATATAGAATAAGAAACATGATATAATTTACATTTCATAATTTTAATGTTCTTTATGCCAACTTATAAATATTTAAAATATCCCTGTAACATGAATTAGAGGGAAAATCTTCTCCCCATCTTACAAATATTAGCTCAGTTAGGATGAATAATTTTGCTTGTTACTATAAGGAAAACTAAAAGTTTATGAAACTATTTTCCAGGATGGTCAGTTATAAACACATTCAATTATTTCCAAAAAATCACGTAAAAAGCATAGGTGGATGGCTAATCTTGGTCAAGATAGAATCAACTTGCTAATAGAAAAAAAAAAAAGAAGTGATTAAAACCACTAATTCAATTTTTTATAAAAAATCATATTTGGGGGAGAAGATTACCTACTGGCACACTAGCAAAACAAATTAGGAATAAATGATTATTACTTCTGTTAAATATAGTCAGATTTTTTTTGCCTATTTGTTTATTTTTAAATAAAAGTTCTTCCTTCACCAAATTTCTTCCTTGACACTTGATTCTAGCAGGATGCTTACCTTGAATTCACAAAGACTATATATACTTGGAAGCCCTAAATTCTAAAATCTTGCAATTCTTGAGTTAGAAGCCTAAGACAGATTGTCTGACTGTGATTGTGGAAAATACTAGCTAAAATAACAGAAAATAATCATCAGGAAAGACAGGATGAGATTTAAAAATTGTTTGTTTAAGCTACAACTCCAAATAAAGGCTATGTACTAAATTAGTACTAATTAAAATGGATATTTACCTGGAGGCACCTTTAATATTAAGTTTTCATGTGGACATGGTTTAATTTGTATAGCAACCAAAGAGCATTCACTAAGGTTTGTAAGACACAATCCAGGAGTTGAAAAATCACACGTGATATTTTCAGAAATATTGATATTTGCATGATATTTTCCTGAGATAAATGTATAATTCACAGTCCTATCTTTGTATTTATCTGAAAGGAAAAAAGAAGTTAGGTTTAACTTCAGAATAAATACATTTAAATGATCATATACTTATAGCCTTTTTCTTTTTCTTTTTCTTTGAAGGAGACCTTAGACAATCTTAGAACAATATTATCCTGAATAATTCTAATGAACTTATAAATACATAGCCCCAAAGTGGTAGGAGAGAGAGAAACAGATGGACCATTAAGGAAGGTAACTAATGGCTTCTTTGATCTGAATAATCTCCACCAAGTGTATAATAGAAGGATTTTATTTTTAAGAATTTATAGAATTATAGAATTTAAGAATTATAAAGAGGAGCAAGATACATCAGTTGACAGTGTATATTTTTTAGTCATAAAGGGCCATTTGACCCAACAATACCCCTACTATATCTGTATCTTTAAAAAGTTGGAGGGAAAGATATATTTGCAGAAAAAACATTCAGAGCAATTCAATTTGTGGTGGCAAAGAATTGGAAATTGAGGTAATGTCCATCAATTAGGGGTGAAAAAGTTGTAGCCTACAAGTCTAATAGAAAACTGTTGAACCATAAGAGATGATCATTTCAGGATAATTTCAGAAAAACCTGGAAAGACTTACATGAACTAATACAAAGTGAAGTGAGCAGGACCAGGGGAACATTGCACACAATAACAGCAGTATTGTACGATGATTAACTATAAATGACTTAGAGATAATCAGCAATACAATGATCTAATACAATTCTAAAAAGATTCATAATGAAAAATACTGTCCATCTCCAGAGAAAGAATTGAGAGAATCTGAATGAAGACTGAAGCTTACTATTTTTCACTTTACTTTTTGTGATTTTTTTTGTTTGTTAGTTTTTTTATGTGTTGCTTTTTTGGGGGGGGTCTGTTTTCTTTTAAACATAAGTAATATAAAAATTTGCTTTGCATGTTTGCACATATAACCCTATATTAAATTTCTTACCATCTCAGAGAGGAAGGAGTGAAGAAGGAAAATAGAGAATTTGAAACTCAAAATTTTACAAAAATACATGTCAAAATTGTTTTTACATGTAATGGAGGAAATAATAAAAAATAAAAAGAAATTAGAGATGATAGGATGAAAATATTTAAAATTTGTAATATGTCTATTGAGTGATTCTTTTAGGATTAAAGTAAATAAATATGGAACTCTTTTGTGTGTTTATTTATCTGTTGAGTGAAAGTATTGTCTTGAGTGGGAAATGCCCATATTTGGATTGGGATGCAGGTGGAAAAAATCAGGAGTTTTTTTTTATTTCTCTTGCCTGTATAGCAAATCTGTACCAGCAACTTTCATATATGTGGATCAGGGAAAACAAGAGCTCTAAGGAAGCATTCTAAGTAGAGCATATGAGAATTAGAAGGCATACTACAATAAGATCCTCTTCTTCCTTGAGACATTGTGAAAGAGAGTGAATCTCTGGTTAGTTATTATACTGGTAGTTGTAACTTTGCTGATACAAGACAATCTGGCTTATAGAGGAGTTTATAGACTATTAGTGATTAGACTATAAAGATGAAGGTTAAGTATAGGAATATGATTATGAACTGATGCAGAGTAAGATAAGCAGAACCAAGAAAACAATATGAAAATGACTATGAGAGAGAAAGAGAAACAGAGAGAGACAGAGAGACAGAACAGAAGGGAGGGAGGGAAGAAAGGAGAAGAAGGAAAGAAGGAAGGAAGGAAGGAAAGTAAGAAGGAAGGAAGGAAGGAAGGAAGGAAGGAAGGAAGGAAGGAAGGAAGGAAGGAAAAAAAGAGGGAGGAAGGAAGGAAGGAAGGAAGGAAGGAAGGAAAAAAAGAGGGAGGAAGGAAGGAAGGAAGGAAGAAAAGAGGGAGGGAGGGAGGGAGTTAGGGAAGGAGGAAAGGAGAAAGAAGGAAGGAAGAGAAGGAGGGAAGGAAGGAGGGGGGAGGGAGGAAGGAAGGAGGGGGATAGGATAAAAGTAAGAAGGAAGAAAGTGAGGAAGGAAGGAGGGAAAAGAAAGGAAGGAAAAAGGAAGGAAAGAAGGTTAGAAGAGTGAAGGGAAGAAGAAAAAAAGAAAGGAAGGAAAGAAAAAATGATTTGTGATTTTTAAAGTCCAAGTTCAGAGAGAATTGAGAAACACACATCCTTCCTTTATTGCACAGATTGGGATTTGAAGGTAGGGAATGTTGCGTATACTGTCAGACACAATTGATATTTTTTCTCTTTTTTTTTTGATTTGTTACAAATGATAATTTACTGGGAAGAAGAAAAGGATAGATATATAGCAATCTAATGGGATGCAAAACAGCTAAATAAAACAAGACAAAACTAGAGAAAATTAAATTAAAGATAAAGAGAAAATTAAAGATAAAAGCTAAAGCTAAAGAAGTTGTGATATGTTCAAAGTCATAAGCAGGTCAGTTATAGAGCCACAGATAGATCTGAAATCCTTTGATACTTCTTTCAACAGAAAAGAAGGGAAATTTTCACTTAATTATTTCAATGAAGCTGAATTGGGTAGAAAATAACAATACCATATTTTTAAAAGAAATTGCTGATGAGGAAGTGATGGTAGAAAATAGCTATTTCTTATGTGGATAGGATTGAGGAAGGTTTTTTTTTAATTAAAACTTTTTTTCATTTTCAAAATATATGCATAGACAATTTTCAATATTACCCCTGCAAAACCTTGTGTTCCAAAAATTTTTTCTCTCCCTTTTCCTCAACCCCTTATCCTACATGGCAAGTAATTCAATATATGTTAAACAATTCTTCTATACATGTTTCCACAATTATCATGTTGCACAGAAAAACCAGGTGAAAAGGGAAAAAAATAAGAAAGAATACAAAATGCAAGCAAACAACAACAAATAATAATGCTATGTTATGATCCACACTCAGTTCCCACAGTCCTCTCTCTGGGTGCAGATGGCTCTCTTCATCATAAAACCATTGGAACTGGCCAGAATCATCTCACTGTTGAAAAGAGCCAAGTTCATCACAGTTGATCATCACATAATCTTGCTGTTGCTATATATAATATTCTCCTGGTTCTACTCACTTCACTCAGCATCAGTTCATGTAAATCTCTCCAGGACTATTTGAAATCAACCTGATGATCATTTCTTATAGAACAATAATATTCCACAACATTCATATATCATAACATGATATGATATAACTTATCATTCTCCACCTGATGGACATCCACTTAGTTTCCATATACTTAGTCATTTTAAATAGTAATTTTCTATTTTTAAGCGATCAATAGAAAAAGAAGAATAACTATGGTATTCAGGCAAGAAAACCAGATTTGGAGGAGGGGACCTGGGTTTACCATAACTTATTCATTCTCCAATTGATGGACATACACTCAATTTCTAGCTTCTTGCTGCTACAAAAAGGGCTGCTATAAACATTTTTGCACATATGGGTCCTTTCCTCTTTTTTATGATATCTTTGGGTTACAGCCCCATTAAGACTCTGCTGGATTAAAGATTATGTATAATTTGAGAGCCCTTTGGGCATAGTTACATATTGGTCTCCAGAATGGTTGGATCAGTTCACAACTCCACCAAGAATATTTAGTTCCCCTGTTTTCCCACATGGCCTCCAATATTCATTATTATCTTTTCATAATGTCTTAGCTAACCTGAGAAGTATATAGTGATACCTCAAAGTTTTCTTAATTTGCATTTTTTTAAACAACAATGATTTAGAGCATTTTATCATTGGACTAGAAATTGCTTTAATTTATTCACCTACAATTATTTATAGAGGAAGCTTTTTTAAAAATGATAAATGAGATCAAAATACTTGTGCAAGAAGAGGAGGAGTTAGTGGAAAAAGATATTATAAGATCTGAAAAAGATTTAATACTAGATTGGAAAAAGCTCAGGAAAAATTTGTTTAGGATAGGGTTAGGGGCATAGGTAGCATCTTTAGAAAGGAGAGATCCTTCTTTCTTTGAGACAGGAATGAAGATTAGTCAAGACATAAAACCAAGACAAGATTAAACTTACCACATTGCTCAGTACTTGAATTATCTTCTGGAAAAGAAAAAAAAAAGAAAACAAATTATCATAGTGATTTGTCTATGGCTAAATGGAATTACTATCTTCTGTCTTCAGGTTTCATGTTCTTTCCCACCACTTGATGAAATTATAATAAGTGATAAGTAATTAGCAGAGAGTCATAGACTATTAGATCAAAAAGGGATCTTATGAAGCCCAAGATTTTTAATTAGAAAACCTGAGTTCAGATCTGTTTAACTTTGTACAAATCACCCAAATCCTCTGGGTTTCAGGTTACTCCATTTGTATAAGGACGGAGTTCTTAAAGGTTATAATCCTATGATTTAATTCAATCCCCTCACCTATACATGAAAACATAGATGTCTAAAAAGATAAAGTGATAAAGGAAGATTAAACAGGTGGCAAATGTCAGAGCTAGTATTTAGAAAAGAACTCAAGTTCAATGGTTCCATCATTAATATAAAAAAATACTAATGTCAATGATTTGGTTTTCGAAAACTTTTACTTATTTTTTTGAATAAACATGAGTAATTGGTTAGTGGAAATAGCTACTTATAATAGTATAGTTATATATTTCATGCTTTCTACCTCAAAATTAAAGTGAAATAAAGCCCCTTTGAGATCTAAATAAATATCAAAACTCATGAGCAGTATTGATATCTATCTAGTATAAATGTTGACATTAGCCTCAATAATTATATTATCTACCTGAGGTGATAAGACATGATACTCTGTTATCTCACCCAGATGAAAGATCATCTTTATAAATCAGCCACATTGGTAACTTTATACTAAGTGAATGAACTAAAGAGACATCTACAGGAAGTATATTCTGATTAGGCAAGGAACTTATTTATACTCAGGGAACTTGTATTAAACAGTGATCTAGTTCAGAAACTAAGAGTTTTATAGTAAGTAGTGACCCAGTAAACCCATTCCAGTTAAACCCTTGAGAAGGAATCCCTTACGAAGGAGAGAAGAAGGACTCCTTCTTGGTTTAGGGTTATTGCCCTCCACAAGAGGATTTGAACTTTTCCCTAAGCATGTACTAAATACTTTGGTGACTGGTGGCTATATCAATATTGGGAGAGAAGAAGTAATTAGATAAAGAAGGATCATTGAACTACAATATACCACATGTAAAAAGCTGCATCATGGCTGAGGGATTTCACTAGTGCCCTGAAAAAAAGATGGAAAATATTGCTAGCAGTCAGAAGCTATGATATACATTTTTGCTACATGAACTTTCTAAACTTAAGCCCACTTTCCCCTGGTGGTAGAGTTAGAAATCTTAGGGGAAATGTTTTGTACCAACTCTTCATACTAATAACAATACAATATACTTTCCAGTTAAAAAGATGGCAGAGAGTAGACAGGACTTTGCCTGAACTCTTCCTGGTGTCTTGATTCTGAGAGACTCAGAATCAACACCAGGTCAAACCTCTGATTGGATTTTGGAGAGACAAAATCCACAAATATTTGGAATGTAACAAATTTTCAGCAGAAGATATCTTGGAAGGAATTTAGGAAAGGTCAATATCAATCAAACTGGGGCTGGGGGAGAGGGTGAGACTCAGCTCAGTGCAGGCCAAGGGCAGGAAGATTCAGGATGGAGAGATTTGGCAGGGGGAATCTAGTGAGAGACTCTTAGCCAAAATACAGCAGCATTGTCTTCTCTCTCCTGGTTCAGAAGGCCAGTGGGTCAGCAGACTAGCTGTGAGACCTCCAATACAACTACCAAAGGCAAATACTGAGCCCCTGAAATTCAACATAACAAGCAGAATTTGGCCATGCCCACCTAGCTTGGGGAGGATGCCTCTAGCACTACCAGTCCCAGGGCAGTGTAAACCTCGGTTACCCTGTAAAGGAAGCTTGGGACAATCTCCCCTTTGCCCTAGCAGATATCAAACTTTAAAAAATGAGCAAAAAAAAAAAAGCAAAAAGACCTCTAACCACAGATAGGTATCATTGAGACAGGGAAGAACAGACCTCAAACCCTGAGGACACTAAAGGAAAATGCCTCCAACTGAAGCCTTAAAGGGAGATATAAACTGGTGTTGAACTAAAAAGACACTCTTGGAAGAATTCCAAAAAAATCTTAAGAGAGTTAAAAGAAAAATGGGGAAAGGAAATGAAAGCTTTCATTTCATTTCACAGAAATTTTCTGAAGAAAAGAGCTCCTTAAAAATACTTTTGTTGAAATGAGAAAAGATACATATACTGAAGAAAACCACTTTTTAAAAAATAGATTTGGTGAAATGGAAAAAGAAACAACTCCTTGAAAAATAAAATTGATGAAATGGAAAACAAAATCCAATGAACAAAACAACTCCTAAATTCAATTGGACAAATATAAAAAGAGGTTTCCAACTGAAGAAAATAATTCAATAATTATTCTAATAATTCTAAAATTAAATTCTAAAACTAAATTCAAAAGTTCAAAAATTCTAAAAATTAGAATTGGACAAATGGAAGTGAATGACTCAATAAGACATCAAGAATCAGTCAAACAAAACAAAAATAATGAAAAAAATATAAAATATCTCATTGGAAAAACAACTGACCTGGAAAATAGATCCAAGTTAGACAATCTGAGTGCTAATCTAAGAATTACTGTACTACCTCCAAACCACAATAAAAAACAGAGCATGGTCAACATTTTTCAAGAAATTATCAAGGAAAACTGCCCTATATCCTAGAACCAGAGAGTAAATAGCAGTTGAAAGAACCACCTATCACCTCCTGAAAGAAATCTCAAAATGAACATTCCAAGGAATATTGTTGCTAAATTTCAGAATCAGATCAAGGAGAAAATACTGCAAGCATCCAGAAAGAAATAATTCAATATCGAAGAGCCACAATCAGAATTAGCAGGATCTAGCAGCTTCTACTTTAAAGCATTGAAAAGCCTCCGTATGATATACTGGAGGGTAAAGGAGCTTGGACTGAAGCCAAAAATCAATGACCCAACATAACTAAGCATTATATTTCAGGAAAAAGGATGGATATTCAATAAAATAGAGGATTTTTGATTATTTTTAATGAAAAGACTAGAGCTGAACAGAAAATTTGATCTTCAAATATAGAACTCGAGAAGTATGAAAAGATAAAAAGGGAAGGGAAAAAAGAACTATGCTTTTTTAATTAAAGCTTTTTATTTTCAAAATATATAAATGGATTATTTTCAACATTCACCCTTTCAAAACTTTGTGTTCCAAACTTTTTTTCCTCCTTTCCCTCCACCCTCTCCCCTAGATGGCAAGTACTCCAATATATGTTAAACTCATGTGCAATTCTTCTATACAAATTTCCTACAAATGTCATGCTGCACAAGAAAAATCAGATCAAAAAGGAAAAAATTAGAAAGAAAACAAAGTGCAAGCAAACAACAACGAAAAGAGTGAAAATACTATGTTGTGATATACTGAGTTCTCATGGTCCTCTTTCTAGGTACAGATGGGTCTTTTCATCATAAGACCTTTGGAACTGGCCTGAATCATCCCATTGTTGAAGAAAGTCATGTCCACCAGAACTGATCATTCTATAATCTTGCTGTTACTGTGTATAATGATCTCCTGGTTCTCCTTATTTCATTCAGCATCAGTTTGTGTAAATCTGTCTGGGCTTTTCTAAAATCAAACTCCTGATTATTTCTTATAAAACAATAATATTCCATAACATTCAATAACAGCTTATTAATCTTTCTCTAATTGATGTACATCTACTCAGTTTCCAGTTTCTTGCCATTACAAAAAGATCTGCCACAAACATTTTTGCACATATGGGTCACTTTCCCTCCTTTATGATCTCTTTGGGATATAAGCCCAGTAGAAACACCACTGGATCAAAGGGTATGCATAGTTTGATAGACCTTTGAGCATAAAAAACAGGTTTTTAAAGGTTAAAATGTTTATATCCCTACATGGGAAGATGTTATGTATAACTCTTGAAAACTGCATCTATGTGGGGGGATACTTCGAAGGTGAGAATGTAAATTGACTTTAATATGTTGATATAAAAAAAGAAGCTAGGGAATGGAAAGGGAATTATACTGGAAGAAGGGGAAAGGGGATGCAAAATGGGGGTAAATTACATCACATAAAGAGACAGAAAAAGATCTATTACCATTGAGGGAAATAAGGGAGGCTGATGAGCATTATTTGAACATTAATTTCATCAGATTTGACTTAAAGATAGAATATGATACATATTTAGTTAGATATAGAAACTTGTCTCATCCTACATTTTAAAGGAAAGTAGAAGGAGAAAGAGGAAAGAAAATGGGGAGGCTAACAGAAGATAGAATAAAAGTAGAAGGAGAAAGGGACTAAAAAGGGGGAGGAGTTAAAAAGGGAGGGCAGATTGAGTGAAGTGGTGGTCAAAAGCAAAATGCTGGTGAGGAGGGAAAGATGAAAGAAATGTATAACTTGGGGAAAATAGTGTGGTATGAAATACAGAGTTAGTAATTTTAACTATGAATGTGAATACAGTGAATCCTCCCATAAAACAGAAGCAGATAGCAAACTAGATTAAAAGCCAGAATCTTGAAATATGTTGTTTACAAGAATCACATTTGGAGCAGAGAGATACATATGAAATAAAGGTAAAAGGCTAGAGCAGAATCTATTGTGATTTAACTGAAGTAAAAAAGCAAGAGCAGCAATACTGATCTCAGATCAAGCAAAAGCCAAAGTAGATCTAAATTTAAAAAGACAAGGAAGAAAACTACATCCTGCTGAAGGGATGATGAAGTAACACCAATACTAAACATATATGCACCACATGCCATAGTATATAAATTTTTAGAGAAGTTAAGAGAATTGCAAGAAGAAATAGAAAGCAATTTACTAGTGGGGGATATTAACCTCCCTCTATCAGAATTAGATAAATCAAACCACAAAATAAACAAGAAGGAAGTTAAGGAGATAATTAGAATTTTAGAAAAGTTAGGTGCGCTAGACCTTTGGAGAAAATTGAATAGGGACAAAAAGAAATATACTTTTTTCTTGATAGTACATGGAACCTACACAAAAATTAACCATGCATTAGGGTATAAAAACCTCAAAATCACATGTAGAAATAATAAATGCATCCTTTTCAAATCATGATGCTATAAAAATTACATGCAATAAAGGCCTATGGAAAAATAGACCAAAAATAATTGGAAACAAAATAATCTAATCCTAAAGAATGGTTAAGTAAAACAACAAACCATAAAAAACAAGCAATAATTTCATCCAAGAGAATAACAATAATGATACAACATAAAAAATTATTGGATGTAGTCGAAGTAGTTCTTAGGGGAAATTTTATATATCTAGATGTATACTTGAATAAAATAGGGAAAAAGAAGATCAATGAATTGGGCATGCAACTAAAAGTCAGTTAAGTCTGGATGACTGATTGATATCAGCTGATAATCATGAGGAGAAAGGATAATGGCAGAGCTAATGAGCTATATATACCATTAATAAATTCTTCCAATTCCTCAAGGGTACCCTAGATCACTGAAGAGATATGTAGCCATCATTTGCAGATCCATTCAGATAGGAGTTAAGATAAGTATGTGTATGTTTTAACTGAAAAGAAAGGGTGAGTAACTTATTGGTGCTGTTTTTAATTCTGACTTGCCTTTTGACTCTCCTTCAGGTAGAACAGAATAAAGATAAGTTATTAATTTAAAAAAAGACTAAGAAAATAACATGTAACTCCAGAAGTTTAGTCAGAAGTGACTACAGCAAGATAGGAAAGATCTCAAGGTCTCTGACGTTCCTGTCAATATTCTTTGTTGAAATTCAGAAACTTCTACCATCAAAGTGAGATACTCTGACTACTGTGAATTTTATGATCAGTCTATGAATGCTCCTTCTGCTTTTAGATTATCATGCCCTACAGAAACTACATAGGTGTCAACTATATATCTATAGCTGTTTGATCATGAAACTATTCTAGTTTAAAGAATGATCTTTTTCCTTTTAGTATCCAGAACCATCATAAACAATAACAACAACAACAACAGTGGCCTCATTTGGTCATTCTATTGGATTGATTATAAGGTTTGCATAGGCCTTTTTTATCATAAAAATATAAATTGTACCAATGACACAAACAAAATATCCTGGACAATTTGACTGTAGAAATGCAATGATTCTGACTAATTTCACTATTGTTGTGCCTCAATAGCTGAAGATAAAATTTTCAATTACATTCAGAAAAAGAAAGTTTAGTAAAATTAGTTCCTTTTTATGAGTAGATGTCCATTCAGAGAATGTAAAGTCTACAACGACTGTGTATCAGTTTGTACCTTTTCTTGAATCATACAAGGCAGGGCTAAAACTTGAGGGGCTGTCTGTGGTAGTTTGGAGTTTTACATTGACTGTAGAATCAGAAACATCTGCAAGGAAAGCAAAAGAAAAATTGACCATTAATCAATGAACTTGCTATTTGAAAATGGAAAGTGAAAAGTTTCTTCTTATTTTTCAAAAGTGAATTGTTTTTAAAATGTGAAACATTGTTCATTTTCATATCAATTGTATTTGATTTACTCTTAAAATTTGAACAAGCAAAAGATAAAGGTTTTAGACAAATTAAATCATTCCTAATTTATTTTTTCTAGATGTAATATATATCACCAATATAGTTGACCTATCTAAGATGCAGGAATATCCTAAGAATTTTCTTAAAAAATATAAAAGTTAAGTAACTCATTCAAAATCACACAGTTATATTTATTGTCAATGGCAGGATTTGAATTGAGTGTTTCCTGATTCCAAGTCAATACTTTACTATTGACTTCATTTAAGTAAAAACAGAAATTGCATATAGCATAATTTTTAATTAAAAGGCACATTTAAAAAAAAAACTAATACATTTTCCATCTTCTAAAATTTGTAAAATTCAATATCTATATATATTTTTGTGAACAAAAGAGCTATTTCTAGACTTACCCTGGCAAGCCTTACCCATCCTTACTATCTGGAGATTTAATTGTGAGAAGAACCAAACCTGAAATATTATCAGTGATGGTGATGGCAGTAGTGAGTGAAGGAAGGACAGCAGAGCTGTTGCGTGCTGGATTGAAATCTGTTACTGATGTAGAGTTTGAGTCTGCAGGTAAGGATGTGGGGGTAAGCATTTCTGGTTTATAATCTATAGTAAAGAAGGAATTAGTAACTATTATTTCTTTCTGTCACACAAAAACAAAGACTTAAAATTCAAAGTTAACATTATAACTGCATCTGTAAAGAACCTGACTAGCAAAATTACTTGTTTCCAAGTATTTTCTCATTTCCAGATCTTAGAAAATATGTGAAACAAGCTGTACCCAGTACAGTCACTGAGAATAAATGGAAGAAACAGAACCATCACTGGTACTTACAGCAAGTACTAGAAAACACAATCCAGAGTATGTTACAAAATAGTCCCTCAAAATTAGCTTTTAAAGCCAATACAGTTGTAAAAGAGTAAGAAGAGAAATCACAAAGTGCTGTGTGAAGAGCAAGAATCTGAGAAACCAGAAGACCAAAACCTGAGACGGTCTTAGGTAGGGATAGAAAGAGGTTCCTCTGGAGTGTGGCTTCCCATCTGGTAACTTCTGATGTACATAAATTATTCTTAATGAGTTGGTGAGTTCATTTATTTTCATCTGTTGACAATGCCTTTGAAATTATTATACCTTAAGAATAACTCCATAACCTTTCCCTAGTTAACTTAGAAAATCTTGTCTGATAGAATTATATTTCTAGGGCTAGAAAAGTCCTTGGAGATCATTTAGTTTAATACTCTTTATTTTTTAGATCAAAAACGTGAGTTCCAAGCATATTAAATGGCTTGCCCAAGGTCAAACTTTGGGTCAGATTTTGAATCCAAGTCCTCTAACTCCAGAACCAATACCTTTTTCTGTGCCAGATGTATCATAACAGAGATAATATTCTCTAATTTCATTAAACAAACAGCAGATATTTACAGAGCATTTACATGGTACTTAGTTAAAGTATGGGTGAGATCCTATAGACAAACAAAAGAATCTTTGGGTGCTAGGCTAACGGACTGAGAACAGATCAATTTTTATTAAGAGCAATGAGAGATCTTTTTTATCTATAATGCTATCTCAAAATATGAATAAAAACATAGCATACATTACAAAACATTTCCCCTTCCTAACAGCTGCAAAGCTCTCTATTCATCATTGCTGAATTCTCAAAAGCCTCAATTTTGAGAATTATTTAAGTATAGTAGTTGAGGGTTTCCATAATTGTCACAATCCTAGAAGTAAGACTAAAACTCAAAAAGTTAATAAAACATCTAAATGTGCTGGTAAATTTTGAGCAAGTGGTTGGTCAGTGGAGGTATGATTTGCCACATGCAAAGGAACTGGGCAAACCTGTTGAGTTATTCGCTGTATCAGCGATGAGTGTGGGAAAGACAGCAGGACTGCTGCTGAGTGTTTGGTTGACAGATCCATCGGAGAGAGCGTGAGAGGCTGCATGGGTGGTAAGATGGATGCTCTTGGTTGGTGACACACCTGAGGTAAGAAAGTAAGATTGTTATGTTAGTTTCTCCCTGACTTTGGATAAACTACTCAAATGCTAAGAAATTATAAAATGGAATTTTCCAAGGGTCCTCTATGTTGTGAAAGTATCTTCATCTGCCAATCTAATAACTTAGGTAGCTAAGTCCAGGTAGGTTTGGGAAAAAATACCCCATAGCCTCTGCTTTTTTTTTTCTTTTTATATTGCCCTAAAGTGTTATTTATTACTGATACCTCTAAGTTTAAGACCCTGGGGGCTTTTTTGGCTCTAATCCTATCCCTGGTGAGACACAGCAGAAAAAGGGAACAAAGGATAAAGAAATCACCTGCTTTTGATTCCGGCAGGGTTCTTCATTTTGACTGAGTATGTAATAGTATCTCCTATATCTAATTCAGAAGAATCACAATTTAAGAGAGATAAATACTCCCCTTTAATGGATTTCTTCCTCAATCTTTTTTTTGATCTGACCCTTTTAAGGTCAATGTAGAACATCTTATCCAGCACTGAGGTTGCATGGGAATTCCCTGGGCCCCTGGTGGAAGGAATTACTTCACAGAAAGAAACTTGCAGAATGATTTGCCCTCCTGAGAAAGATCCTAGATATGTTGCTTTTTGCAATAATATGAGCCTGACTACTGGGGATGGTAAGATATGTAAATATGCTTCATATATATTATGTTCATTGACATATTTTGTAGTTGTGGTCATATATATAATTTTAGATCCATTCCTGGGCTCAGGATGCTCTATGAATACACACAAAAAAATAGATTTCCTTCATGACCTGAGTCAGGAATTGAAAACAAAGAAAGGTAGCCATTAGTTCAAGGTGATGTCTGTCAACTTAACTTGGCCAATAAGTGTGAGGCTAAAATGGAGCCAGGAGATAATAGAAGTTTGGAACAGCATGTAGTCATAGGATTTAGAGTTAGGAGAAACCACAGAGGTCATTGAAACAACCTATTCATTCTAGGTATGAAACAAGTGAAACATTATATTCCACAGAAAATTTTGGTCCTCTTCAAGTCGCGATGATTGTATACATAGGTTCTCCTCAGCAAATTGCCCATCATAGATCATTTTTTTCACTCCAATAAAAAGATTCTGCCTTTCTTTTAACTGCTGACCTGATATATTTTGCTCAAGGTTTGGGTCCCTATAGCATAGACCTCTAGTTTACATAAGTGTCTAGAATTTTAAGATACTTTACAGAAGTGTCTATCTTAACACACTATCGTTAATTCAGATCTCTTTCTAGGGAAGCTGTCTATCTGGGGTGTGAAAATGTGGAATTTTAAAGAACCAAAGGACAGCATAAGGATATCGGGTTTAAGGCGTATACAAAAGGCTACTTATAAGTAAAAGTAAATGTAGAGGAAAGGGCTGAGTATTTCAAGGGAAGCTGTCTATTTGGGATATGAAAATGTAGAATTTTAAACTATAAAAGGACAGCATGAGGATATTGGGTGTAAGGAGTATACAGAAGGCTACCTATAAGTAAAAGTAAAGGTAGAGAAAAGGGAAATGGAAAAGAACTGAATATATCTTTCCTTAATTTTGACAAGGTCTTTCAAAGTGAGCTTTCTCTCTTCCTGACTCATATTTAGGTATAAGCTCACATATGATCTTCTGTTCAGAAACTACCAGAATTTACCCAAAGAAACTTTTCTTTCAAGAATCAGATTTCAATATGAAATAGGTTCAAAATTTCCTTATTGTAATTTTTAATATTTTCATTCTCTCAAAAGCCAACCTGTCACATCAGTAGCAAAAGTTTTGACATTACTGCCAGAATCCGAGGATACATCAGCTGAAGTAATAGGTGAGTTAAGAGAAGCCATGGTCACTGTGGCACCATTTTCTCTTTCAGAGATGCTTGCGGGTAAGAATGCAGTGGAGCGAGTAGGTGGTGGGCCAGTTGGAAGTGAAGAATAGGGCTTTTGAGCCTCAATTGTTCCTGCTATGTGATGGTAGGTAGAAGAAAGCAAAAAATTATATATGATAGACATCTTAATATCGGAACATAGCAGATTCGATCTTTTCCTTTAATTATTTTCTTCTCTAACAGGCTATGATGAGTTATAAACAAAATGAAAGACAGTATTTACCCTTTCACTAGATATATTCACAACATCATTATTTATCCAAAATAACAAGTGATTTGGTAAAATTAGTATTTTTTTTTTTAAAGAACTGGCAAAGATAAGAGAACACTTTTCAGGGATGGAAAGGGAAGACATAGTTGAAGTTAGTAAAGAACTAGAGAGAGGGGCAGAAAGGCTTGGGGAAAAGAACAGAGTGCTGTTTTGTTTTGTTTTTTTCCAGCAACTTTCACAAAGAAATTACCAAACAGAAATTCAATTCCACAAATACTTATTTTGAAAAAAAGTCTCTGAATTTAAACAACTGATGAATATACTTTTTTTAATTGCTAACATGAGTAACACAAATGTTTAAACATTCTTTCTTTGACAGTTGATTCAAAGGATGCCTTGTGGGGAAAAAAATTGTAATTAGTCTCTATGACATAAACCACAAAACAATATTGTTATCCCTTTAATACTCTTAGCAAACAATTATGAATCTCTCAATCACAAATTTATTTCAATTAAATAGAATTATTTCTTCCTATAAAATCTCTCAAAATAAATTTCATAATTTACTAATTATAAAAAGCAATACTTCTTTGCATTTGTAGTAGTAATCTCTTTCTTACATGAAATGAAAAAAATTTGAAATAGAGAAACTTTATTTAAAAGACCAAAATCATGTAAGAAAAGAATAAGACATAGATCATCCCTATTTATCTGCTAGCTACTGGAATTGTAGCAAAGATGATTTCAATGAGATTACTGATGCTGAGCTTAGATCTTAATAATTTTGTTCAATTACAAGGCAGTTATTTCATCCACCTGTACAAAACTCCATAAAACAATGAATATTGGGAAATAATAGCAGGATAGAAACTTCAGAACTAGTTTTATCTTAACTCTGCCAAAAACATGAGAGCAGTTAGATTACAGAATTACTCATAACTGCCTATGTAAACAGCTTATATATAATTATAAAGTATCTTATACCTTATGACATGACAATATTATCCTTTAAGTAGTACCACCTTCTTCAATACTGAGATGTATTCTTTATCATTCTGTTTTAGCTCAATCAATTTGGTTCATCTTTCACAGTGGCTTGTAAGCAAAACCAGATTGAGAACAATTATTATGGCAAAAGACTGGGAGAGTTAAGAGGAAAGAATAAAAGGGACTGAAGAATGTGACTGAGAAGGGAAAAAAAAGAGGTTAAAATGGAGTAGAGAAAGGAACCAAAGAATAAGAGGGAAGAGAGGAATTTACAAGCAAACCTGGGGAAAATAGAAATTAAAAAGTGTAAAAAAAACTTTGGTTTACAAAAGCTTACATATGGAATGTCACTAATGTTCAGTGAACCCAAGTCCTCTGACTTTTGTATTTCTTGTGATGAAAACTGTCATTTTGAGAATACCTGACAGTTATCTTAGAAACAAGCATGAACAACAAAAATATTTTTAAACAAATAGGTAAAATAAGTAATAGAAGACAAAAATATTAGCCTCTTACCGTCTACACCGTTTGTGTCTTGTCCTGTAAAAGAGAAAGACAATATATCAATACAAAAGTACACAGTTTTTATACAATCTCTTAAACATCAGCAGTTAAGCAGGACTTTTCAGGTTTTTGCTACCAACATAATTGAATTCCACTCCTTCTCTTAAAGTTAAATATTAAATTAAAATAAATTAATTAATTAAATACAAATAATTATAATTAAATTATAATTACTTAAATATAAAATTAAGCATTAAATATATCACTGTCCACATTAAACTTTATTTTTCAAAATTTTTCATTTTTTATCATTGTTTTCTCTTTACAGCATAAACAATAAAATAGGTCATAAAATAGAAGGGTTTTGTTGTCGTCACTGTTTTGTTTTATTTTTTTTTTGCAGTGAAATGGTGACAATTTGAGTAAAATTCTAATTCTGCTAGTGAAAATTAATGAGACTTTGAGCAAGTTATTTGGTACCATGAAAAGAGATTATGGAGTCAAAGGACTTAGGTTCAAATTACTGATGCAAATTGCTTAGTCTTTTTTAATATCAGTTTCTTCATTCAAAAAATGAATGGAATAGGCCAGTTGATTTCACTTTCTCTAGATCTAGATGAATGACCCTATCTATAAAATAAGAAATTCTTAATTTTGAGTTTGGGAACTTGTTTTTGTTTTACTTTTAGTAATTCTAGTCAATATAATTGGTATTATATTGTTAATATAACTGGCATCTTTTGTAATCTTTTACAAAGTATTTTATTGTATTGTAAAATATTCTAATATAAGTTCTCTAATATTCACCAGTCTGTCAAAGGGATCCATCAGACAAAAAAATTACTTCTGACCCATATCATATCTAAATTTGTATCTCTTTCTATATCTTATTTGACTGATAAATTGGTACAATCCCAGTTTCAGATATACTTAATAGCATCTTTTGTGAAAAAAATATTCTAAGCCTCATTGAGAAAAAAATTTTCATGTGGCCTAGAAATGGTCACTTTTTCTATAGGTAGATGAGAGCAAACTCACAACACTGCCAATTTAACTTCCACATAGTTTTGAGAAGTTATCTTCTCAACAGTTGCAACCATATCACCATCTCCTTAAATTCCATTGACCCTTATAATCTCTAAAATTAAGCTTCTGTTCTTTTGTTTAGCATTTAAAGCCCTTCATAATATGATTTATTAGGAATTACTCTTCTTTATAGACTTACAAACCTACTGGCCTACTTATTCTTAGAACATAACATTGCACCAACTTTTGCCCATACTAGAGATCCTCATGATTGGAATGTTTTCTCTCTTCATCTCAGTCTTAGAATCATGTGCATTTAAACTCAGGTTAAATGCTATCTCCAAAATAAAATCTTCTCAAGCTCCCTAACCATTAGTAGCCCTTTTCACATTATCTTATACCATTTATGAAACGTGTCCCCAAAGCCCTAAGGCAGTTAAAACTGCATAGGTCACATTTCCTTGCAAGCGAATATTTATTATTTCCCCTGATAAAATGAAAGCTATTTTCAAACAGGAACCATTTCATTTTTTTTGTCTCTATCTTCATTATCTAACATAATGATTAGCGCATAGTAGAAACTTGCTAAATACCATGATTTGATTGAATGATTAATTAGTGGTGTATATGGACTCAAAGATCATTTTGTGTCACCCTATGCAATGAACAACTGATTTACAGTAAATCTTTCTTAAATATAGTAGCCCTAAACTACAGATTTTCTTCAGTAAACATCAGTTCTATGAGTAACACAAACTTCTTCAGTCATTTCCCCTGGTTTACTCCCTGCCAAAATTATTGTCTTTTTTGCAATCAAGTTTTCCTATAAGATGGCTATATAACTATTTTATATATTTATTTTCCCCATAATCAACTTCTCTTCATTTTTGATTCTCTTGCTTAATTGTTCATTTTAAGATTCTTGAGAAGTGTCTTCACTGAATGTTCTCTTTGCTTTTCTATTTTTGCCACTGAAAATCTTTCCCACCAGCTCAAATGCCACTTCCTTTATGATGTCTTCCATGATTACCACATCTTAGAGTACAATAGAAATATTTTTCCATGGCCATTTATTTTTGAAAACGAGCACATCATTCTTGCATGTATGAAAAATATTAGGTCTAAAAGACAAATAGTTCTTTATTCATGTCTTACAACAATGATGCATTACAGTGTAGAGAGGGACCTTTGTTTCTGGTCATGGTTACAAAGCATAAGTCCTACAATGTGCAACAAGTTGGAAAGGCATCACAATATGGACTATGATGAACAATATGTGCATCATCTAAGGGAAAACCTAGCTGAATTTAGAGTAGCTCATCACCAAAAGGTGAGCCACCAGGAGATGACATTTTGGGAACCCAAAATAACTTCTGAAGGAAAGTGTTTTTGTTCCTTCTCAATTCTAGTATCTTTCCTCTGTCAATTACTTCCTTCATATAGCTTCTTTGTACTTTTTTGTTTGTTTTCTTTCCCTTTAAAAGGGAATGTATGCTCCTTGAGCACAGGGACTAACTTTTGCCTTTCTTTGCATCCCCAGTGCTTAGCACAGTGTAAGGCACATAGTAGGTCCTTTATAAGATTCAATGAAGTTGTAGATCTATATGGAGGAATCATATACATCAAAGAAATCATGGCTTTTTGAACAATGGAAGTTATGTTATTAATTATCAAAATGTCTGCCATAGGAACCCAATAAGTCTCTATAAGTTTTACTAAGGAAAAGAAAATAGGATCTAGTACTAAATAGTCAATAAACATTGGCTGCTGTAGTAATAGCCTACATAAGAAATAAAGGGAGTTCTAAACATGAGATATTGGTAGTTTGTCCTTTGACCTTGATCTGGCATTTCTTACTTCAGTTTTACCCATACAAAAAGGAGAAGCAAAATGAGACTACTTTCATCACATTATTGCAAGAGAGACAGAAATGACTGCAAAAATGAATGCAGATATAAATGACTTACCATTCAAAGTCATTTACTATGGCAACGATGAGAGCGATGTTTAAAAACTGAAGGTGTTTCTCAATCTAACCTACAACATTTATGACTAATAATATCAAACTCAAATGAGAATGGAGGCCCCTAAAAACATATATAGGGATCTTTGTGGATGAAATTGCCTTAGGAAATACATTTTAGTAGTATTTTCTGTTATATTTTTATTCATGTTGTTTATGTTTCCTAAATACTCTTTAATCCGGTTGTGGAAGCTGCAGAAAGTACAAAGCATGTTTGACACCTATGTTGTAAAGCAGGAGTTCTTAATATTTTGAGCTTGAAAGATTTGGGGCAGTCTGGTAAACTTAAGCACTCCTCAGAAAAATATGAGCTTTTTTTTTTTTATCCCATGAAATGAAAATTTTAGGATTAAAAAGAAAATAAATGGGATTTTTTATCTACATATTCACAGATAGAATTTTTAGCATCAGAGAACTCCAATTTATAAACTCATGCATGCAACAGACCCTATAATATATTCAATTTATTCTATTACCAACTTCCATTTTATCTACTTTCATAATTGAAGGGAAGTTAGCTATGGCAATGGATAAAGCACTGGGTCTAGAGACAGGAAGACCTGAGTTCAAATTTAGCCTCAGACAGTTGCTAGCTATATGACCCTAGGACAATCATTTAACTCCTGTTTGTTTCAGGAGTTTTTCAATAATAAGTGATTTTCAATAAAAGTACTTACTTTCTAGGGTTGTTGTGAGGATCAAATGAGATAATAATTATAAAATACTCAGCATAGTGCCTAGCACATAGTAAGTATAAATAAATATTAATTTTTAGTAGTATTATCGTCTCATAAAATAACCTATTCTATTAACAAAATAGGAGAGATTATTTAAATTTTGAAACCTCCTGATTAATATTGATCTTACAATCTATCAATATTCTAAGTTGAAGTAATGAAGCTTTTCAATAGAAACTGAATTTTTTTAAAGTGGTTGGAAAGAAGACCATGAGACAGAGGAGATTTATCAGTTCTTACTTCACAATAAATGGCAAAATGATATCAATCAAATACTGTCCACCTTTGGAAACATGTATTCCATTTGAACTCTCACATTCAGATTGTCCTAATATATAGTATTTATAAAAAGAAAATTTTCTGAGAAGTGGTTTTGTGAATCATTAAAATTGTAGTTCTTATGAAGACATATAAAGAAAGACTATCCACATCTAGAAAAAGACTAATAAATAGAAATATACATAGAGAATAATTTAAATATACATGTACATATATGTATCTATACATATATGCTCATGTGCACACACAAATATATATATATACACACTTATTTGTATTTAATCTCTAGGGTGAGGAAGAAGAAAAAAAAGAAATTTACATGATAATTTTATTATATATTTTAAAAAACAACTAGTTATATAATGGATAAGTAGTTTCATATGTAATTATTTTTTATTATACTATATTATGGAAATGCTTGTTTTATTACATAAAATAAAATAAATTTTAAAATTGTAGTTCAAAGAAAATTTCAAGTGATAAGGCTAATATTTAAATTTATTTAATCCATCAAATTGGTTTTGATACAATGTCATACTTTACTAACAAAAAGACCTCCATTTATGGTACAGAAAAATGATTAGCATTTAAGTGGAAGCACTCAGATCACCACTCCTATTTAGGTAGACAAGCCTACCCTGATAGAACAACACAAGAATGGGATGCTTCATCTTGCACTTATCTATATTGGCTTTTCTATACAGGAAACAGTTGTTCAAAAATAGTAGAGAATCCATGTTAAAGACCATGTTACAGAACTGTCTTACCTTTCCCTCCAAAAAACCCACAACAATTCAGTGTCTTCATAATATCACAGCCTTTCCTTCTTTCCAGTTCTGTTATTTGCTGCCATGCTTTTGCCAAGCAACAGAGCCCCTCACATTCAATATTTATCTCCTGTTATCATTTCATTCTGTCTCAGGACTTGTCTTTTTTCCTCGGCTTAGTGCTTTTGCTTAGGTGCTGTTCCTTACCATTAAAAACAATAATTTTTCTCCACAAACTGTTTCATGGCCAGAATCTCTACACAAATCACATCCTGCAGCTTTTTAAAACAAAGCCCCAGGCCTAACCACCACTATTTAAGTAGAATACTAAGACATGGTAAGGAATATATAAACTTCTGGTTCCTGGCATACTGAGATCAAAACACAGTTTGTCATCTAGGACACTGATTTACCATAAGGGTCCCTGTAAGACTTCTCATCAATATGACAAGTGACATCATATCCATTCAGCTGCACAAAAATTCCTATTATTTTAACATTCCAAAGTGAAAAAGGAAACAGAAAAAGAAAAAGGACCTGGAAGCCAAGGAATTATGCAAGGCTGGGGGGATGCAAGCTGAATGTTTCTGGCAACATAAAAACTACAACCAAACACTTTGATTATTTCACCAGTGGATGAGAAGAAAATGAGAACTTGATTTTTTAAACGGAATTTTTGAAAAAAAATGAAAAATTTTAATTGAATTTTAAAAATTCAAATTTTCCATTAAAAAATCAAACTGCTCTACAGATAATAGTAAAATATTATATATATATATATATATATATATATATATATAAGATTTTGCATACAACAATCTAATTAGAGATTGACAATTGATTATCTATGGAACATCAATTGCCCAAAGAACTAATTCCCCAGCTGCCAGGCTTATACTCACTTTACACATCATTCACCCTTACCTCTTTCCTCCTTATATTCTTTATACATGCAAAATGAGGTGAAGAATGAATGTAAAAATGGATAAACAATGGACAATCCTATTTTTCTCTTAATCATGAGCTTTTTAAAGAAAATGTCCTATATCATTTTTGTTTCTTTTATCTTTTGTGAGCTGGACCATTTCTTTAGTTCCCCTCTCTTTGCATATGCTAATAGAAGCGATGATTTCACTGATGTAGGGAATTTCCAGATGAAGAAACTTCCTCTAACAAGGCATATTATCTTCTCTTATTGTTACTTAGGTCATTGGAAAGTCAAGTGATTTGCTTATGATCCCATAACTAGGATATGTGACAAGTGGGACTTGTAACCAGGTTTTCCTGGCTCTAAGATCAGCTCTCTCTTCCTATTGTATAACATTGCTACCCTACTCCCAGAGGGTAAGATATATAATATGTCAACTACTACGTAAAGAAATGGCCTGTGAAGAATCTAACTTATTCTGTACTAGTGCTCTTAAAAAGAGCCTTTAATCAATCAATAACTAATAATAGTTTTTAGACACAATGCTAAGTTCTAGGGATACAAGTGTAAAAACTGAAATAATGAAATAATCCATACTAAAAGGAACTAGCATTCAAACATGGGAGAGAAGAGCATCTTTTTAAAATCATAGCTATTGAATAATGTTATGTTTAGGAGATTTTCTAACAATCACATAAAATTGGTGCTATTGATACTATAGTTAGATGTTAGGATAGAAGCAAATTAGTTTGTGTTTACCAGTTTAAGAACTTCTGTTGTTTGCTATTGTATTACAAACATTTAAAGCCTGCTATGATTACATCAATGTGCTTATCCCTAGCAATAATGCAGAATGCAATCCAATCATTTCTGGCCATCTTGTGGTACTGTTGTCCATATCCTCCCATTAGTTTGCAATTGGGTGGATGGGTGGGGGAATCTAATGTGCCAACAGCCTAACTCAATTTCCTTTAACATCATGAAGATACTAATAGAGCACAAGAAATCCCTGGTTCCCTTCATGACTCAAGACTCCGAAACTGCTTTTACCTTTCTCCTTCCAATAGTATATTTGATGTTCTGTGTTTTCTGTAGACTTACATGTGTGTACTGTTTCCCTTGGTATAATATAAGCTCCTTGAAAGAAGGGGATGTATCATTTGATTTATTGATATCATAGTAAGTAATTATTGAACCTCTTGAATGTTATAAGATGAAGCAGAGATAGAACCAAAGTACATTTATTTGTTCCATAATAGAAATAGACAAGAAAAGGATAAAGCTACAATAATAAATGTACTTTGTAAAGTTTATAAAGTTCTTTGCTCACAATAATGAGACAAGAAACTTTTGCTTATATAATAATAGTTAATATCTCTTTCTGAAAACATATGTAAACTGATTCCTTATTTGTCAAAGAATTTTGTTTGCTAATAAATTGATAAATTGCCAATGCATAGTATGATAGAAAAATCACTGACCAGTGACAGGGACAAGTATGTTTCTAATTGTGATTCTGCCATTATTAGCCATTACTGCCTTAAGCAAGTCAATTATTTTTTCATGGACCTCAGTTTGCTCATCTGTAAAATAAGTGACTTGAACTTGACCTCTAAGGACTATTTATAAAACATCTATGTGTTTTTTTTTTATTTTGTGTATTTCTTGTGTTATTCAAACAAATTAATAAAGTAGAGTAGGTCACTAAAGCAGAGTGGTTGTGTATTCATTGCCATGCCATATTAGCTATTAAAATCAGACCCTCAACTTCATGTTGATCTTAGTTTATAAATGGCCAAGTTGTTTTCATTATTTTAACAAGATGATATTTACTAAGAACTCAATAGATGGCACCATAACCCCAAAAAAGTCTGACACATCCTGTCAGAGAGCTACTTCCCATTATAATCCTGTTGTGAGACACCAGAGGAATGGAATAGATACATTAAAAAGATGAAAATGTAGATCACAGAATATTTGATCTTCAAAGCCATGTTATTCCAACACATGTATTGTTACTGAATTTACCTTTCCCAATATGTTTCTTTTACAACTTTAAATGTTTAAATGATCATATATCAAAGTTACCCTTGAAGTCACACCCCTAAGTCCTTGATCTGAGACTTTAGCAAGAATATTGCTAGAATCAGTTTGAATGAAAAATGATATCTCAAAAGACAGATATAGTTTTAATTTTTTTAAAGAAAAAGAATAAAATTCCAAAGGGTTTAAGTATTTTAGTCTGACTGGAACTAAAAATCTGGTAAAATATAGGCTGAAAAAAAGCAGAATGAGTGCTGTCCTTGGAATCTATGCTAACTATTATGAAAGATTTGAAATTTTGCGGCTAAAGAGGAGTGACTCAAATGTCCATTCTCTAAATTTTTTGGTCTTGGGTCCTACTTACACTTTTTTAAATGATTGAGGATCTCCAAAGAGTTTTTGTTTATATGGATTATATTTACCATATTAGAAATCAAAACATTTTATGAAATTCGTTTAGACTTTGTGAACCTACTTGAAGGATCTTAGGAACCTCCAAGTAGTTCCCTGTGCTAATTTAGATTTGAGGCCCAATTACTGAAAATCGATAATGACCAACATAACCTCAAAAAAGAGCTATTTATATCAGACCTAGCACTAGAAAATCTACCTTTTGAGCTCCCATCCATTGTTCAAAAGAACAATTCTACCCAAGGAGGGAAAATTGCAATGGATGTATTTGCTCACTAGTTATCACAGTCAACAGGAAATGATTCTTGTCCAGAAACTACTCAAAGCAGTGGCAATACAAATCAGGATAGCAAAAACATTTCTAAACAAAAATCTGTGATTCCATATAAGAGTTTTCTTTCTTCCAAAGGAGATCACAGCCTATTGGTAATAGCTAATATTTAGCCAATGTTCTATAATTTGCAAATACCTTACATAGGTTTTACTTGAGCCTAAAACAAGCCTGTGAGCTGGATACTACAAATATTTCCATCTCAGCTTTACAGATGCGGAAACTAAGGGTCAAAGGCATTATGGAACTTGCCTATAGCCACACAGATAGTGTCAGAGAAGAATTTTGAACTGAGGTCTGCCTGACTAAATTGAGAATTGCAATAACTATGAGAGATTGTTTCTTAATTCCTTCTTAGTGCATGTCTATGATTAAATAAAAAACAAAACCATAACTTAGTGGCCAATCTTCTAATAATAGACTTATCTTGAAAAAGTTAGATTAGCTTTCAGGCAACAGATACACAATCTGTTTACTGGGACTGTACCAAAAGTCATTGAAATTTGGTAGGTTTTGCCAGAGATTATGCTGGATTGAAATAAGTTTTAAAAGCTAGAATATCTCCAAACCATGATGATATGTTCCAGAGGTACTTCAGTGAAGGTCAGCAAAGTGCTCAGTAAATTGATGAATCAAGGGATCTTAGAAATCATCTAGGACCACAGGATAATGAAATTTAAAAATAGATCTAGCCTAAACTTCACCTTCTGACAATAAAAAGAACTGTATTTGAACTTGGGAGATCTAGGTTATGGTCCCAATTCTGCCAATGTGTAATCTGGTGTATAAATCACTTAATACTAGGACTGGGTTTCCTTAATCTAAAAAAAAAAGGAAGGTTTGGGTGAAAAGATCTTTAAAGTTGCACTTTGTTATGAGATTCTCAAGTTCTGATTCAGTGATTCCTCTAGGAGGGGTGTGCTTCATTCAATAGAGTACCTTGGTATAAAGTGATATTTAATACTATTCTAACATTTAATGACTTGAGAGTACTTTTTGTGATTAATTTGGACAAAATGTAGAATTATAGAACAGGGTCAAAGTTACATCTGTCAATAAGTGGAAGCTTGATAGTATTATAGAAAATTTAAAAGAAATACAAACTATTTGTAACTATAAGAAGTTGCCAATTCTTTTTAGCAGAGTCAGGTAGTATGCTTGCAAAATTAGTTACTTTGATATACCAGTGATCCATGGTTTTAGTGATGCAGCTATATCTTCTACCAGTGGATATTAAAATTCCTATTTAGATGCCAGAATAATACATTTGATGCAAGAGCCAAGAAGATTAATCCCCCCTACAACCAATCTGGTGAGGGAACTCTGCAAACTTATCTAGGTTTATTCTCAAGACAGCAGAAGTATTGTCCATCGCTAACCCCATGTGCAAAATTTTTTAACTTTTGATAAGGTATTCCAGAATTTAATTATCCTAATCACTTGTGATGGTATTAGTAACTTTAAAGTTTGCAGAGCTTTTTAATCTACATTATAATCATTTAATTTTCAAAACCACCTTGTAAAGTAAGTGTCATTATTATCCACATTTTGCAAATGAAGAAACTGAGGCTCAGAGAGGTCACACAACCAGGAAGTATCTCCGACAATATCTAAACCCATGTCTTCTGATTTCTAATCTAGTCCGTTCATTATATGATGCTATAGCCCACTTATTCTTTACTAGCAAAGCTTTTTAAAGCTCAAGGTGACATTCATGTCTGATAAGACACTGGTTTGGCCTGAAACTAGCAGTACAATGAAGGAAAAATCAAAATATGTTTGAAAAACTCATTTTTTTCTAATATAATTAGGGAAGTCCATTTCCCTGCTACTTACAGTTGGAATTTGTAAAAGATATGTGAACAAATGTGAGTAGGATGGCAAAAATAACTTTTCCCAGTCCTCCTTAATCTTTGTCCCTTCCCTTTGAGGCTACCTTCCAAATATCCTATGCTACTTAGCTTTACTATAACTATTTATATGTTTTCCTCTCTGTTAAAATGTGAGCTCTTTGAGAGCAGGTACTATTTGGTTTCTTTCTTTGTGTTCCTGTTGCTTAGCATAGTGACTAGAGTACACTGAAGATATTTAATAAATTCTAGTTGAGTTAACTAGGGTATCTTAGTGGTGTAGTGGTTAGACCCCTGGATTTGGAGTCAGCAAAACCTAGGTCGTATCTGTACTTGGACTCTTACTAGTTGTCTGACTCTCAACTAGTCACTTAACCCTGTTCATTCCCTCATCTGTAAAATGAGCCCAAGAAGGAAATGGAAAACAACACCAATATCTTTGCCACAAAAAACCCTAAATAGGATCATGAAGAATCAGACACATCTGAACAGCAACAACAAAGTTGAATAAGTAGATGTAAAAGATTAGTGAAAAAGAGTTTCCTGACGCAAATCCTTATGAGTCATCTCTACTGATATCCTACATCCATTCCCATTAACCATAAAATTGTGCTCTCTCTGCAGAATCTAAGGAAGAGAATAAAAAAGAGGTATTTGGAGCCTGCAGCTTTGTTTTGGTTCCATTTAAATAGAAAGTATTTCCTTAGCTCACAAACAGGCTCCACTATTCCCAGGCAGTAGTCACCATTCTTGTACAGAAAAAGATGGAAATGTCATATAAAAACTGACAAACAGGTTAGAGATTTCACCTCATATTCTCTTACTCAAATTCCAGAAACAAGTACGCTGGATTCACCTTCAAGAGTGTTTATAATCACCCAGGCATAAAGGGGAAAGCTGAGACTCTCAACAGTATAGAGTTTTCCATTGACTTTTCTCAGGTCAGCTCTATGTGTACATGGCTCAGGAGCCTTTACTGGTTTTGTGGTTTCTCCAGGGGTTTTGCACTTCTGTTTTGTCATGTTTTTTTTTTTCTTCTTATTCTGAGTCCCTTTAGAAAAGGAAGGGGTGCAGTTTATGTGGTTAAGCACATATAAACTCTACCAAATGGTGCAATGGGGCTGCCGTAGCATCAGCGTAATCAGCCCTATCTCGGTGCTAAAACCACAACTTCTCTACAGAAGGCTGAAGCTTTTCAATTATGACAGCACACCATTTTAAACCATCTCTGTCTCTCTTTGTCTTTCTCTTTCTTTCTTTCTTTCTTTCTTTCTTTCTTTCTTTCTTTCTTTCTTCTTTCTCTTTCTTTCTTTCTTTCTTTCTCTTTCTTTCTTTCTTTCTTTCTTTCTTTCTTTCTTTCTCTTTCTCTTTCTTTTTTTCTTTCTTTCTTTCTTTCTTTCTTTCTTTCTTTCTTTCTTTCTTTCTTCTTTCTCTTTCTTTCTTTCTTTCCTTCCTTCCTTCCTTCTTCTTTCCTTTTTTTCTGTCTCTTTCTTTCTTCTTTTCTGTCTCTCTATCTCTCTCCCTCTCCCTCACTTCTTCTCTCTCTGCTTCCCTTCCTCCTTTTTTTCTTCCTCTCTTTCTCACTTCTCTCACTCTCTTTTACTTCCTTCCCTCCTCACTCTGTCACACACAACTACCTAATTTTTGTTTAAATTTTTTATACTCTTGAGGAGAGCTCACTTATAAGATGAAAAATTATGTTCATTTTTCTTATTAGAAGGCCATTTAATTTCCAGAATCATATAAAACCCTTTTAGGAAAAGCACTGAACTCTAGTTCAATTTAAAACTGACATTTCTTCAAAAAGGAAAACAGTTCTCTGTTATAAATATCTGAAAAAGCAATATTATTTTAATAAAAGTAAGAACAGTACTGATTATGTACTTATATATCTTTCCTTTGAGATTATCATATATTAGAATGAATAATAATACTTATTCTTATCATGCACATGTACATATACTGTATAGCATATATATTCAAGAATTCATATGCAGCATTCCTATACAGCAAGGGTTTTTAATCCGGGGTCAATAAACATTAAAAACAAATATATTGACCAAAATAATAGAAGGGGAAAGTGACAAATGTTGGAGGGGATGTGAAAAAAGTGAGACACTAATTCATTGTTGGTGAAATTGTGAAATGATCCAACCATTTTGGAGAGCACTCTAGAATTATATCCAAAGAATTATTAACCTACCTATACTCTTTGATCTAGCAATATCATTACTTGGCATATTTCCAAAGATAAATAAGAGAAAATGAAAAGAATTTTTATGTTCTAAAATGTTTACAGAAACTCTCTTTGTGGTATCAAAGAACTAGAAATTGCTGGAATGTCCATTAATTGAGGAATGGTGAAAAGACTATATAATCATGATGAAATATTACTGTGCTATAAGAAATAATGAGTTCAATGACTTCAGAAAGACATGGAAAGTCTTGCACAAAATAATGAAGAGTGAAATGAGCAGAATGAAAAGAATATCATATACAATAACAGCAATATTGTTTTAAGAACTATATTGGATAAGGACATTAAAAAAAAAGATTTATTGCCATCCAGAGAAAGAACTGACAAATAGAAGTATGGATAGATTAATTTTATTTAGATCTAATGGTATCCATCTTTAGGGTGGGTACAGAGGGGGGGAAAAGTGATAATTTTGTATATTTGAAAGAAATAACAGGTTGTGCATAGTAGATATGCAGTTTCATGCAATCACATTTTTTCATTGTACCATGTTATGGAAGCCCTTGTTTTATTCTATAAATTAAAAAGAACATTTTAAGAAAGAAAGAAAAAACAAGTATCCTTTGTTTAAGGTATTTTGCTATAATTGTTTTCCTTTGTAATCCTATCTATTTCATTTCATACATGATATTCTTCCAAGAACACGTTTTTAGACTTCATCAATGTGCCAATAGAGTTCATGACACAAAAAGCTTCATTAGAAAGTCTAAGGAGTCCATGACCCCTCAAAAGTTAAAAATCCATGTAGTGCGCTATTCTTTCAAATATCACTCCATTCATTGATGAGGTAAGTGAAATGGTACTATGTAAAATTTGATTGCCCATGAAGTAAATTGATATTTTATAACCCTTTTGAGGTCTAGTTAGTTCCATAGGATTGAAAATGAAGTTCTCACAGAAGTCAACGTCTAAAAGCCATCATTATGTAGAAATGCGAAGAGAATTGTTTTAACAAAGTTTCACCCACAGAAGCAGACCAATGCACTTTACCTCTGTTTATAAGACCACAAGTTTTCGCACATTAAGTTTTTCTCTTAGGGCCACCACCAATAGCATTTGCCATGCAAACTGACTTTTGCATTAAGTGCTTAGAAAAATAGCACTTGGATCTAAAGCAATCACAAACTGGAATTTTCAGATTGTTAGAATTTTTGTTAAAGAATATATGGTGTTGGTAATTGTCATTGCCTCGTATATCAACTAACAAGGGAAAGTAATAATGCCTCCTGATATCTATTTGATATATTTTGATATTTAAGTACATTTTAAGAACAAATCAGCAGGCTATATATCTAGATTTAGATTTATCTATCTATCTATGACAATGGGTAAATATGAATAAAATAAATGAATAAGAAATATTCATCAGAATAACTTGGTCATTATTGAAGCTTCTCTTCAGATTTCTATTTATTCAATTTTATTACTCTTTTTAATAAAATATTGCACATTTGTCCTTTCCTTTCTTTTCCATTCCCACCAAGCCTATCCTTGCTCAGACTTGCAGTATCTAATTCAGTACTGCTAAAATAATCTGATTAGATTTGCTACTTCCTGAAATTTATTCTACAGTTACCTGAAATTTTTTCTGCACCACCACTTTGAGCATATCACTAACATATTGAAACTCTTTCAATGGCAGTCCTATTGAAAGTTTTCTAGAGAATATAATCCAAACACCAGAAAATATAATCCAAATTATTGAAGGAATAATCTCAATATTTTATCTTAATCTTAATAATCTATCCTCAGAATAGGACTTTATTTCCTGCTTTAGAACTCCATATGATTTCACCAGATGGTTCTACACCCTATATCCACACTTCCCTCCCCTCTCCCTATCTATCATTCCTCTATCCTGGAATGCCCTCTTTTCATTCATCCCTTATATCTTTTCTATTCACCCTTCAAACACCCATCTCAGGCTCAACCTCACCCATGAAAACTTCCCTCACCACCTTCAACCCATAAATCCATCTCTGAATTCCCACAACACTCACTACATATGCTATGCATTTATTATTGTATAAATACTGCCACCATTATCTATTTTATGTCTATAGCTTTTGTCATCCCAACTGAGTTTTAAGCTCTTTCATAGCAAAGAACCATGCTCTATGTGTTTTTGTATCCTCTACAAGTTGGTGTAACTTTCTGTATCCAACTAATATTTTCAAATTAGAATATAAACCCCTTTAGAGTGGGGAACTTGTTTTGACTTTTCTCTGTGTCCCCCCAAGCTTAGCACAGTGCTATGAACATAGTCAGTGTTTAGTAAATAAATGCTTGTTAACAATTAAAGAATCAGTCTTGGTATAGAATCTGAAGCACTAAGTTTTCAGTAAGAGAAGGTGGACTTGCTCTGTGTAATGTTCATGATCTTTTAAGTCTTTTCTAGGCTTCAGTGCCCTCACATGAAAAATAAATAAAGGGGATTGGAGTAGGGATGCCCAAATTTATTTACAACTCAAAGTTTGGATATTTAAGAAATTGTTGGCTTTCTCCACAAAATAAACAACAAATAAAAGAAAAATCCACACAGTTGCAGGTGAAACAATTCTAAAAGTTATATAAATTAACCAAGGTAATTTTTGTAAATATTGTTTAGAAATTGTCATTGTAGATTTCTATTGTCCTCTAAATAATAAATTCCCAATTCTCTGCATATTGTGAATGAAGTTTGTGAGTTGCTTGAACCAAAACATTCATTAGTCTATGCTCAAACTGGTCATGAGCCTTCCTAAACTTGACTAGACCAGCTTTTGAGAGACCAACACCAGGTGATATGGAATAAACAGGCATTTTTTTCCAAGGAAAGGGAGGCACTGATCCACTGACAGTCTTACACTTTGATCTTCTCACTCTTATAAATCCCACCTTCCTTCCCATCTCATTCAGGGACAAGAATAAGACCAGTTGCTGCAACTTTTTCCCCTTCTAATACTCATGTAATTAAGATGGTGGTTCAATGTCCCTTGAGCCACTCCCATTAAGTGGTTTTGCCTCAAGATGAAAATATGCCTACTTACAGCTTAAAGACATGCATTCCTGAGCCTTCCCTGCTTGCTAAGATTTAACAGTTTTCATTTTCTTGATATAGTCCTTGAAAATTCAGGGTCACTCCTAAAGTACTGCAGAATATTGGGTAGGACTTTCAAGGAGACCAGAAGACTAATTGTAGTAAAATTCCTATACATTTTGGAACATGGTCATGAATATTTATGATTCAAACTGGAAAGTTTGAGAGCCTACCTGCATAGTGCATCTGTATCTAACCAGAATAATAGCAACAAAATTCATTTAGATAATGACTCTGGCTCCTTTTACTATAAAAAGTTACCTATGTTCAGAGAGAGAGAGATAGTAAAGAATCAGCTTTTTAAAAATTATTATTATTATTGATGCAGGGATTCTCAGTCTAATGGGACACTGAATTAGGTAAGAATTTAAAAGGGTCTTCTGGCTGCATGAATGACAGAATTTAATATATCTCTTCCATCACTGTGCAGCTTGTGTTGAAAAGTTTGAAAAAAAAAAAGGTGGGTGGGGAAAGACAAGCTAAGCAAATTTAAGAAAATCCCCATGCTATGTTTTTCATTGTACTGTCTTTGCATTTCTATAATGTTCATCATAGCATTTTATTATCCTATCAGTGTATCTCCTCTTAGTCCTTGGAGGGCTTTGAAAAATCCTTATCAACAACAGAGGAATCTGAATGAGACTAAAAATACAATTACATCAAACTCTGGAAAACCACTTGATTTTTCAGGGAACTTTCACATATGATTCCCTGGTTTCTTGTTTCAAGTCGAATGAAAGCTTAGGCAGTTACTATGCTCTCTGAATACTAGGCTTCATCTCTCTGAGCACAGATCTAAACTGTTACTTACTTCTATTGAGCTTTTGTGACCCAGTTTCCCTTCTAAAACCCTAAAGAAGTGCTATCCTACCAGCGATTGATATACATTTGGCATCTGCTTCTTTATAAAAGACATATAAAAAAATTGCAAAGATGCAAACAGCCATCTGGATAGAAGAGAAGACCTGGCCTCTTTTTGAACATCTCCCCTTTATAGAACATTATTTGTTTTGTTTTGTTTTTTCTGAAGTATGATTACATGTCATATGATGATTGATGTGTATTTTAAAATGTATATATGAGACAAAGGTTGCATACTTTGTATGATGATTATTTGAAAACTAAATCCTTTGTGTTATGTATTTTCTTATTTGTTCATTCATTCTTTTTTTTATTATTGATTCATTTGTTTGTTTATTAGCTATCTCAGGAGAGCTAATGCACTGTTTCTCTTAACTTCATCAACCTTCCCTAGGTTATCAAAACCCAGTGTATCTGAGCATAAACTCTGATAGCCATAATTTCTGCTGCAAAAAATTTAACTATGAGGGTTAGCTAAATGGTTAAATTCAGCCTCAGACACTTAACACTTCCTAACAGTGTAGGGTTTTTTTTTTTTTGACCCTACACAACTCACTTAATCCCAATTGCCCCTCCCCCTTCCCAAAAACCAACTAACTATGATTCCAAAGTTGATTAAAAGGTCAATTTAGCTAAACTTAAGAAGAGACTCATCACCAAGAAGCTAACCAATGTGTTTTTAGGTGGTAAGTTTGGAAAGACAAACTACTAAAGTATTACTCATATCTAATAACAATAGCTGGTGTTAAATATATAATCTTTACTAGTCAGGAAGCTGAAACTGGTGAAAATCTTGTGTTTGACTTTCTAATGCAGTGGGCTACGTGAACTCAAGTATACACAATAAATTCAGTCCTATCAAAATAGTGGTACCACAGGAGCAAAGTAGAGGGAAGAGAGGATAGCTTGCTTAAGGAGTCCCCTTTTTTTTTCCAAGTCAGAAACGGAGAATAGCAAAACTTCCATGTTTATCAACTGTGGAATATGCCTATGAGTGTCTGCTAAATTAGGTGAGTTAGGGAGACTTACTTTCCAAAATAAAACTAAAACCAACAAACCATAATTGGTTCTAATAGAGTATTCGATGACTTATAAAGTGCTTTCTTCCTCACAATCTGCAGAGATAGTTAGCATAAATATTATTATTTCCTTTTTCAGTTGCATAAATGGGAGTTGTTTTTACTGGATACTTTCAGATTTCTCTATATCCCATTTGAGATAGATACTGATGGTTTGCCATTTCCTTCTCATTTTAAAATTGAAAAAATTGAAGCAAACAGGATGAAGTGACTTGTCCAGGGTCACACAACTAATAAATTTCTGAGGCCAGATTTAAACTCACATAGATGAATCTTTCTGACACCAGGCCCAGAACTCTATTCACTGTGCCACCCAGCTGCCCATAAATGAGAATATGAGCTAATACAAGTATTATTATCTTCATTTTTCAAATATATAAATGAAAGTATGCCCACAGTTCTGGAGAAGTTTCATTGAGAATTCTAAATCAGATATCTGTAGAAGCATCATAGCAAATTAAGGAAATCTCTGGACATAGGATCAGAATTTCTCTTCTGGTACTAATTAATAGCTTAACTCTCTCTATTTAATCCTCTAGTTCCCCATCTTTAAAATGAAAAAAGTCAAATTAGATGATCTCAAAAAGATATTACAACTCTAAATTAATTGTTTCATGACTTCAAACCCCATATTTTTCCCCCCACACTGCACTAAATTGTAAAGATTATCTGTTTAGTGAGGAAATACACTTAGTAAATAATCCTATTTTATTAAGGAATATTGTTTTCATGAGATCCAAGTGGTATCCAAACATACCGTAAATCATACAGTAATTGAGAACAAGACTCATCATAAGTGCAGAACTGGTGATTAACTGAGGTCTGTTGAATTGAAACTCATTTAATTCTGTTGCACTTCTTTCCTCATACATCCAAACATACTTCTAGGAACAAAATTAGCACTTCACTCAATAAATATTTGTTGGATGAAATTTTAATTGATTTGACAAACTTCATATTTCTTCAAGAGTTGAAATAATCCCAATATCACATTACTTTCATTTAAATATGTTCATGGATTCATTCTTTCTTTTGCGGGGAGGAGGAAGGAAAATGTTTACTTTCCAGTTAATTACCAACTCCTCAAAAACTGAAAATGGTGAAACTTATTCTTTTATTGGTTCTTTATCTTCTCTGCTTAAGATATTTGTCCTAGATTATGTAATGCTTTAATCTAGTAGGACGACACAAATGGAGTTTGAGCAGTTTTCATAATTCTAGCATATTGCTCTAGCTCCTTTAGCCATTTTCTTCTCAAGTTCATTTTTATTGACTTTGTAATAAAAAAAATATATTTGCCATGATGTTGAAACTAGTTTATGGCTTTGATAATGCTATGTTTAAGTCAATAAAGCCTGTTCTACATTTCTTGTCCATGATACTGAAACGTAACTTTCCCAGAACCACATAGCAGTCCAAGTCATAGATACATATGGATTGTACTGCATCAGTTCTAGGATCAATGTATTTTCAGATTCCAAAGCTAACACTGCCAGTGTCTAAATTTTTTTTTTCCCATTGATTCATATCTGCAACCCTGCTAGCCCTGTCCTGGAATCTCTTTCACTTTAGTGATATGGTCTTAATGAGGAATTGCTAAACTTGCCAAAAAACCTTGACAATGTACCTCATTTTGGAGAAAATCATATCTGGCCTGAGAGATGCTCAGGCTACCTAGCTCAGCCTATTAATGCCCTCCCTGGTGCAGAAATTGAAAAATAGCTTCTGAATGCATAGTTCCTGAATGGGATTCTCATTTCACTTTATTTTATACCATTCTGAAGGAAAGCAGAACGATGCAGATGCTTTCCTTACTTGAGATATCTCTTAATAGAAAAGAGTTAGGTTTTTTTTTATGCTATTTTTATCCAGTAACCTAACAAGCATGTAGCAATCATATTAGAGAATTCTGGAGAGAGGCAGGGAAAGTCTTATATGTTGGCAGCAAATTTCAAAAGCAAGAGAAAAGATTGAGCTAAGTAAGAATCCTATTAATACTTATATTTGGGAGAGGACATATATCATGGTTGACCATTAACTCCTAAAGTCCTGTCAGTGTGCTAAATTAGGTGAGTTAGGGAGACCTAATTTCCAAAATAAAACCCAAGCCAACAAACCATAATTGGTACTAATAGAGCATTCGATGACTTATAAAGGGCTTTTCTTCCTCACAATCTGCAGAGATAGTTAGCATAAATATTATTATTTCCTTTTTTAGATGCATAAATGGGAGTTGTTTTTATTGGGTACTTTCAGATTTCTCTATATTCCATTTGGGATAGATACTGATGGTTTACCATTTCCTTCTCTAGCTCATTTTATAGTTGAGAAAATTGAAGCAAACAGGATGAAGTGACTTGTCCAGGGTCACACAGTTAATAAATTTCTGAGGCAGATTTAAACTCACACAGATTAGTCTTGTCACACAGATGACAAAAGTCAGCTTTTAGAAGAAAATAAGAGAATTTCAAAATTCAAAACTTTATGGATAATTGTGAACAGCAGTTTGGTGCACATATCAAGTCTGTATTTTTTTGTCTCTGTTTTGCTCATGTAGTCAAGTCCAGTGCAGATGTGTTTATTGAGAGAAGAGAGTTTTGATGCATCAGTACATGCTTGGGGAAAAGCACTCCTTTTTAAATATCCTATACTCCTGTTTGGATTTTAGAGATTTCTGGCCCATGGTTGACAAGAGGTTTACAATACCCTACAGAGCAGGAACATCCAGAGACTGAAATTGGGATCCACGAAGTCTTGTTTTTTTAAAATCCCAGAAAATGGCTGGTAAAAAAATGCTATTATAAGCAGGAACTGCAAAGGATCACATTCTTTATGGGACAATAACTTTGAAAGAGAGAGACAGAAATACTGAGATAATAATTGTACACATATATGTCTACATATAGATGTATTTCAAATAATATAAAAATAGAAATAGGAAATGAACTCAAATGGAAAACCCTAGATAACCCTAGATAAAAGATGGAAAAAATGCACTAGTTTTTTAAAGCCTATAATAAATGATCTTTTCCACACACAGAGCAGGTACCTTATCCCTACTATATCAGCTACATAAGTATTTTTTTTAAGTATACTTTTCATCTGGAAATATTTGAGATTTAAGATTCACTTAAATTATAATTGTTATTGTTCTTTTTTTGTTTTTTAAGTATGAACTTGAGAGAATGGACAAGACCAAGTTAACTTTCTCAATAATTATCATAAAAAATATTACATTTATAGTTGACTTCAAATTCTTAGTTCTAGGACTTTAAGCTTATTTGTTCCTATAAAATTCCCATTTTTTCTGTCAATGAACTAAAAAAGAACTACATGAAAAAAGTGATAAATGCAAACTTTCAAAGAAATTGGGGAGTAAGGGTTAAATCTATTAAAGAATCCATTCAACTTTAAAACCAATATCTATTAAGCACCTTCTATGTGCATAGTGAAAGGCAGTTTTGATGGCAGTATTTGGCTTTAGAGTGAAGAAAAGCTGGGTTAAAATCCTGTCTCTAACATATAGTGGTTTTGTGATATTAGGCAACGACTAACAGCAATTAAGCATTTATGTTTTGTATAATGAGTTACATATGAAATGAATGCTACTCTTAGTATACATTTTACAGATGAAAGTGAAAAGGAAGGGAACACAAATTTAGATGGAATCTACTATGTCACAGATATTTTGATAAGTACTTTACAAATATTATCTCTTTTGATATTAACAACTTTGTTATTATGTTGTTATGCTATTATTTCCATTTTACAGTTGAGAAAAGTAAAGCAAACAGAGGTGCTCTGGGTTAAATAGCTAATAAGTGTCTGAAGTTGGATTTGAATTCAGGTCTTCCTGATCACAGACCCAGAGCTCTATCCTCTAAAGCTATTTCTCTGCCTTCTAATGAAGTGAAGATGAAAATACTGAACCTGTGATAAATGTTGGAGGGCATGTGGGAAAACTAGGACATTAATGCCCTGTTGGTAGAGTTGTGAACTGATCCAACCATTCTGGAGAGCAATTTAGAACTGTGCCCAAAGAGCTATCAAACTGTGTATATTCTTTGATCCAGCAGTGTTTCTACTGGGTCTATATCCCAAAGGAATCATAAAAGAGAGAAAAGAATCCATATGCACAAAAATGTTTATAGCATCCCTTTTCTGTAAGGCAAGGAACTGGAAATTAAGTAGATGGTCCTCAGTTGGAGAATGGTTGAATAAGTTATAGTATATGAATGTTATGTAGAATATTATTGTTCTATAAGAAATGATGAACAGACTGATTTCAGAAAAGCCTGGGAAAACTTCCATGAACTGACACTGAATAAAAGGAGTAGAACCAAGAGAACATCATACACAATAACAAGAAGATTATGTGAAGTACAACTGTGATGGATTTGGCTCTTTTCAACAGTTCACTGATTCAAGAAAATTCCAAAAGACCCCAAAGAACAATCCACATCCAGAGAGAGAACTATGGAGACTGAATGTGGATCAAAGCATAGTAAGTATTTTCAACTTTTGTTGTTGCTGTTGTTTGTTTGCTTGTTTTTTTCTTTCTTGTGTTTACCTCAGAAATTGATATGATTTTATCAGTTGAAATAAAAAAATAGTACTACACTCTAAGGATCATGGGACCTTTCCATTTGATCTATAGCTTCCATATTTTTGATCTTTCTAAGCAACAAGATTGCTCAGAGGATAGTGCACTGGATCTAAAGACCTGAATTTAAAACCAACCTCAGACACTTATTAACTGTCTGGTCCTGGACAAGTTGTGTAAATCCCTTTCAGTTTGGAAGCAAACCCAGGTATGCCTGATTTCAAGGTCACTTCTCTATCCATCCTGCCAAAAATTTTATACACTAAATTGATATTGTATACTGCTACATATGGAAGAAAACCAAAGTTAGACATGTAAACTTATTTGTAAAAGTTAATAGAAATTTCTACAACATGTGAAATGGACTATAGAGAAAGATGTGTCTGTAGTTAATTGTCTTGAAAGAACAAAACTGCATTAATTCTAGTCTCTCCTGATTGATATAAATTACACATAGGTTGTAGAAAGGATAAAGAACAAGAAGACCTGAATTTAAATTTGCTCTCAGACATTACTACTAGTGATACCCTGGATAAATCATTCAATCCATGTTTTCCTCATTTTCTTCAACTGTGAAATGGAATAATGATAATAGCTCCTACTTTACAGGGTTATTGTGAAAATCAAAGAAGATAATATTTGTAAAGTGTTTAACACACTAGTGCAAAATAGGCGCTGTATAAATGCTTATTCCCCTGCCAGGGAATATCTAGAGAATATTTATAGAGACACTATGATATTTCACCTATCAAAGACATTATAACTGCTACTGTGGAACCTGAGTTAAGGGAAGTAGAAATAGAGTGAGAAAAGTTCTTTTGGGACTTTAATAGGCAATACACTAAAAGTAAATTTTAAGATTGCAAGAAGATACAGATTCATCTGAGTTTAAATGAATGAATTTATAGTCGTCTCATTCAGGACTCTTACATAACTTTCTCCACTAACTTTAAGCACCCCAAGAGAGAGTTAATTGATTAACAAAAAAAACAAAATTTATCAAATGTTATTATGTGCTCAGGATTGGGCTACATGCTAGAGATACAAAGATAAAAAATGAAAAAATGTTTGCCTATTGTGCAAAATATTGGGAAGATAATATGTACACATATAGGTGATACAAATTAGCTTTGAGGTGATAGCCAGAGGTAGGAGGACAAAAAAGGGAGATTTACCAGCCAGAGAATCAGAAAAGCCTCAAGCTTCAAATGGTGCTTCAGTTAAGTCTTAAAGGAAACTGGATATTCTGAAACAGCAATGAGAAGTCCATCGCAGACATGAGGTATGGTCAGAGTAAAGACACGGAGATAAGAAACTGAGCAGACATAAAGAAAATGAACATGGATCAAGAATGGGACAAGAGCAAATAGAGTTCACATGAGATTCCCTCATAAGACTGTGAACATTGTGAAAGTAGGAACTGGCTTTTGCCTTTCTATTTCCCACACCTAACATATTGCTTGGCACATAGTAGGCTCTTAATAAATATTTAAATGACTGGTTGACTATAGTGTAGGTTCATGGCATGGGTATAGCAGGTCAAAGGAAGAAGGGATTTTAGAGTGCTGAAGAATCATTGAAATGGCTGAGTGTGAGACTCTATTTGAGAAGCCTCCCCGAATCATAGCTATATTGATGAAATATATTTTAGAGATTTTACCTAACCTACCATTTTCATAAATAAGAAAGAATAAGGCAGGGAAACAAAGAACAATAAGTAAATGATAAGGGAGTTAAAATATAACTACTATGACAATAAATGCACTTTATTTTTGCAGTCCAATTTTCTTAAGGAAGGTAAATAAAATCAGGCAGAGGAGAACTGATGGACTGAAAGAAGGTTGAAGAGATTGGCCTTTATGGTTCCTATTAGCTTTAAACCTTAGGATACTAAGAAAGAAGAAAGAGGAGCAAAGAAACTTAGTGCTCTTAATAAGGACAAATAACAGATTAAGAAGGAGGGAGACCAGGACTACTTCATTTCTCCACTACCAATCTTCACATTAATAATGCTTCTAAAAAGTAAATTTGAGAAGGAAATGAATCCAATTCAGTGGGAATAGACAAATCCTTTCACTTGTTTGATTTACCATTAGAATTTCATCAATGACTATTATTGGTTCATTTAAAGCTATAAAAGGAAGGTGTACCACTCTTTTATTCAGATTAACAGTTCCAATATCTTCCCACTGAATTGGATTCATTTCCTTCTCAAATTTACTTTTTAGAAGCATTATTAGTGTGAAGGGTGGTGGTGGGGAAATGAATTGTGGTTTGGAAAGAATGACTATTAGCCTGAGTACAATATGAGTTGGGTTTAAGTTTGGGGTTTCTTTTTTTTTTTTTTTTTTGATTGTTATCCCAAAGACTTTATGGTTCAATTTTTTTTTTTTTGGCAGAAGTTGTTTTGTGAACAAAAGGCAGCATGATCCAAATATCACTGGCTCTTGAGTCAGAGAATCTACTTCAAATCTGGCCTTTATAATATACTATTTATTTGTCCTTGAGCAAATAGTTTAATTTTTCTGGTCCCCGGTTTCCTGATTTATAAAATAAAAGATTTAAACCAAATTGTCCCTAATTTCCTTTTCTACATCTATGTATAATCCTACAAAGTATTTATTTTATCTTCTGGAGGTAAGCAGCACAGATTCTATATTCTTCTGAATATCTGGCTTCTCCAAATATCTGGCTTTTAGTCTTGGTCCTATCAATAACTATGACCTTGGATGAACTATTCCATATCTGTAAGCTGTATTTTCTGCATATAAAATGAAAAGTCCACACCCATTGAATTTCAAGGACTCCCCCAATTCTACTTTTCTATGCTTGTTAAAAAGCAGCTAAAATGTTAAGCCTAAGCAATTACTCTCACAACAATGCTTTAAGATGAATCTAATAAAAATTTAATTATTTCAATTATCCAAATGTATAATATAAAATACATTAAACTGACAATATAGCTATAGTTATATTATTTGTATTATGTATTATTACATATAATATACTATAATGTTAAATATGAATTCGATTATACTTGACTATATATGAATCTGACTATTTTTCTATGACTATAACTTATAATATAAAATATAGAATACCATATTATTATATGACATATATAAATTTGATTACATATCTATTTATCTGTAAATATGACTATATATAAATCTAACATAATTATATAACATATATATCTAACATATATAACATATCTATATATAATATATCTAACATATATAAATCTAACATAATATATATATATAATCTAACATAACCCAATGTCTTTGATTTAGAATGTGAGATCATATATTTTCATTTCTTCCAAGGAAGATTATGCTTTATTTTCCAACTTCATCATAGGATCATAGATTTAGAGCTGAAAGGGACCTTAGAAGTAATATATATATATCACTCATTTTGCAAATGCGGAAACTAAGTGCCAAAGGAAATGATTCATCTAGGGTCATATAGCCAGCATTTGTTAGAATTTGAACCTATCTTCCTTGTTCCATATCTAGTGCCCAATCCATGACATCACACCTCTTCATTCATCAACTGGATACTTGAAAGATTCAATCACTTTGGCTAAACAACAGGAAATAAATACATTACACTTTCATCTCAAAATAAAAACTTTTATAAGCAAACATCTAATCTTTTCATTCTTTTGCTACTGCTGCTGAACAAAGTGGGCCCCTGGAAAAAATAGGCACAAGGAAAATTAAAGCCACACTAAGAAAAGAAATATGATTCTCAAAGTACAACAAATTTTAAAAGATGAAGATAACAAATGTTGGGAATGGGTTTATATCAATCCTTTCCAGGGCTTAGAGAAAAAAAAATGTGACTTTATGAACTTAAAGAGTAGGGCTGCCCACTTGCCTGCAAAAGATAAAAGGAGCAGAATTTTCAGAGTGGGTGGGAGAGTGTGAATAAAGGAAGAGGTTGCCAGACAACCAATGGCAGCATGCCCAGTCAGAGCCAAAGAAAACTTAGAAATAAACTTTGTTGTGAGATAAATGCCACTATGAGTTAGTCATTTCCAAATATAACCCTATTTCTACCAATCTAGGAAACCAATAAATCAGAGTTCTTTAGCTTTTTTTTGCAATTGCCTTCCTCTTGTCCCTTTGGTACTTGAGGACACTGTTCTGAAATGCTGTCTAAGCATAAGTTATTTCTCAGAAATTTACTTCTATGGGTCACACTAAAGGGCATGTGCCACCTACAACATTATTACCTCTTTATATGCTATAGTAGTCATGTGGTGTTCTTCTTCGTATTGAAGGTTAAAATGGTCACAATAAAATTGAGCTCTATCAATGAATTCAATGACAAGAAAACTCTCACTATGGCTAAAACATATCATAATTTAGCTCTAATTACCTCCTTGTTAGAGGTTTGTAATTTAAATTCATATTTTTCATTTTTATGCCAAGATCTTTATTGATAAACTATTCATTTTAAGAAGAATGTATATATAAAAGTATATGTATGTAATCTATTCATGTATGTATAAATGAAACTTATTTCAATGTATTTGATTTCCTTAATAATTTCATGTATTTTATGACTTTAAACACATTATACTAGGAAAAGGTCCATAGGCTTCATCAGACTTCCAAAAAAAGTTATTTCCTCCCTTCCTTAATTAAGGAGAGCTATTTTCCTAGATTAAAAACTATGTTCTGATTCTTCATCATGCTCTGGAAATAATCTTGAATTCTACAAAATGACTCTATTGTATATAAGTCCTAGTGGGTCCTACCAAATTAGCAAGCATGAGCCCAGTGTTAGGATATATACTTATTTTTTAGATCCACTGATCTAAATTCCATATATCCTATGGAACTTTGGATCATAGATATAGAGTTTGAATGGGACCTTCATTTTACTAATAAGAAATTAAGAACAAGAAACGTGGAATGACTTCTTGAGAGTCACAGAGCTAGTAGCTAAAACTAAATTTGAATTCCTTTCTGATTGTAAATCTAGAGCTTTATCTGCTAGGTTTTATCTATCTAAGCTGCTTAGCTGTAATAAAAACCAATATATTTACCTTTCAATTTTATAAGTTCTCATGGCATGATTTATACTGTTCTCTTTATACATACTTGAAAGCCTTTTGTATAATTGGGTATCTTTTCACATGTCTATGTTCTATCTTCCCAGACAGATGACAAACTCCTTAGAAGTAAGAATCCTAACTTATTCTTCCATTGAATGCCTAGACTATCTTTCCCCATTTCTGCTTATCAAAACCTCTTCCTTCATGAATCCATTCAAAGCAGAAATGATTCTTTAATTCTCATACTATCAAATAGATGTTTACTATCTAATGATATGAACTAATAATATTCTGGTTTTTACTGTAGTTATTTGATTATTTGTGTTATCTCCCCTATTAGATTACACTATTGATTGTTGTATTTATCTTGTATTTTATCCACAGTGCCCAGGGTATTGATTTGCATACTACATAAGTGCTGGTTAAATTTATAGCACTTTGCCAAGAACTTCCTGTCCTTCAATTGTAACCAAGGTAAAATTGCCAATATTCTGATTTTGTTTTCAAGGACAGATTGTCTTCTTATTGGCAATAAGAATTTCTTATAAGAAATTTTTAAAACACTTTTTTGTGAAACAACTTCAGATAGTAGGAAGCTTATTAGGCACAACAAGAAGTTACATACAGAAATCACACAGTTTAAAATCCTGTGATGGTGGTAGACAGGATTATGAAATAAAGCTAGGAGGGAACCTGAAAGACCAATGATTCCATTACTTTTGTCTTTAAGTATCATGGTGTCTGACTCTTCCAGCCAAATGGGAGTGAACCTATTCCATTTGAAAAGATGGACAAAGTGGGAGATTTCATAGGCTCCCTTGATAAATGACTTCAACATTTCCTAATCCTAATCTTATGTCTAGACTGCATTGCTCATGGTGCAGTTTCTGCTACTTTCTCCAGTTCTAGTCTTTGAGATGGAAAGCAGCTGTTCCCCATCCTCTGTATTATAGCCTTCTATAAACTTAAAGGCAGCTACTAAATCATCCCTCAGAGTCAAGTTACCAGATGAAGAAATCCTCTAGGTGTTTATGCTCATTTTCACATGTATCCATGAGTAGAAAATACTTTAATTCTTCCTTTTTTATGAGCCAGGGTAATATTGCAAAGAGTTCTTAAAAGTTCTTATTAAATCTCCAAATATTTGGATTAATTTGTTTCAGGACTACTTACAATTCAGCAGTGTTTCCCACCATTTGGTTCATTTACCTTATGCTCAGTAAGCAAAGTACTAATCTCTGTGAAACAGGCCCATCTTTAAGTACTTCTACAGAAAAGGTTCTTAATATGTTTTTATGTCACTAGTTCCTTTGACAGTTCAATGAAGTCTATGGACTGCATTTAAGAATAATGTTTTTAAATGACAAAATATATAATTACAATGAAAAACAATTATATAAAATCAATATTATATTAATCAAAGATCAAAAAATATAATAAGTACACAGACCCCTGCTCTTTATACTCTACATAAAGAAGAAATAGAAAGGAAAAACTGGCTGAGTTAGAAATCTAACAATGACTCTCTTAAATGGCCATCTTAAGTTATCTTAAGATGCTATAAATGCTATGATAGGTTAAGAACTCTGGCTCTACATGAAGACATGAATTTGAACTTCTCTTCAAACACTTATTGACTGTGTAGCATGTAGCAAGTCATTCAACCTCTGTTAAGGTAAGTTTCCTCTTCTGGAAAATGGAAGTAATGGGGCTGACAAATAGCATTTACTTCACAGAGTCATTGTGGGAATGAAATAAGATACTATATGGAAAGAGATTTGCAAAACTTTAAATATAACATAAATGTGAACAATTATCATTATTATTCCTGAAAACATATTAGAAGACCCAATGAAAATGTTCTATTCTTACTGTGGTACATCAGTATGGCCTATATTCTCAATTATCTTTTCTTTATTGGAGAAGGATTTGAATCCACATTCTTAGACAGTCCTTGTGACCAGAAAAAAAATGGTTTATGGATAGTATAATTCATCATGCATTTATTAAATTCCTATTAGATGATGAATTCTGTGCTGTTTTTAAGAATCATAACATATAATAGTCATTCAACTTAGAATGACCATGTTAAGAGAGTCATTGTTAAATCCCTATCTCAACCAATTAATTTCATCCTACTTTTTTATTTTCATCAGTTAATAGTCTTGAACACATAGAAGCTCTTGAAGTCCCTATCATTAATACACCTAAGGGCTTATTTAAATAAATGAAATGAATACACCAAGGGAAAGGGATCTTTGTTCCCCCTGAACTTCATTTCTATAACTAGTAGGAGATATAAAGGAGATTATGATCATGGAGATGAAAATTTAACAATCAAGTTAGATTTATATAAGAATTATGATAGTTAAGACATAGAGTGAATAATAAAGACGCACCAATAAAGGATTGTTAGTTTTGGAAAGAATCTTAGAAATCATCTTATTCCATCATTTTGTAAAATTCCTAAAAAGGTTAAAAATTCATCCAGTCACAAAGTTAGCTAATGACAGAGATAGGAGTATAAGAATAGAATATTCTCTAAATATGTATAAAATTATGATTTTTCTGAAAGTGTTAAGACTTTGTAACTAGTAACAAAAATGGAGCTACAATCTATTTATTCATTCATTCAATATACAATCATTTAAAACCAGCTATGTATAAAGCAATGTGCTCAATGCTGGGGATAGAATTTTTTTTTTTTAATGCAGTATCCTAAAACACTATTTTCTCCCCAAAAGTCTACATACTTGCCCAGGGACTCACAAATGAAACAGAACCCACATCTGCCTTCTCTTTCAACACAAATGCTACAATTTTGAAAGCATCATCCAATTTACATTCCTTCCTATTTGAATCATTTCCCATAATTTGCATTTCCATATTCTCACAGTCTCTTTTTAAACATGGGAACAGTGATCTCAATTAGTTCCTGATTCAACATGGCCTACATTAGAGAACTATAAGAAGGAAATAAAAATGGAGAAATAAGTTCTGAACACTTCATCTTAGAAGGAGAAGCTGATTGAGAATTGCATTTGGAGTTTATTATTTTTCAGTCATTTCAGTCATGTCTGATTCTTTGTAATCCTATTGGGATTTTCTTGGCAAGTATACTGGAGTGGTTTGCCATCTCTTTCTCCAGCTCATTTTACACTTACGAAAACTGAGGCAAACAGAGTAAAGTGATGTGTTCATAATCACAGAGTAAGTGACTGAGGCAAGATTTGAACTCAGGTCTATCTACCTGACCCCAGACATCAGCTCAATCCCCTGTGCTGCAACCTATGTGGCCCTGCATTTGGACTAATGAAGAAGAAAATGGGTTAAAATTCACTCTGTCACATTCATTAACTTTAGAATATGGTACTGATTGACTTTTCTGTTTCATAAATTGTTCGCTAAATCTCATTGCAATGTTTGTAGGTAGAGAAAGCCACCCCAAATAATAATAAAATAATGGAGTATGAGGTGATTCTGTTCATTTCAAAAATCTTTTCTGCCTTTTTTCAATGATTGTCTGCCTTTTATCATTTCTGTATGGCCTATGTACCTTTATTATAGGCTCTCAGAAAAAAAAATGAAAAGAGAAAATAAAGTCAAACATATATCTGGGAATACTGATGTAAATACATGTACATTTGTGCACATATATGTACTTTTTTTCAAATATATATACATATATATATATATATAGTGTGTGTGTGTGTGTGTATTTTTTAAGCTCAATTATTTGGAGTTCCCCAATATGCTCCACGGATAACCTCTTCATCCTGCAAGATCTAATCAACCTTTATACTTCTACCTCTGCCCCAGATTTTTCTGATTCAAAGAACTCTTTGCTGAACCTGCATTTAAGGAAGTTACCCAGACATGGTATAATTTCATTTTCCCCAGGCTGCACTCCATTAGACATCTCCATCTTGCCCACATTGTTCCTCTACCAAGGTATATGCAGGGTATCTTTCTTTACCACCCTGCTTTTTTAGCTTCTTTTTTTCTATTTTCCCTCATTTGATTATGAGTTCCTTGAGAGCAAGACTATTTTTCACCAAAATTTGCTTTCTCCATACTTAATACAGTATCTGGTACACAGTGGGTATTTAATAAATGTTTATTGACTAGCTAGTTAAATATATATATACATACATATGTGTGTGAATATATATAAAGAATCCATCTTACTGTTTACTAAAATTTTATGCAAGAAAGAAGTCAGCCACATTTAGTTTTGTGAATATGGAATTTTCAGGTCTATTTTCAATTTTTCATCTACTACATATATTGAGATGGAGAATTTATAAGATGACAGGTTCACAGCCACAAAGTCAAAGCCTCTCATTTTATAGATGATGGACCTAAAACTGATAGATTAAGCCAATTTCTTAGGGTCACATAGCTGGTGTCTGAAATAAAGTTTGAACTCAGGTCTTCTTGACTCTAAGTCTAGCAATCTTTGGCCTCCTACCACGCTCTGAATGTGTATAAGACAGAGAGTTCTGTGAGTTCTTCTAATTTATTTATTACAAGGCCAATGCAGATGTGTTATGTAAAGATCCCTAGATTTGAAGACAAAGTATCCTATGTTCTACTAAAATACTACTATTATGAATTTGAACAAGTTACTTTGCTTCCCAAGACTTTGATTTCCTTATGGGTAAAATAAAGAACTTGGACTAGATGATTTCTAAATTTTCTTCCATTTATAATGATATAATCCTGTGATCTTCACCTCTATCCCAATCATAACCACAAAGCATTAGTCCCCCACTTCTACCTACCTGCTGCTTAGTTCTATCTAATTATGTCTAGCAGTTCAAATTCTGCATATTCAAGCCTGAATTTCTCAATCTCCTCCCTCCCTCAAACTTGTTGCCCTACTTGATTTCTCCATTTCCAAGAATGGCTCTACCATTCAGGTTCAGTGTGCAAGTAAGCATTCAGTTTAGGTCAGATTCAGTGATTTACATTATGAATATAAAAACAAAAAGTGATTCAGTCCCTGCCTTCAGGAAAGTTTGATAATTTCACTCCTCTTTCCCCTTAACCAATGCTAATCAAATGCCTAGTATTATCATTTGTACTTCTAAAATAGCTCTTTCTGCCTTCTTTCATTTCCATTTCTTTGTCCACACTGCCTTCCATGATAGAAATCAACTCTTCCTACCTCCATCTGTTCTTGTCCATCTCTTCCTCAGAAGATAACTCAAATGCTAGCCTACCTTAAAATATTTTCCAAGACATTACAAAGTCATATTAATTATCTGGTGTAATAGATACATCTCTAGGCCTGGAGTCAGGGAATCATTTTCCTGAGTTCAAATTTGGCCTTAAGATACTAGCTGTGTGATCCTGAGCAATTTATTTAATCCTTTTTATCTAATCTTAAATTTTTGTCTAATCTCTAAAATACACTGAAGAAGGAAATGGCAAATCACTCTAGTACCTTTGCCAAAAAAAAAAAAAAAACCCAAATGGGGTTACAAAGAGTCACACATAACTGAAATGACTGAACAACAAGAAAATACACAGAAAGTTCTTCTATATGTCATCATGCAAACATATAAACAAAATATCAATTATATTAAAATTAGAAGTCTTGACAATAGACAGAGATGAAAGAAAGACATGCTATCTGCCCTTGTGGAAGTTATAGTCTAGTCAGAAAGAAAGGATAGGCAGATAAAGGAATGGAATCATAAAAACATAGAATTTCAGAATCAGAGTCAGAAATGGCCTTGGGTACAATTTAGTCCAAACCATGCTTAAAAAAAAAAAAAGAAAGAAAGAAAAGAAAAGAAGAAGAAGAAGAAATCACTATTATAATGGCAAACAAGTAGAGCTTGAGCTTTTATTACAATATCTCTAAGGAAATATAATAAACTACTGTGAATAGCTATTCCTCTTCTGAATGGGGCTAATTGTAAAAAAGTTGGAAATTTGCCCATTAGCAACTTCTACTTTTTTCCTCAATCTAGTCTCTGGAATGGAACAACATAAATCGAATCCTTCTATGTGAAGTCCTTTAAATACTTGAAACCATCTATTTTGTCTCTCATGAATTTTCTTTTCTCTTAGCTAAGAACCCTTAATTCCTTCTACTGATCATCTTATATCATGGAATTGAGGTCCTCCAGTATTCATGGTTGCCATTCTCTTCATGTTTCATGCTTATCGATGTCCTTAAAATTTATTGATATTTCACCTCCATGAGTAGGGTAGAATAAAGAACTGCTACATCCTTATCACTGAAACATGTGCCTCTCAATGTTATTCAATATTGCCTTAGACATGTTGACTGTGTGTAGAGGGCTGAAACTCCAAAAGATATGCTTGAATCAGACAACTGAGGCTAATTACCTATTTGATGTGAGATAATGTCTCTATATACATATTTAGATGAATGGTGATGTGATGGCTCTACTCACTATTGATGCTTGCTGAATGTTTGGTGTTGAGATAATTGTAGGCAAGAATTGGAGGGCTAGGGAAGAGAAGTCAGAGTCACTTGGTGACAGGACAAGTAGGAGAGAGGCTGGAGACTCCAGACTCCAGAATCCAGGATACATCTTTGGCAAGCTGCATGGCAGCTTGCCTGCCTCCTTCACTTCTCCCCCTAAACCAAGGACTTTGATTTATCCTGACTCTGGCTGATCCTGAGGTCCTCCAGCGAGCTAGTCTGGACAATATAACTGAGAACCCAGGAATATATTGTATACAGTAACAGCAATATTGTGTGATTATCAACTATGAAAGACTTGGCTCTTCTCAGTGGTTCAGTAATGTAAGGCAATTCCAATAAACTCTGGATAGAAAATGCCATTTGCATGCAGAAATTGAACTATGAAGATTGAATGTAAGTCAACACATGCTAAGTTTACTTCTTTTTTTCTGTTTTTTCCCCTTTTCCAATGGTTTTTCCTTATTCTGATTTTTCTCTTCCAAGATGATTCATAAAGAAATATGTAATTAAAAAAAGTACTATACATATATAGCCAGAAAAAATAAAACAATTTAAAAAATAAAAAATGATATGTTGACTGCTACGTCATACTGCTGATGGATATTTTTGAGCATAGTCTATTTAAATACCCAGATACTTTCCAAACTACTGTATTACCATCCTTCCCCCATCTTATACATTTGGCTTATTTGAGCCAAATGAGGCTTCACATTTATTATTGTCTATCAGATTACTCCTTATAAGATTCATCTCCATTTTCTAGTTAACAAATGACCTTTTGGATATGAGTTTGTTTATTCTGGTGGGTTAGCTGCCCCTTATAGTTTTGTGTCATCTGCAAATTTGATAAGCATGCCACCTAAGCCAAATATGATAGCTTATTGCATATAATTTCACATTTACTCTATGATTTCCCCAAAGTCACTTTTATTTATTTTATTTTTAATAATAGTTTTTATTTTCAAAATATATGCAAAGATAGTTTTCAACATTCAACCCTGAAAAACTTTGTGTTCCAAATGTTTTCTGTCTTTTTCTCCCACTGCCTCCTGCCTGATTCAATATATGTTAAACATGTGCAATTTTTCTATATACATTTCCACAATTATCATGCTACACTAGAAAAATTCGGTCAAAAAAGGGGAAAAATGAGAAAGAAAACAAAAAGCAAGTAAACAATGACAAAAAGGAGAAAATACTATGTTATGACTCACATTCAATCCCCACAGTCCTCTTTCTGGATGCAGATGGCTCTCTCCATCACAAATCTATTGTAATTGGCCTAAATCACCTTAGTATTGAAAAGAGCCATGACCATTAGAATTGATTGTTGCATAATTTTGTTGTTGCTATGTACAATGTTCTCTTGGTTCTGCTCATTTCACTCAGCATCAGTTCATGAACTTTCTCCAGGCCTCTCTAAAATCGTCCTGCTTATTGTTTCTTATAAAACAATAATATTCCATAACATTCATATACCATAACTTATTCAGCCATTCTCCACTGATGGGCAACCAACCACTCAGTTTCTAGTTCCTTGACACTACAAAAAGGAATGCTACAAACATTTTTGCATATGTGGGTTCCTTTCCCTTTTTTATGATCTCTGGAATACAGACCTAGTAGAGATACTACTGGATCAAAGGTTATGCACAGTTTGATAGCCCTTTGGGTATAGTTCCAAATTGCTCTCCAAATGGTTGGATCAGATCACAATTCCACCAACAATACATTAGTATTCTAGTTTTCCTACATCCCCTCCAACATTCATCATTATCTTTTCCTGTCACCTTAGCCAATCTGAGAAGTATGTAGTAATACCTCTGAGTTACCTTAATTTGTATTTCCCCAATTAATAGTGATTTAGAGCATTTTTTAATATGACTAGAAATGCTTTAATTTCTTCAACTGAAAATTGTTTGTGCATCTCCTTTGACTAGCAATTGGAGAATGCCTTGTATTCTTATAAATTTGAGTCAATTCTCTATGTACTTTATATAGGCTTTTTTCAGAATCCTTGGATGTAAAATTTTTTACCAGTTTATTGCTTCCCTTCCAATCTTATCTGCATTTGTACAAAAAGCTTTTAAACTTAATTATAATCAAAATTATCCATTTTGTATTCCATGATGTACTCTAGTTTTTCTTTGACCACAGATTCCTTGTGCACCATGATATTTTCCCAAGAGATTAGATCTAACTTTATTTGTATGGAAAGTGTTTTGTAATTGTGTTCATATAGTTCTTGATTTTGCCTTGGGAGAAAAACTCCCAAATATTTTATATTATCTACAGTTATTTTAAATGGAATTTTTCTTTGTATTTCTTGCTGCTGGACACTCTTGGTAAAATATTAAAAGGCTGAACATTTATGAAACTTTATTTTGTGTCCTGCAACTTTGCTGAAGTTATGAATTGTTTCTAGAAGTTTTATAGTTGATTCTCTGGGATTTTCTAAGTATATTATAATGTAATTTGCAAAGAGTGATGATTTTGTTTCCCCATTACTCTAATTCCTTTAATTTCTTTTTCTTCTTTTATTGCTAAAGCTAACATTTCTAATAAAATATTGAATACTAATGGTGATAATAGACAACCTTGTTTCACTCCCGATCTTATTGAGAATGCTTCTAGTTTATCCTTATCACATATACTTGCTGATGGTTTTAAATTGATGCTACTGATCATTTTAAGGAAAACTTCATTTATTCTTATGCTCTCTAGTATTTTTAATAGCAATGGATATTGGATTTTGTCAAATGCTTTTTCTGCATCTCTTGAGATAATCACACGATTTCTATTAGTTTGGTTATTGATATGGTCAATTATCTATTAGCCAAAGCCATATGTTTAATATGATATTATCATATGATAATATGATAATGATAGAGCTTGACTTAAATTCTATAACTCCAAACTCCCACCCCAACATTCTTTCTTCTAGATCTCATTTGAAATATCTATTTTAAACTGACAGAATCTGTATATCATTTACAAATAATGATAATTGATGTTAATTCTTTTGAATTACTTTCCCCTATCCCATAATTCTCAAAATGTTTAAAGATTGATTCACTAAATAAGAGGATCTGGTAGCTGAAAAAACTCCTTAGCATTCTGGAGAGGGGGAAAGGAAATTTTACTATAACTTAGAAGCCACTATTATTCAAATAGTTACTTCCTCTGGTTTGGTTGAACTCTGTTAATGGACTGAAAAGAATGAAGTTCAGTAAAGTATGAGAGGAAGCAGGTGTACTCAGCAGGGCTCGGGTCTATGGAGTTTGGTCTAACACAGAACTAATTTACTTGGCTAAACCCAGCCTGCTGGGTGTATTGTATGAAGAGAATACCTTTACCTCTTGAGGGCTTGTGTTAGAAGTCTTAATGAGTTTGGTGTATAGATAGGAGCCAGGCTCCTGAGTGGCAGGACCCAGATGTTCTGTTTCTAACTTAGAAAATAATTTCACTGGTTGACCTTGGACAAATACATGGGCCACTTTTTACCTCATGTTCCCACTTTTTTTGATATGGACACAATAATAATCATATCTATTCTAAATAGGGAAGGATATATTCATTATACATAGAAACAAAATCTAGTAACTAACTGCTAGTTCAAAAAAGAAATAATGGCCAGTATTTCCATTATAATTTAAGGTCTAGACAAATAATTTTCATTGTTCTTAAGTTTTTCACTGAAAGAAAAATTAAATTTTTCCTTAAATTTGAATATAATTGACACTACTAGCCAAAATAAAATCCATATTAAAGCAAAACTGTCTTTAAGGAGAGAAGTAGGAAATAATCCACCTATAAAAAGGGAGACACACACACATACCTACATACATACACAGACCTACATACACACATAGATACATATATGTATATATAAAATATTATTTATTTAAATTCAGAAATTGAAGAAAGATTCAGAATGTGTCACATAAAAGGATAGGGAATAAGAATACTTTTATATAATTTTTTTAAATCTCTGTAATAAAATGAATTTTCTCTCTATTCTCACATCTGCTGCCTATCCCTTCTTTTAATTACTGTCATTTCTACCCAAGAAATCAGCATGATGATGACATGAATAGAGCACTAGGCCTGAAGTGAGGAAGATATGAGTTTCATTCCAATCTCAGACACTTAGTAGCTGTATGACTTAACTTCTGTCTGCCTCAATTTCTACTATAAAACAGGAATAATAATAACAATACCTCAAAGTATTGGTATGAGGAAAAAAGAGATTATATTTGAGCTTAGCAGAGTGCTTGTCATATGGTGGGCACTTATTAAATGCTTATTTCCCTCCCCTTTTAACTGAATTATATCCCATGATTTTGAAGGTATCAGAACATTATTGCCATATTACTAATAAATAAATAAGGCTTAAAAATTACTACATATTTAAAACATTGTTGTTTCTTACATTCATGTTTTCTGTCATGAAGAAAACCATTTAAAAACTGGAAATGAGAGTACCAGAGAGTACCAGCCCTGAAGTCAGGAAGACCTGAGTTCAAATCTAGCCTCAGATACTTAACACTTCCTGGTTGTGACCCTGGGCAAGTCACTTAACCCCAATTTCCTCAGCCAAAAGTAAAACCAAAAAATTGGAAATGTAGAATGTTGTCATTAAAGACAGAAAATACAGAATACCATGTTAATGTGTGATTTTTGACCTTCCACTGTTTTAACTGTCTGCCTTTCTGAGGGAGACTCCAAGTGGACCAATGGAATCATGGCCCTAGAACTGGAAGTGACTCAGAAGCCATTTAGTTCAGCCTTCATTTTTAAGATGAGGAAACAAACACCCAGGGATGTTAGCTAACTCAACTAAAATCACAAAGGTATATCAGATGTGATGTTCAAATACAGTTTCTCTGACTTCAGAGTCAATGTTCTGTCCCCTTTACTATATTTATCTTTGCTTTAAGGCCAGAAAATACAGATATAGGTTAGACTACTAGGAAGAGATAATATTCCACCTTCCACCTCAGTTATTTCTCATACTCATGGACTGGTCTCTTTAGCTTCCTCTTTAGTTTAATTTGGGTGTCATTTCCTATAGGAGATCTTAGCAGGTCCCTTTAATTATTAGTGTTCCCCTCAACCCAAAGTAACGTATTATGCGTGAGCATCCATATCTCTTTCTCTCTCTCTCTCTCTCTCTCTCTCTCTCTCTCTCTCTCTCTCTCTCTCTCTCTTTCTGTGTGTGTGTGTGTGTGTGCATATTGATTTTTTCCATATATAGGCTGATTATAAAATGTAAGCCCCTTAAATTCAGGGACTCTAGCATTTTTGTCTTAGTATTTCTAGATCTAGCATGATGGTGCCTTATAATAGAAAGTGTTTTTATAGCACTTTAAGGTTTGAACAGCATTTTACAAATAGGATCTATTTTTTATTCCTCATAATAACCTTGGTGGTTAGGTACTGTTATTACCATTTTACAGAGGAATAAACTGAAGCAAAGTAAAAATGATACATGAACAGGGTCAAATAGCTTGCAAGTATCTGAGGCTAGACTTGTTCTCTGGTACTCCAGACTTCCAATACTCCATCCATTGAACCATTTAATACATAGTAAGAACTCAGTAAAAGTATGAGCAATTAGATTGATGAAAAGGATAAAATGAAATACAAAGTATTGGTATAGGTGGACCCCTGAATGAGGAAACTCCTTTTACCAATTTGGATTAGTAACCTCTCTGCAATTTAAGGCTTAGAGAAAAATCTTTATCTAAATGGTAATATTTATCTTTATCTATAAATTTTCTGCAACAATTTAGTAAACCAGTTTCTAACAATATAGTTAGTGAAAACATCTTTTAAAGTGAAACAAGTTTTGCAATTATGAAAACACTATTAGGAAACAGGGAAAGGGAAAGAAAGAAATGCTTAATAATTGAAAAAAATGATTTAAATAAAACCAATACTGATTCATCCCATTTGCTGCTATAGCCTTCCTCTTTAAAATAAATGATTAGCCTCATGAAAAATTGAGAGTTTGTCCACACCTCTCCATTGACCTAATACCCTCTGAGTTATTGCAGGAAACTATGATCTCATTTCTCCTAATTTATTTAGACCAGTAAAAATCTCTACTCTTAAATCTTCTAGTGTACATATTTGTATTAATGCTGCTTTTGTGTTTCTAAAAAAGGAACTTCTTTCTTGGTAAACTTTTTCTTTCCAAAAAGAACATTCCCAATTTGTTATCACAAAAAAGTTTCTAGTACTTAGAGTAGGGGGAGAAACATTAAATATTGTCTAGGATATACAGGAGAAGAAACAAGGCCATAGAAAGTCACTTGTTGATGGTCACAGAGTTACCAAGTAGCAGACTCAGGAGCTGATCCAAGGCTATCTGGTTCCAGAGCTCTTCCCTATAGTGATGGGAATTACTAAAGGTGATTAACCATCATTCAGTTGCATGTTTATAAATGCTTAGAGTAAGATATCTTTCTTCAATTACTCCTCTTGCCCTAAAACTAAATTTTTAGTTCCTTAGTTTTCTTTCTAGTTATTCCAAAGAGTTGATCAAGATTCAAGAAATTAGTCACTATCTTTAAATTAAGTCTTCCAGTCAAGGTCCAAAATTATCAACACTTCTCAGAAAACAGCACAAGATGGAAAGAAGGTTAGTGCTACAATGCTAGAATTTTTTATGACTCTACAACTTTAAGGACTAACCACCTACTCAAAAGAGTGAGGGACAGGAAAGGGTGGGAGAGTAACTGCAGAAAACCATTAACTTGGTTTGTCAAAGGACAAGAAAAGAGCTTTCATATCATTTACCACATCCCACGAAGGAAACCAATCACATAGTGAAGATTGATTTTTTCAGAGTCAGAAATGTTCTCTCCACCACCATCTTGTCTTAATGAGGGATAATATTTGAAAAAAAGGTATTTTATCAAGCATAGATTGAAAGCTAGAAGACACCTTATAATCTCTTCAGTATAACCTCTTCTCAGGTTATTGTAGAGGAGAGAAAAAAGAGGCCTAGGGAAGTTAAAGATGGTTAGTAGTAATAGGCAGAATCAAAATTCAAGAACAGTTCCTTCTCATATCCAATTTCCTTTCCTTGATGCTATATTGTAAATTCAAATAATTCTCCATTTTTCCTTGACTGTTCCTGACCTATTCTTCACCTAATAAAGACAATCTATTCCTATGGAAAAATCATTATATTTTTAATCAGAAGACTTGAGTTTAAATAGACTACATGGAAAGCCATTGTTTTCATTAAAATGAACAGAACACTAATATTGTCCACACTGTTGGGTAGTTGTGAGGAAAGTGCTTTATAAATCTTAAAGCCTTATAGAAATAGTTTGATTTTATAACATCATTGTTGGTAATTCCCTTTATCCTAGCCCATACTTTCAATTGTTGTTACCATGATTTAGATCAGATTGACCTCAACTTATAATTTCTTTGAATATCTTTGTAATAGTATAATAATGCAGTTATCAATAACTGCTAATTTTATGGTGAACCAATATGATAAAGAATTTTTGGGTTATGCCATAGAAGGATCATTTGAAGGAGCGAGGAACCAAAGTGAGACCAAGTGTACAAAGTAAGCAGAATAATCTAAGGATCATAGATTTAGAACTCTAAGGAACTTTGAAGATCATCTGGTTTCACCTCTAAACTTACATATGAATAAATGAGACTAGAGATTGACTTGCAAAAAACCATAGCTAATAGTTGTTCAAGACAGAATTTGAACCCAGATATTTCTTATTCTGACTACAAACCTTCCTTCCACCATGTCACATTTTCTCAATTTCTCTAATGCCAGGTTTCTAGACAAAGTTTCTAGGATGCATAATCTTTTTTTATATACTTCTAATTCCTGCAAAAAAAATCAATAAAAATATAGATGATCCTACAAGCCCAATTACTTGTTATTTGTGGTCATTTGATCCTACTAGTCATTCAGGTTCCATTTGGTTCAGCTATTGAATCACAAAATTGCAAAGAAGGATAAAATACCAACAAAAATAACAACTCACAGTCCATTTGAGTTCATTTCTGGCCTCAAACATTTACTAGTTGTGTGATCTTACCAAGTAGCTTCACATCATTTGCCTCAATTCCTCATCTTAAAGACTTCAAGACTCCAAGACTTCAAGAAAGAGGGAGTTCACTACCTCCCAAAGTAACGCATTCACCTTTTGGATAGTTCAAATTGTTAGGAAGTATTTCTTTACAACAATATATATTTGTATCTTTGTCTTTTGACTAAATTAAGACTTTGAATGGTCTCAGAATGGGTCAACTAGCCTCTCCACTCTCATTTCATGGATGAGGCAACTGAATCCCAGAGAAAACAAATGAGTTTCGTACACCCATTTCTCCCTAGTTCTTTCCCTCAGAGCAACTGGTACAAGCATAATTCCCCTTCCAGGTGAAAAACTTTTACACATTTGCAGAAAGCTATCATCTCACCCCAAATATTTTCTTCATCAGCCTTAGAATTCCTAGCTTCTTCAAATGATCCTTCTATGGCATAAACCAAAGGTTTATCTTACAGGGTCACCATAAAGTCAGTAGTTATTGATAGATGCATCATTATATTTTTACAGAGCTATTCAAAGAAACTGTAAGTTGAGGTTGATCTTATCTAACTGATGGTAGGATATTATTTGTACTTAAAAAAGGTTAGGTCTTTGTATAACAATGGTATAGGAAGAAATTGTATTAAAACATTTCTCAGACAAGAAGAAAACATATTAACCATATACTAATTAGACATGGGAAAGGGAAGTTAAAAGATGGAGGTTCTTTTGAAATGAATAGGCTTAGCTGTTCAGAAGCTTCCAAAGCTCTGCAAAAATAGGCTGAACATTTAGCAAGAAAGGACTTTCAGTAAGACTTCTGGTATTTCCATTTGAGGAGAGATTACAAAAATGACAAAACTTGTTTTCTCACAATATTTTGCAACTTCTCTTTCCGGACCTAGCTAGATCCTAGCAGTACAAAGATATTTTTAAATTAAAATATATATATTTAAATTTAAAATATTTCCTGCACAATTGGATTTTGTTTAATTTTTAATTATTTATTCTAGGTTGGGGTTGAATATTTGGACTATATATTTTTTTTTCTAAAAAGTATTGGGCAGCTTCAGATAAGATTAGAGATAAAAGGACAGATTTTTTTTTCTTTGAATCTAAGAAATACTAGGTTGCATTTTGGTTTTCAAAAGTTTATTAATTTTTAAACTATAAAAAGTATACAAAACTTTACTAAGGGAATAGCAGTGAGCTTTAAGTAGTAGTTTAAATAATTTAAAGCAGTAGGCAACTTTTCTTCATCCACACTGACCTTATAAATCAACATAAGCAAAAATCTGACCTTCAGGGACGTTAGGTATTTCCATTGATAAAAGCCCAAGTGCTCTACTAAAGCCACTCTATAAAGAGCTCTGCATCACCCCAATGCTACATGTTTCAAGCCAAGCCTTTGCCAAGTAAAAAAAGATGTTTTACTAGGAAAAGCTACATTTTCCTTTCCAATTCTAGTGGGAATTGTTAAGAGTCTAGATTTATCAGGCACTGGGCTAGTCACTGGAGACACAAATTCAAAAACAAACAAAAAAGATAACATTTATATAGAGCTTTCAGGTTTATAAAATGTTTTATTTTCTCATGTTATTTTCACAATAATCCCAAGAGGTGGATGCTATCATTATATCCATTTTGCAAATGATGAAACAGAAAAAAAAGCAAGTAAAGTGACTTGGCCATGGTCATACAACTAATAATTATCTGAGACTAGATTTGAAGTCAATTTTTCCTGATTCTGAGTTCAATTCACTAGTCACTGTGTCACCTAAATGCTCAAAGTTCCTGCTTTCCAGGAGTTTACCTTTTTTTAAAAGAAGGAATAGAACATACATTTTACACAAATAAGCAAATACAAACAATATACAAAGTAAATCTAAATTAATTGTGTAGATGGGGACTGGGGGCAAGAAATCACTAGCAAAAGAAGGATCAGGGAAGGCTTTGGGTAAGAGCTACTCAAAATGAAAGAGAACTAAGAAGTCAAAGATGGGATGGAAAGTATTTAAGGCATGTAGTACCATCCATACAAATGTATGGTGGAAGGAGATATGCTAAATATAGGGATATATACCCTAAGTAAGGATATATATTGTATACAGGGAATAAAAAGTAAGTTAGTTGGCTAGAATATAAAGTGTGTTAAAAAGGAAGCATTTGAAATCAGTCTGGAAAGACAATTTGGAACTAGATTGGGAAGGGCCTCAATCTTTAAACACTTATGCTTACTATTTATGCAAGTTTTGGAAAGAAATTTTAGGTGTTAAGATTTTCTAGAGGGAAAAATAATTTCTCAGGTTTTGCAATCATGAGCTTCATTCAAGAAAATGACAACATTGACATTCACTCAAATTTCAAAAAATATATATTTTCAGTTTTATAATAGAGGCCAATTTTTTAAATGGCTATTTGGGCTGGGACAAATACTTTTGGCTATTCCTCTATGATAAAAGTCTGCCTGCTGAAACAATTCATATTTACAGGATGTGGCTGCTTCAGTTTTATCTCCATCTTGCAGACTTTAACATAGCAAGCCTCCACAACCCTCAGTTCGTATTTTATAGCAACTAGACTTTCCCTCCCCCATGACGTGAGTTTCTCATAAAACCACAAGTCAGTACACTTCCTCACAGAGGCTGTAAGCATGGTTTTTTTTTTTTTTTTTTTTTTTTTTTTTTGCAAATAAAATAAGTCAGTCATGTACATCAGGGCCATTTTGACCAGAGACCCATGGAGCAGAATCTGTGATCTGATCATGATTTTTGGTAGCTCTCAAAAATGATAAAAAAAAAAAACACTGGCCTAGAGCAATCATAGCACCTGGCTTCAAATCTTGCCTCAGATAATCGCTAGCTTTATGATGTTGGGCCCATTTTCCTGGGTTCTATTTTCCTCACCTTCAAATGAGATGGTTGAACTAGATGGCCTCTGAGGTCCTTTCTAAAACTAAATCTATGATCCCATGGCCTTCTCTATTAGCCTGCTAAAAAGAAACAGAAAAGAGAGGGTGAAAATTTAAGAGAAAAAATACAGATTAAACTTCAAATTAATTAGGAGAGGTGATATAATCTATGCCATCATATAGAAAACATGAGGAAATAAACTTTCTCCAATACTCCAATGTTTTCACCTGCTGAATGTAAAATCTAGAGACTATTGATCTAGGTAATTTGAGGGTTGCTTAAGAAGAGATTTTAACGAGTTATATGCATTTGATTTAGAAAAAAATGCACTCACTTTTCTCATTAATATTGAAATCTTATAAAAAGCATTCACTGTCTACTAAGCCCTTTGGAAAAATAAAAACAATAACAATAACATCCATGTAATGTTTACTATGTGGTAGGCACTGTGCTAAGCACTTTACAGTATTATTTCATTTGAGTCTCACAATATCCCTGTGAGGTAGGTTCCATTATTATGCCCATTTTGATGAGGAGACTAAAGCAAATAGATGTGTCTTGTCCACAGTTACAGAGCTAGTAAGTATCTGAAGCAAAATTTGAACTCATCTCTCCCCAATTCCAGGCTCAGTGCTCTATCTGTTCTGTTCCATTTTTTTAAACCAATAGACATTTCTGATAACATTCAAAAGTATCCTCTAAGAGTAATAATTTCACTTCTTCTAAATTAAATGTCCTACCATAATCACTATCTGTAAAGTAGGAAATAGAAAATTTCATGAGTTGCTATGGCTAACTCTTTTTTTATTATCCAGTTGTTAGCTTTCTGGTAATGGGCTCCTCTGAACTCGAGTAGATTCTTAGATGAAAGATATAGGGTCCATTACTAGGCATTTAGTTAATTGATGAATGGTCAAAATATTTTTCTAAGGAAGAAACCCAAGTAATCAGTAACTGTTTTAAAATGATTGCTAATAACAAAGAAATACACATCAAAATATTAATGAGGTTTAACCTCACAACCATCAGATTAGAAAAGTTTAACCAAAAAGGAAAAGACAAATATTAGAGGAGTTACAGGAAAATAAGAACATTGATGAACTATTAGTGGATCTGTGAAATGATCCAGGCACTTTGAAAAGCAATTTGGAATTATATCCCTAAAGTTATTTAAAATGTACATACTTTTGACCTAATAATACCATTGCAACTTGTATCCAAAAAAATAAAAGTAAATAACCATATAAAATTACATTTTATATTTATTATTTTGTGTTTTATTTACACTTAAATTATATTTTATATTTTTGTGAAACTGAATACTAAGAATTTCTTCATCAGCTGGGGAATAAGTAAATGAATTATGATGTATTAATGTAATGGAATGTTATTATTCCATAAGAAATTAGAAAGTAAGTCATTTCAGGGAAATCTAGGAAGATTTATATGACCTGATGCAGAGTGAAGTAGAGAGAATTAGAACAATTTATATAAAAACAACAATATAAAAGCAACTTTGGAAGCCATAAAAAAGTGATCAATGCAACACCCAACTCCATTTTCAGAGAATTAGTGATGAAGTGTGCTACCCATCTCTTAAGAGGGCAGTAATGGACTTAAGGTGCAAATTGAAACATTTACTTTTTTGGAAGTCAACAATCTGGAAATTTGTTTTGCTTGACTATATACATATATATTTGTTTAAAAGTTTTCTTTCTTTTTTTTAATCGTAAGAATAGATTGGAAGGAAAGAAAATAGATTTTTTTTCACTGAAAAAATATGTAGATGAATAAAGAAAAAGATAACAAGTGAATAAAGAGATGAATGAATGAGTGGATAATCAAACAAATAGTATGATAAATATGTAGATGTAGAAATAAAAAATAGAAGATAGATGGAAAGAATACTAGACCTAGAGTCAATAGACCTAGCTAGAGTAAATTATATTTCCCAAACTTATAAACTGTCTGAATATTTATCTCGTGCTTTACGCATGTTATCTCATTTGATCCTTAACAATTGTATTGTGAAAGAGATACCAAGTGTTTATTGCTCCAGTTCCCTTAGGTATTAATGTTCTTTCTCTTTTGAGATCATTTTTTATTATTTGGTACATATTACATATTTACTTACTAATTAGTATATTAAGCCCCCTAAAGATGGGCATTATTTCATTTTTTTAAATGGTGGGCATCTCCAACACAAAGTACATTTTGTTGAATTGAATTGTACCCATCATTACATTTTAGACAATTGTGACTCAAAGTATTAACTGACTTACCCATAGTAAGGAAAATAAATAAGTTTAGACTTGCAAGCAAGAACAACACTGCTGAATCCAAAGCTAACTCCGTTTCCACTACATCCCTAACTTTTGCCCCTCAAAGCCTCCATTTTTCTCTGCAAAATGGGTATGAAATAATACTTGCAATACCCACTTCACTGAATAGATATAAAAAAGTAATTTTTTTTCATTATTAGTATCTTTTTTTTTGGCAAGACAATTAGGGTTAAGGGATTTGCCCAGGGTAACACAGCTACTAAGTGTTGAGTGTCTGAGACTGGATTTGAACTCAGGTTCTCCTAACTTCAGGGCTGGTGTTCTATGCACTGTACCATTTAGCTGTCCCAGGAAAGTAATTTATAAAGTGTTGTATAAACATTAATTCTCTCCACTATGCATCTTTTTTCAAGCACCACTTATTGCTGCTGTAGATTCTAGTTTACTAGTGATCATTCCATCCCCCAATTTGGCCTTGGAGAGATTGCCTTTCTGAGTTTTTTACTTTTTAGTGATGCATTGGAATTCTTGGGAATGCTCCTCTTGGAATTAATGGAAATTAATGGGAAAGGATGATTAAGGTTACCTTGAAAAGCTTAACTTTGAATGAGCCTATTTTTGAGGTATTATAAGGTAAGAGAAAGCTTTGTCTACTTCATTTCTTGGTAATGTAAGCCCCTAAATTCTTTAATAAGAGACTTCTAGAGCACCAACGCTTTGTCACTCTGATGCCAAAATATCACTGAAGAGGGGAAAAACACAGACACAATGCACAATGTCAAGAAGTAGCATAGAACAGTTGAAAAGGAGAAGTAGAAGACTCTTCTATGGCTCTTCAGTTAAATGCTTATTGAGTTCAGTGATATGATTATAAGCTCTAGTCTCTTTCTCTAAAAATTCTAGTAATATTTACAGTACTTACCACAAAGGGGTGTTTGCAGAAAATATTTTGCAAATAGTGAAAAGCTTCATCTTCCTCTCCCTCCTCATCCCCTTCCTCCCGGGTCTCTCTCTCTGCCTCTATCTGTGTGTCTCTCTGTCTCTATCTCTCTCTGTCTCTATCTCTCTCTCTGTGTGTCTCTGTGTCTTTGTCTCTCCGTTTCTCTGTCTTTCTCTGTCTCTGCTCTCTACCTCTACTTTTGCAATCCTCTCTTGATAGGTCTCCCTGCTTCCACTGTCTCCCCATTCTAATCCATTCTCCAGATAATTGCCAAAATAATATGTCTAAAGTATAATTCTTAGCAGGCAAGTCACACTAGAATTCAAATCACTTCAGTGGTTCCTTGTGGTCTCTAGGACAGAATATCAACTATTCAGTCTGCCATTTAAAGACTTCCACAATTTGTCTCCAGCCTGTCTTTCCAGACTTTATTCACTTAGATTACATCCTTTTTCACTTGTGCTCCAGTCAAACTGAACTGCATTTAACCATATATAACATTCTGTCTTCCACAGCCACTTTCTCTTCACAAATTGTCACACTTTGGAAGGTTTGCTTCTCTTTCAAGGTTCAGCTCAGGCTTTTTCTGGTATGTTCAGTAGTTTTTGCAACACCTTCCTTCTCTATCATCTCACCAAAATTAAAACAAACAACTAACAAAAACCACATTGATATATGGTATGGTGGATAGAGTGCCAGGCAGGAAGAAATGAATTCAATCCAACTTCAGACAATTACTAGCTATGTGATTCTGAGTAATCCTGTTTGCTTCAGTTTCTTCATCTGCAAAAATAGGGATAATAAAATCTAACTACCTGGAGTATTGTTAGGATCAAATTAGATAATAATTATAATGTGCTTAGCACAGTTCCTGGCACATAGTAAGTGATATAAAAATTTAAGCTATTATTATTCCATTCATTCATTTAATTATTTATTTATATGTATATAAAATGCCCTCCCCCAGTAAATTAAACTTCTCCAAGTTGGGGACTATTTTATTTTATTCAGTAAGAGAGATTTAACAAATGCTTGTTGAATTTTAATTGAATTTTAATTCAGTGCTCTTTCTCCTGCACTCCAGGATAGTGCTTTTACCTGTAATCTGCTCACCTAGTTATCCAATTATGACACTAACAGGCCTCCAAACTGTTCTTATTTGGGCAATAAATTCTAAACACATTTCTGCATTACAAAGAAAATCAGTTGATCAATGTTTTATCCTCAAGACTTTTAGGTTTAATGAATATGCTTTGTTAATTAGAAATCAAATTTTAATTTTTACTGATAAAATGTAATAATTATCTAAACATCATATCTAGCTATAGGAGCATTTCTTTTGTGAGAGAGCATGATCTTCCTCCTGCTTACATTCTTTAATTCCACTGACTACTCACATACAGCAGAAATAAAACATGTATATTAAAATGGTGTTTTATTTTTAGTAGATGACACAATTTTATAAAATTAGGGAAACTGCTATCATTTTACATTTTGTACCATAAAAGATGATCAATCCTACCTATAGATGCTTATAACTTTTAAATTTTTGATATTTTAACATTGTTTTTTTTAAAGATCTTAAATCCATCAAAATCATTCATAAAAGCATTGGAGATATCAATGACCTCTTACTATCTTTTTATGTAGAATAATCATGCACTTAGCATATTATATTGACTCAGTGAAATGAATTAGCATATTTTGCTAAAAATATCATAAAGGCCATTAGAACCACATAGATTTTTAAAAAACAAATATGTTTGTCTTTGAGAAAGAATTTTTCAGGAAGTAAAAAAAAATGGCAAGGCTTCCTTGCCTATCACTTCCAGATGTGCAACTCAACCTATTAAATATCAGCCTAGAGTGAAAGGAAATATATGGTATCTGATATGCTTAAGTGCTGCTTCTAAAAGAATGGATGGACAAGAAAAACCAAAATAGATTTTTTTCTTGATTTATACCTTCTACTAAAATCTTTTCCAAGAGTAAAATCTCTATTTTCTACATGTGAATATTTAATAAAATGGATGTAATCTCCTTAAGGGTGATAGAAATTTGGTTTTTGTTTTTGAATCTCCAATAAGATACAAAATCCAATCCAAAGTAAGCCCTTATTAGCTGCCTGTTGAGTTGAATTGGTATGTAAATATTGGTACACTTTTTATGTAAAATCCCAACTTATATAAATTTGTTTCACTAAAATACATATGATTTTCTGTCACTTAAAAAAAGTTTTGAGCTCAGACGACAAATTCAAATTCTGTCTCAGATATTTGGTGTCTGTGGCCAAGTCCCTTAATTCTAAGATTCCATTTCCTTAACTATAAAATACTTATACTTCTTCATAGAATGTTTTCTATCGAATAACTTTGTAAATCTTAAAGCACTATACAAATGGGGACTATTACCATTATTGTTCTTATTATTATTACTGTTATTTGTTATTATTTTAATTAAATCTATGATTTTATTGTGAGGAAAACTTCCAGTGAAGAGCTTCTTCAGTTAATTTAGACCTACTTTTTTGTGTTTTAGAGTCCCCTAGAAAACAGATATTAAATGACTTTCTCAGAATGACAGATCCAATATGTGTCTAGTATATGGAATTGACCCTGCCTTCTTAATTCCAAGGTTAACTATCTGCTGCTCCACAGTGCCTAATATCTAGCAAGAGGATATGTGGGAGCAATTAGGTAGCACAGCACAGCAGATAAAGCATGAACTCTGGAGTCAAGAAAACCTGATTTCAAATCTGACCTTAGACATTTAACACTTATTAGCTGTGTGATCTTGGGTAAGTCACTTAACTTCAATTGCCCCACCAAAAAAAATGATATGTATAGTTAGTTATCTTTCCATACTCTGATATATGACTTAAAATATGAGATTCTATGCCCCATTGCTTGATTTTAAGCTTTGCTATGAATTTAATTTCCCAGTGCATTTTTTTCCTTATGCCTAATATGTTGGTATTATTTAGTGCAAAAATAAGAAAATATTTCACATTTGCTGAAAAAAGAGGTGTTTTTCTACATTTTAAATTTTAGAACAATACAAATATCTCACCAGTTATTCTGGAGTTCAAGTAAGTAGGAAGCTTTCAAGTATCACATGTGTTTTCAAATAAAAATGTAAAAAATAATATGCCTAAAACCTTACTTTGTACAGACTGGTTACAAGAAAATATCTGCCTAAAAGGCAAATCCCCAAAGTTATCACAGACTCCTTTGCAATATGGTTATATTTTTCTCTCCTTACAAACTGACCAATTAGTGAGGCTTTCTTTTATGTATGTGTAAAGGGTTTGATGTGAATTCAGAATATTTTTGGTTGTCCTAGTGCTGTCTAAGAAAGCCAGTGTGATGGCTTTCATATTTTCATAACTGCTGATATTTTTATTTGTTCTTATACCTTTGAAGTTGTCCCCATATTTCTATCTAACTTTCCAGTTCCAGGATTGCCAAGTGGAGTCTCCCTTTGATCCCACTATCCATTCCCAACCAACTCTTTATGCCTCTAAGCTGTATTCAATAGGATACCGTTTCCTATCCTAAGAAGGGAAGCAAGTTCTTTTGAAGCTTGTGGCAACTCATAACCCAGACAGAGAAATCCTTCATCTTTCACCTTGTGATGTTCTTGGTTTCTTCTGGCCCTCTGGGTACACTCAGGTTCATTTACTCTTCTGCCTGTTTATAGGATAACACAGCAATACTCTTCCTTTGTTAGTGCCCTGTCTACAAATGACATGATTCCCCATTTTCTAAGACAGAAGAAGATTTTGGTACATTTAGTTTTTATCTCTGAAACCAAAGGTAAATGCTTTTTCCTTATATACATAGTTAAAGCTATCAGAGTTGAAAAATCATCAATTATTCAATTTCTGGTTTTTTTGTGTTTTCTATTTTCTTTCCTACAACAAATGTTTTGATTATCATAAACTTACAATTTACTTTCAGAAAATCTTGCTTTTTCATTTACAAAACACTTAATTATATGATGACATTTCATAGTACATTAAGGTATTATTATGTACTGTTTCACTCTTTTTCTTTTTTAACTTGGCACATAGCTTGTGTCCCAGCAGTGAAATCCTTAGCATAAAAAAACCCTTAACAGACCTATTTAAATTTTCATCTTAGCTACACTCTAAGTATTAAGGAGAGGATGAAACTGCTTCCTTTTGAGTCAGGTGATCATAATGCAGTTTCATTGTGTATTAGAAGTAAATTATTGGAACACCTAGCACATCCATCCCCATTCAGATATTAGTCCAAAACCATTCCAAATCTAAATGTAAATGATTATTCACACCTTTGCCCTCTATACTTCAAATGCAGATGGCACATGTTTAAAATTATAATCAGTAAAGTCTATTCCTGGCTTCTGTAGGAAAAAGTTATAGGAGATGTGAGAAAGAAATATAGAAACTAAAAACAGAGAAGGAAATCATTCAGATAACTTGGAGGAGTTTGAACTAGTAAGAAGGTAAAGTTTGGAAAGATAAATCTGGGGAAAACTTAAAAGGAACTAAAGAAAATCTGAAGGAAAACAATCTCCAGCTTAAGATAGCAGTTAATATTCTATTTCTAGATTATAAAATTGTGGAGAATTGAGAAGGATATAGGGAAAATTAAGAAGAAAAAAGAAAACTAGAGATGAATTGGTCAATTCAAAAGGGAAAATAAGGAGAAAGTGGCAAAAGAAAGCAAAGTAATGAAAACAAGTAGAACAAAGGGAGAATGAAGCAAATTGGCAATATAAACTGGTGGGTGAATCAAGTTCTTTGTTAAAAATTTTAACTCTTAAAAAATTAACAATTGCATGTGAAAAGCTATGTAAATATCCATGAATATTTCCAAGAAACTGAAAATTTTAACCTTTATGGAGAATAAAAGTTATACAATGGCTTGCATCAAGCTTGCAATATTTGTATTTCTAACACTGATATCTTTGTTTCAAATATAAACTGATCTCTTTGGAGAAGGTAAAGCATTTTAAAAATGCCCGTCCCAATTTTCAGTTTCCTAACAAGAACAAAAGGTTCCTAAAGGAAGGAGAAGAAAAGCTTTCATATGTTTTGAAAAAAAAAGTTCTAAGTTATGGAAGGGGAAACATGTTCCTTGTCTGGAAAATAGAGAATGGATGAAATTACTAATTAGGTTTTTTAAATGGCATCTGTAAAACTAGAATTTTGAAATTAATTTGAGACTTTTTCTGAAGAGGAGAATACTCTATATTGGAGGAAGATGCTGCTTATGCCTCTAAGAATTATAAGAGGCAGTCATAGATCAGATAAGAATTCATCAGGTATCAACAGAGGACGAAGAGAATATTAGAAGTCAATGTTTCCCAGGGCAGTTGTTAACAATAAAGTACTAATAAAGTTATCTACTGTTTCAATAAAGAAAATATCCAATATGTACCAGAGAAGTCCCCAGCGATTATTAAAATGGATGATCATTATCTGCTTCTGGTTATTTGTGTAGACACAACCAATGCTTCCAGATGGAATCCAGAAAGTATGACTAGCAAATGGAACCTTAGGCAAGAAGCTAAAGACCATAAAGGCACAGCCTGAATTTTCCTCACATTTTCCCCCCATGAAAGGAATGAGGAAACAAAAATCAATTTGGAAAGTGAACAGCAGGCTAAGAATATGATTTCTAAGATGAGATTTGGATCATTGCCTTCAATAAAAGAGTTGACATATTTAGCCAGAGATGGAATACTTAGCAAAGTCTGATAAAAATGTCTTTGTTCATCATCCAATAAATGTAATCAAAAGAATTTTAAACAAAACAAAGCAAAAACAATGTTTGGGAGTGGAAAGAGGGGAAGATTACCTATATATATCCCCAAGTTAGATACCATGGAGAGTAGTTTCAAAGATAAAACACAAATAGCAGCGGGAAGACTCACAAACATATATCAAATGACGTTTCAAGGAAAGAATTATTAGTGAAACCCATGGCCTCAATTGTCTATATGATAGTTTAGACAACAAACAAGAGGAACTAGAAACTCCAATGTTGTTTAGTTGTGTCTGACTCTTCATGACTCTATTCAATGTTTTTTTGGCAAAGACACTAGAATGGTTTGCCATTTCTTTTTCCAGCTCATTTTACAGATGAGCAAACTGAGGTGCACTGTGTTAAATGATTGCTCAGAGTCACAGAATTAGAGTCTGAGTCTTCCTGACTCCAAATCTGATGCTTTACCCACTAATGTAGCCTAGTTGCAATACAAGGAAGCAAATTTGTCTCAGAAATACCATGTAGGCTTTGTAGGATGAAATACATTTATATAATTTATTCCAAAGAAACAGAATAGCTAAAAAAAAAAGGAAATGGGGTAGCATTATATTAGCAAGATATATTTAAACAAGAAAATTCAGAAATGATGGTGGAAACATATGTTAAAAGGAGAAATAGAAATTATTTTTGTCATTGGTATACACTATAGGTCACCAGTACAAAAAGAAGAAATAAATTAGAACTTTAGAAAACAAGTCAGAAGCCAGAGGCATGATAATAGCCGATTATGTAGCACTTCATAATAATAAGTATTTGTGTGGCATTTAAGGTCTACAATGTACTTTATAAATATTAATTCACATATATTATATAAAACCCCTGGGATATATGGTGTATTATTATTTACATTTTACTGATGAGGAAACTGAGGAAGATAATGGATCCTTATGTAGGACCTCATAGGTAGGAAGTATCTAAGACAGGGAATAAACTCAGGTCCTTCTTAGCCCAGGCCCAGCTTTCTATTTACTGTATAACCTCTAGTCATCCTGATCTATAACTTGTGGCTGCACTCAGATGGCTCCAAAGGAGAAGCTGGTACTTTGCACATCCCTCCCTCACTTAAATCCAATTCACTTGGAAATCCTAGCATCACCTTTCTGATGTCATGTCCTCTCTGAGTATGAAGGACAAACAACAACCATCTAATTTCAGAATGTGGCAGTTGATTAACAAGATATCTTCTACCATCACTCTGCCAAAAGTTGAGCTGTTAATAATGCCTTCATTTATTTGATTATTTAATCCATCTAAAAGTGAAAGAATTAACAAAAGGAATTTCTATGCTGCTTTTAGTTTTAATTAAGAGGGAGAAGTTAGGGTAGAAATTGTAGGAATTTTGAAGAAAACTATGTATTACATCCTAGAGTTTCTTATGGAAAAGAAAAGAATAATCTGTATCCTAAATTTTGGGAAAACAGATTTCAGAGAATTCAGAGGAAATATTGGATTCAAAAGAATAAAAAGAAATGTATAGGTGATCAAAAGGCTAGGTAACATAAAAGGAATAAGTGAAATATGATCTTGTAAAAATAATTTTGGTCATTGTGTATTAGGCAATTTGCTAACTCTGGGGATACAAAGAAAGGCAAAAGACAATTCCTGGTCTCAAGAAGCTTACACTCTAATGAATAAGACTACATTAAAACAAACCTGTATAAAGAAGATATAAAGAACATTAATTTGAAAATGACCAACAGAAGAAAGACAATATTATTAAGAGCATAGAGAAAGCCTTCCTGTAGAAGGTAGAATTTTATCTGCATATTTCAGTATATATGAAAATATATACATTTTTATGTAGCCAACAAAGACTATAAAAATTGGGAAATAGAATGTCTTGATTCAAGGAATAGCAAGGCCAGTCAATGTCTTTGGATGACAAACTATATACAGTGGTGGAGGTAGGGAGGGACATAAGGTGTAATCATACTAGAAGTGTGATGGGTAGATTGTATAGGACTTTGAATACCAAAGAGAGAATTTTGGAGATGATAGGGAGCCAGTGGAGTTTATTAATTAAGAAGGTGATAGGCAGATCTTTATAGGAAGATCACTTTCATAGCTGAGAAAAAGATGAATGAAGCAGACAAATTAATGGAAGGCAGAGAAGAGAAAGTGGCATATAATAAAAATATCACAAAAAAGTTAGATTTTGACAATAGATTGGATAAAGGTTTGGGGCAGATAGAGAAATTAAGTTGTTTAAAACCCAGAATGACCTGAGATTGGTGAGAGAAGATATTGTCAAAAAGAAAAAAAAATTCAATTATAAAAGTAAACAATTATAATCAGTGCAGTTATTATTACAAATAGTTTATTTATCATTTAAAATCTACAAATTTAGGTTTTCTCAGGGTATGAATGGAGAGGAATTCTTATAATTCCTCCTTTTGTTTTGCCCTTGAATTTCCAATACCTTATTATTACAGTAGTAGAAGTCATATTAGTTTTATATTTATGTAACACTTAAAATATAATACCAAGCTTGTGGGAGGAGGGGTATAAAGGGTTAAGAATGAACTAAGAATCTAGATTGTCAGACTACATTTCTCAAATTCACCAGATGATTAAATCATTCACTGTGGACTCTCAAGACATAGAAACATGGTCTGTTTAGTATTTAATAGATACACTGAATGATACTTTCATATGATTCTTCTAAAAGTTAATTTGAATAGTTTAGGAAAAAATATCTGGTATCTATATTTCTGAGAACCAAATCAAAACCTTTGTATTTTCTGTGATCAAAATGATTAATAAAGGTCAAATTACTCTCTCTACTTAATCAGAATCAAATCTAGTGTATTTGAGCTATCATTGCAGGCTTTCGTTTTGTATCACCTCAAAAACAATTCAATTGTTTTACTTACTTCAAAGCAAAAGAATTCCTTTCTTTATGTAATCAATTCCCCTTTTATACTTTGCTTTGAATGAGTTTAGTTTGATTTAGAGTTCACCAGAAGTCATCAAAAATGTAATCTAATTTTTGTCCGAATCTATGGAACAAATAAAATTGGATCAATTTGTTATGGAACAGATAGAAGAAGTTGGAAGGGGGTTGCTAGAGAAGAATGATAATGAAAAGTGATGAGCTACTCATGGAGTACTGGCTTTGGAATTTAAAAAAAAAATCTGGTTTTAAGTGTTGCTTCTAATACATATTAACTAGGTGGACATAAGCACGTATTGGATCCCCTGACAATTCTTTAAGACTAAAAGTTACTAGGATTTGTCAGTTTACCTCTGGCTATAGTTTTCATAATACAACTTCCCATCATTCATTAAATCATTGATCCAGATGAAGAAAGGAATCATGTCCTTCTCCCTTGCTCTTGACTTTCTTCTTCTGAGATGGCTAGCTCTTGATCCCTCTGCTTTTCCTATATTCTATAAATATTACCTTTTTTTTCCCAAAGGAAAGTGGGAGAGTACAATGTAGAACTTTTTGGTAAACTGAGAGTGAGTTTCTATTATGCCAGTAAAATCACAGAACTACCTAGCTCTGTACTATTTCACACACAAATACTAGAAAGATAGATGGATAGATAGATGGTATAGTTAGAGAGACAGAAATACAGACAGACAGAGAAAAAGAAAGAGAGAAAGAGAGACAGAGAGAGACAGAGACATAGAGACACAGAAAGAAAGACAGAGAAAGAGATCTTAGATTGCCTAAAACATTAGGGAACCAAGAGATTATGTTCCAAGAGATTGTGTTTTACCCAACATCACAACCTGATATGTGTCTAATATATTTATACCAATGTTTTCTTGCCTCCAGGGCCTGCTCTTTATAAGTTGCTGTCCCTAATTCTGGTAATTTATATATGTGTGTATAAAATATATTCATATGTGTATATACACACAATATATGCATGTGTGGATATATACACACATATATGAACTTGTTATTTCATCAGCATTGGGTATGTGCGGAGTTTTTACTGTCTTTTTACATTTGATGAGTTAAGAATCCAAAAGGTAAGAGAAATGAGCAAAATGTAAGAAAATGAAACTCAATAGAGATAAATGTCAAATCCTTTCCCCAGGAACAAAAAATTCAATATCAAAAGATTTGGAAGTTATAATGGACTTCAAGTTAAGTGAAGGCCAGTAGTGTCATTGTGACAGTTAAGGGGAAAAAAATCTAATGTAATTTTGTATAGCATTGAGAGTCATTACTTTCAGAAGGGAGATAATAGTTCCATACCATTCCACCCCCATCATACTGCTTGTGCAGTATTGTATTCATTTCTGAGTACTGTGGTTTTAGACAGACATGAATAGGTGGTAAATGTCCAGACGAGCCTTCCTCTGGGTTCAGAATGGTTAAGGACCTTGACCATTGCATATGGGAATCTAGAAAAATATTATTCTGTAGAAAAGAAGACCCCCGCTGAGATATGATAGCTGTATTCCAGTAGTTGAATGGAGAATAGGTGGTTAGGTTTGCTCTCTTTTATCTATTGGTCATTCTGCCATTGGGTAGAATTAGGGATATTAGACAGAGTTGGAAAGGGACCATTATAGAATTGGTGTCAGGAAAAAATTTCCCAATAATTAGAGCTGTCTATAAGTAGTATATGCTACCTGAATGGATGGTAGGTTCTCCCTTCCCAGAGGACTTCAGTAGAGGCTAGATGACCATTTAGTTATGTTATAGTAGAACACCATTAGATGCATAGTTTAGAATGGATAGCTGCTAGAGTCCTTTATAAGCTCTAGATTTCAGTCCTCTAGTTCTGAGATTTTTGTATTCTTTCATTTTATCTCTATAGCCTTAGCAATCTTGCACATATTAGACACCTAAAAAATTCTGGTTGCATTGAATTTTTTAAATAAATTATATAGGAAATTGTAGAGGGCCAGAACTCTGAGAAAAGTATATTTGAAGCAAAGATACCTACAGCATTGATTGATTGATGAGATAATGGTTCTCTAATTCATGTATACTTAGTACTTAGTAGGTGATACAATGATTCTACAGTTGACACATGCTCAGTGTGCTGCAGTGATGTAATTGTACTAAGGTATATCAGGGCTGAGAGGACTTGAAATAAGAGACTCAAGTGTGTGTGAGCTCGAGTTCAGACTCCAGACTATCCTGACCATCCTCGTGGTGACTCTCCTGCTAAGACTCAGGCCTGTCCAGAGATCCTCAAGAAAGCTAGCCTGGACATTACAGGAAATTTGTCACATTATCCCATTGTCAACATCCAGTCTACAACCACTCATAAGACAGCTCCTGTGGGCTTGGGACTATTCTAGATAGCGATTGTATCTAAGTAATTGCTGTACAAACACACCAGATCTAAGACACATAGTGATAGGGATGGGCACTAGACCTGCAATGTCAATGGCATAAAGAATATAAAATGAGATAATTCGTTTTCCTAATTCAAGTAAAGCACAATTTTGAAATTTAGAATCACAGAAAATTGAGATAATTCATTTTCCCAATTCAAGTAAAGCACAATTTTTGAAATTTAGAATCACAGAGAATTTCCTAGAGCAACAAGTGCCTAGGCTAGGGTCACACAGTCATTATATGTCAAAAGTCAAACTGGAGCTCAGCTCTTTCTAAATCTGTCTCTCTATATGAAGCTATTATGAGAAAGTTTGTCAAAATGTAAAATGCTGAAATTCAAGTATAATATGTCCTCAAGGTTCTCTGATTTGTCTAGTGGCCCTTTTCAAAATTCAAAGTAACACTAGTCTAGAATGATCCCATGCTGGTGCTCAGTAATCCTTCTCTCCAAGTCTTAAAATCAGAGACGAGGAAAATTAGAAGCTGAGGAGGTTAGGAGAACAATAAAACCCAATGGAGAAATTGAAGCCTAGTGGCTCCCACCTGCAGTGTGAAAAAGGTAGTAAAATCATTGACTAAGAGAGAATTGACTAAGAGATGATTAACAAAAAAATAGCGAGTAGAATTCCTAAGGCGTATTCCTATTTCTATTTGCAAGTATTTTAACAACAATACTATATTGTGAGAATTTGATATAAAAGGAAGCTTAAGTGGAGCCTTACCCTCTGGGTCACTTCTACCAAGTTAGGGATGCCAGAGCCAAAAAAAAGTAGTGCAGAATGGAAACAACACTTCCACCCGGGTATTTAAATAAACCACAGAGTGGGAAGAGGACCAGAGATATTTTTCTTTAAGACTGATTGAACCCTGTTGGAAAGAAAGTTCGAGTGGCTAGGGTACATACAGGGGAGAGATCTGTTGAGCTTGCAAGGAAGTGTGGTACAGCTACCATTTTATACTGGGTTCAAAACAGGAAAGAGTAGTTAGTTCAAAAGACAAATACCGGCACAGTTTCCCACTTGCCTCCTTGTGAAAAAGAGCAGGGTATCAAATTAGCCTAAACACATTATTCTCTAAAGTGTGTAAAAGATCATGAGCAAGAAGATTGCAAGAGAAGTCCTTCCATTGATCATCCATTAGAAATCTAAGCAACCGAGTCAACTGAGGCTGTATTGACATAGGGGAATTAATCAGAAATCTGCTGTGTGAAACGAAGTGTGTAGAAGAAGAAAAAATGATTCTGTCACTAACAGTACAGAGGATAAACATTTGGATAGTGGATCAAAGGCATAACAAAAGAAAACATCACTAAAAATCAACAATAAAAACAACAAGCAACATTTTAAAACACCTCTTCATTTGTTTGAATCGGCCTTTTGGGGCATGAGTACAGATTCTCACAATGCCACAATTAATTTTCCTAATCTCTTTTCATCCTTATATAAAGATGAGCTTGTTTATCTGTCCCATTGGGCCTGATCTGTCATTTATGCAATCTATAGCATCACAGAAGTACAGAAATTCAGAGCCCAAAGGTCATAATGATGATGATGGTAATAACACATTGCTACAAAGCTTGCAAAGCATTGTGAGATAGTGAGGTAGATGCAATCCTTAAACCCATTTTATAGAAAAGGAAGGGAAGTTAGGTGGCAGAGTGGACAGAGTGCCAGGCCAGTACTTAGGAAGGCTCATCTTCCCGAGTTCAAATCTAGCTTCAGATTTTTAATAGCTAGCTGAACCTGGGCAAGTCATTTAATCCTGTTTGCCTCAGTTTCCTCATCTGCAAAATGTGCAACAGAAAGAAATGGCAAATCACTTCAATTTCTTTTCCAAGAAAACTCTAAATGGGGTCAGGAAGGGTCAGACATGACTGAAATGATTAGACAACAACATAGAAGACGAAACAGAGGAAGAAAAAGGTTAAAAAAAAGATTAAGTGATTTACACAGGGTGATATATTTAATAAGGTCATCTCATCCAAAACATAACTAGAGAAGACTCTCTTCTGTGACATACTTAGCAAATAGATATGTCTTTGCCTGAATATCTCCAATGAGAGGGATCTCACAACTTCCTCAGTTCAACCTGAGTTTTTCCTTTCAAATATAAATTTGTCACTTTGCTCTGTGATTTTTATCTTCTGAAGCCAAACAATGAATCTAATCACTCTTCAATTTTTTAAAATGACAGTTTTTAAAATTTTAAAATATTGAACATTTTTCCCCACCCTCCTCAAGTCTTCTATTCTCCTTGTTAAGGATCCATAGTTTCTCCAATCATCCCTTACAGGAGCTAAAGTCACTATCCCAATTGTCCTCTTCTGGATGTCCTACCTCAATATGGACACCAGAACTGAACGTTCTTGATATTTTCTTAGCTTTGGGACTAACTGATCCTCCCTAGTCTTGAGAAATATATTTCTCTTCAATGAATAGCACAAGGGTGTTTGAAGAACTATATGGTATAATGGATAAATCTCTGGACTTGGAGTTTTAAAATTGTCTTACTCTATATGTGACCATACACAAGTCACAACCCTGCAAAGCTTCCTATTCTTCAAATTGAAGATAGTATTATTTATATTGTCTATCTCACAGGGCTTTTGTGAGGGCTTTTATTTATTTAAGTAAATAAAACTTAAAGTGCTATATAAAGTGAAGTAATTATTATTATCATTATGTTGGTCTGAGCTTGTGACTTATGTACAGGGAAGTTCCAGTACAGAGACTCCCTCCACCAACGCAAATATACAACTGCTCTGGAATTTATATGTCTTAGAGACATATCACGACAAAAAGAGGTTAAGTGATTTTCCTAGAGTCACACCATCAATATAGGCTTGGAATCCAGATGATCAGTTTTAATTCAGTCTAAGAACATATTTTTTGGCTTCCAGACTACCCTGTTGATTCATACTGGGCTTGTAAACTATTCAGTATTCCAGATGGTTTCACAATAAACTGCTTCCAGCTATTTCTTCTCTAATTGTTACTTATGGAGTTGATTTTTTGCACCCTAAAATGTAATATTTTATATTTATTCCTTTAAAAGTTCATCATCTTAGCTTTAACTCAAAATAGTATTATAAATGCACAAAACAAAAGGACTAGAAATAGAGATTATCTTAATCTTGTACAGTTGAGGTGAGAAAGTGGGGACTATAGAGGTGAAATTATTTATAGCTAATTAGTGGCAAAGTTAAAAAAAAAAAACCCTAGATATTAGAGTCTCTCAACTATAAGTCCAGGTTTCTTCCCTATTCTTTGAAAGAGGAGAAATAAGAAGAGAGGAGAGACAGAGACAGAAAAAAGAAAGACAGAGAGACAGAGAGAGAGAAAGACAGAGACAGAGACAGAGAGAGACAGAGAGATAGAGAAACAGGAGAAAGAAAAGGGAAAGAAAAGATATTGGGAAAGGTTATCAATTCCAGAAGCACCATTGAGATTGACTGGTTTGCAAATCTACAGATAACTGGGAGAGCAATTGATGACTAGCATAAAATTCAATCTTTATCTCAACAAAAGACCCTGCAAAAGTCATTCCAAGGTTTTTTTTTTGTTTTTTTTTGTTTTTGTTTTTGTTTTTGTTTTTTTTAACTATAAACTGTTATAACTCAAGTTTGGAAAAAAGCTTATGTTTCATGGTCGTATTCTGTCAGTACGAGACACAAATAGTTTTGACGTTAGACCTTCACTTGAGGTTTTGAGATCTTTGAAAAAGGTGCTGATGCTGCCTTTTAAGGGGCTTATCAGTTGCAAATGTAAGCCATATTCTTATTTCTTTCAGTCACAGATGTTTAGCTCCTTGCAGCTGCAGCCAGAGCATTAACCCTCCAAATAAAAGGTCAATGATATTTAACTTTTTCTCCCTGTGATAAAAATTTCCTAAGGAAACTTTGAATTCTTTTGACAATATTTTTGTTTTTTACTCTTCCAAGATGATATCTGTGGCATAACATCCCAAGAACAGCTTTGATGGGATTTGATTTGATTTTCTAGTTGAATAAGTCAGCACAAATACAAGCAAACAGTGCACATCAGCAAACTTGTCCTAGTCACATCTGTAGGTGAATTGCATGTTGCAAGGTCAAGGATAAAATATATCAAGCAAGAATGTAAGGTTTAACAGATTCAGATGTGCATATTGTTTTTATAGACTCTCACAGAATACTTCTCTCACCACCAATCCCTTTCAGTAAAAAAAAAAAAAAAAAGGCAAAAATCAGTTATCATTTAAGGTTCAGTAGAATGATGATAATTTGTGTACCTAAAGTTGAATTCAGCTTTAAGTTTTTATGGTATTTCAAATTCAGGATTACAAATCTAAAAAGGAAATTAGAGATCATCTATTTTAATCCTCTCGTTTTACAAAGGAGGAAACTCAGACTAAGAGAAATAAATTGACTTGTCCACATTACACAGGTAGAAAATAACAGAGTCAAGATTTGAACTTGAAGCCCACAAAATTGCATTCAGCATTTATCCAAGTTTAGTGCTGTTTTTACCATACCACAATGAAAGAATATAAAATAATCCTCCTTTTCTCATCCTCATTATTAATAATAAATATTTTTAAATGAATAAATTATAATTAAGACAATAACAAGTGAGTTCCAAACTGAGCTTTTCTTTCTTTTATTTAATTTAAAAATGAAAAAAATGAGAGTAATGGCAAATGTTTCACTGTTTCTCCCCACCTTTTAAAGTGCTGACTGTAATTGTAGTAATAAGAGCAGACTAAATTATCTATACTCTCTGGTCTGGTTCCTCTGTGACTAATTTCATGAGTTGACATGATGACTGGCTAGTGTGAGGATACTGGGGTTTTTTTTTTGTTGTTGTTTGGTTGGTTATCTTTTGGTTTTTGTTTTTTCTCTGCAAGAGAAAAGCCATATTCAATAACCAGTTAGCCAAAACTAACAGTTAAAAGATAGATTTGCTACTATTGTTTTTTTTAATTAGTTAAAAATTTGATTTTATGATCACTTTAAGCAAAGTAATTCCTTCCCATTTAATTTCTTCACTAGCAAAATGAAAGACAAGATGAGTTATAATGTCCTTTTAAATGCTAAATCTGATTATGCCAATTTCTCATTTTCCCCTCCATCAACTTGGTATTTCTTAATGCATCATCCACTTAGAAATTGTCTTTCAGATCCTTCTGTCTGTGTCTTGTGTTCATAAAATAGGTTGCATACAATGTACAAAGCATACCACTCATTTGCTTCTACTGGGCACATCTTTTCCTCTCTTATTCATCTATAAAATGGAACAAAACAGCACTATTTCAATGGTCTCAACAGCAAAATAAATTGAATGAATTTTATTGATATGCATATGCTTCATAATACTAAGGAAGCTTTAAGTTAGTATCTAAAAACATAACCATCAATAAATGAAGATTTTCCCAAAGGGGAAGGAGAGTAGTAAAAAGAATAGGAAGGGAAAGGAGAAAAATGGATAAAATCTGAAAAATCTGGAGATTTTTGGAGAAATATGTTGCTAAGAGACAATTTAGGATAGCAAATAAAGAATTTGCTTCAAGAGGTAAGAAAACTATGTTCAAGCGCTTTCTTCAGTACTTACTGACTCTAATTCTGGTAAGTCACTAACTTCTCAATGTCTCAGGAAACTCTTTAAATAGGACTAATAAAATTGATATAGTGTTTAAAGATTTGCTAAGCACTAAATATTATCTCACCTTATGCTCACAGTGACCCTGAGGATTAGGTTCTATCATTATTATCACCATTTTAAAGATGAAGAAACTAAATCAGAGGGTTTGGGTTTTTTGGATTTGGAGAGGAGGGTTGTTTGTTTGATAGTTTGTTTTGTTTATGGATCACACAGCTAATAAGTGTTTAAAGCTGGTTTAAACTCAGGTCCTTTTCATTCCAAATCCAGTGTTTTATCCTCTGGGTCTCCTATGGACCTGTGTTTTTCAGAGAGTAATTATAGAGTGTTTTCTATTCTATATTAGTCCAAGGTTAAAAATGTATCATTTTTGTATATTTTCTCAATCTCCTTTTCTTTAAATCCTTCTTTGTATATTACTTTTTTATTCCCTTTTCTCTTCTCCTCTACATCCATCTTTTTCTCTTCTGTCCTCTTCACAAACATTTGTTCAATATTTCATGTAAATATAAGGTATTATTCTTGACTTTGGAAATATAATGAGCTATATGCCCTCAGGAAGTTGTGACAGAGTCGATCAATAAATATATATAATAACTTTGATAATAAATATATAATAAATTTTATTAAATGAGGAAATATGATAAATATGTAAAAACAAATTATCTATCATACAAGGTACTATATAATAAGTTTAAATTAATAAAATATACAATAATATTTTAGATGAAGACCTCCTTACACTGAGACCTGACAATTACAAAATATCAGATTTTGAAGGAACCTTAGAGGTCACCTAATCCAACTTGTACCCTTACTCCCATTTTGGTTGAAAGCCTCCAGTGATGTCAGAAAAATCTTGCCCTTAATAGATGACTTGACTCGAACCTTAGAACAGGAATAAACAAATGGAAAGAATGGGAAAAGGGAGATCAACCTTTAGTGTTTCTTTTCCCCACACATTTTTTTAATTTTGTAATTGAATTTGTCAACTAATAAATTAGGTACTTGTTAGATTCTGTGAGGTATATGAAAAAAGATAAAATCCTAGCCTTCAAGAAACTTGCCTTGTATTTAAGATGACATAGATCCATAAAAATTATAATTAAAAATACATGACAAATGAGTAGCATAAATGAGGGGTTCATGGAATGCCAGAGAGTTTCTTATAAGTAAGAGTATTGAGAATAGCAATAGAGAAAAGGTTGAATTTGAGCTGGTCCTTAAAGGATAGGAAGATTCAGAAAATTGCAAAGGGTTTTTTTAGGCAAGAAGAAGGACAAGAGCTAAGATATAGATATAATAATATTCATGAGATATTGGAAGGAATTGATGGAAAAGATGAGTTTTTACATAGGAAAGTTGTGAAATATATGTGAAAGGCAATTTGAAGTGAAACTATGGAAAATCTTAAAAAATAAACTAAGGATTTTTGAAAAAAGGAATGGTTCACTATGTCAAATGCTATAAATAGACCCAGGAGAGGAAACACTGACAAAAGCTCATTGGGACAAGAAATCATAGCAGCATATGACCATCACAAATTGATAAGGCAAATATCTGTTCCAAGAGGAAAGTACAGTTAGAAATGAATGCCACTGCCTTTCACCATATTGTACCATCTTTGCTTGCAAGTATATTCAATTACAACTGGATAGATCACTACCCTGAACATTTCAAATGTTAAAGTACTTATCTATATAAAGAGGGAATTAGGTAAGGTCATCTCTAATTCCTTCTAGCTTTAATAATTCACTAATGATTAGTCTGCAAAAATGCTTTAGGATGAAAAAAAATTGCTTAATTCACTACAACAACATTACCATAGGCAAGAATATCCTTCATGTTCCTATTTGACAAGATTTTTTTTTATGTCACATATAAATGGACCTTGTCTCCATTAGCATCTTCTAAAGAAGTCCTATTAACTCCACTCTCAAAACTAAATTCTTTTCAACAAGTTGTCCAGAAATTTTGCAACCATGGTTAGTTGTACTTTCTTCCCCAGGGAAAAGAAAGAGAATGTTCAGAGAGAAGTATGTGTATGCAAAAGACATGACCATTAATATTTCCTGAGACTTTCCCTGAACTAGATAAAAATCACTTTTTCCATGCCCAGTAGGCACCTTTTTATGCAGATTTTTGTCATCTGTCTCTCTTGTGTTTGCAATCAAAAACATTTTTATCCATTTTTAACATTTTGACTATTTTCTGTTCTTCTACATATTGAAATTAATTAATCCAGTTGTCCTCCCAAAGAGTATATGGCTTCTATCCATAGAGACAAAACTAAAATCTTGGAACTTTTCAGAATCAGCATGTCATCCAAATAATGTGATGAAAGGCAGAAAAGGGACATGGGGAGGAAAGGAAGGAAGGAAGGAAAATTCTTTGAAGGCAGGAATTACTTAAGATCATAAAAAATCCTTATGTCTTATAAAGTGTAGAGATCAAGTATTCATGTCAGGATAAAGAAATCATTTGACCTCAAAACTGGTATAATAGAAAAATATGGCTATTGAAGCACTAATATTGTTTTTGAAAAAGAATATTCTTCATATACATGTTAGATAAGTTACAGATATAACCATCTTAAATAATCATTTATTTTTAGCAAAATCAGCTTAAAGCATTCTGTAAAGCAAATTCAATTTTCCTATTATCTTCACAACCAAAATCAAAAATTACTTCTACAAGGATCAGCCTTAAGTGAGTACATCGCAATACTTTCTGAAAGTTATAAATGGTTCTTCACTGTTACCTTCTGCCACACTTTCATTATTGGACAACTCCTTATTTAATCATTTCTTTTAAACATTTTCTCTTATATTGTGATTTATACCTCTAAATTCACTATTTTCAGAATGTTCCTCTTTCTTTAACTCTTTTTTCAAATACTGATCAATTTTAACAAGCAAAATGTTATTGAAATAATACACATTTCATTCATAACATTTCATTATGAAGATTCTTTATGTCTGAGATATTGCAAAATGCATAAACTCCCTATGTTATCAGTGCCATGTACAGAAATACTCTATATAGAGTAATTAGCTAAATTCTGCACTTAGATCATTAAATACCACATAATTTTTATGGTGCTATATGTTTACAATAATACTTCATTCATCCCAATGTTATAAACATATTATATAAATAAATGTGTCATATGTAATATTCATTGTTGTATGCATTTTATACATATTACATAATCATATATATATATATATTTCACTAACTATTCATTTATTCCTTGAAAAATATTTGATTGTTTAGTATAAGCAAGGCTCTCTACTAGGCCTTTCCAAAGACAAAAGGACCAAGTTCTTGATTTTTAATAATTTAAAATATATCAAATATTCTGTTATCTACCACTAATAATATTATGACCTTATTAATGTAGCTTCTCTAAAAATTGAACCCATTTTCACATGAAATATGACTATAAAAGTAATATCTTTTAAAAATGAAATTTTCTTTAATATTCCAATAAAATACCTCTATTTGCAAGACTATAAGAACAAACTTGATAGAAATGAAAATGTGCTATGATTTAAAGCTAGCAAAAAAGGTGCAATATATTTTCTCTTTCATTGAAAGTACGTTGGAATCCAAACTGCTACTGTCCTGATTTTTGCTGCTCAATAAGACTCCTTACTTGATAGAGATAGTAAGCATATAAATAGCTATTCCAAACCAAGAGACACTGCTGACCAAACACATAGGGGAGAGCAACAACATCTATCATTGGAAGAAAAACTCCATTCCAGGCTCCCCTCCTCATCTACTCCCTTGTGTTAGCAAAAGTAGAACTTCACAATGGCATAGGCTCAGGAGGTAGCTGCTAACCTGCCTCTCTTGAAGAAAGGAGATCAGCAGAGAATAGAAAGGTTTCAAAATGAAAACAGAATAAGAAAATACAAACAATTCACTCCATTTAGTTTATTAGAAAGCTCCCAAAAATATCAACTTCATATTAAGTATTTAGAGTCACTCTGCAAAGTTAATATTAAGCAAGTCATACACATATCCAAAGAAGTCTTAAATCCAGATGATTTTCACTATCTTTGTGATCAATAGAGATGTAGTAGAATGGAAAATGCTATCAAATATTCACTACATAGTCCTTCAACAAATTGGGATCTCAAACCAAATCAGGTAATTGAATTAAAACTCTTTCTGAAAACACAATAAGCCAAAAATTGCATAAAATACTTCTGTGAAAAGTTAGTTTTATGTTTTCTTAAGACTCATCTCCTCAGCTTTTCAAGTCAGACATCTAAAATTCATGAATATACCCAGGAAGGGTGTTGGCTCCTTGGTTGCCAAGGCAGAAAAAGAGCACTCAAGTGCATCCATGACTCTCCAGTGAGACTAAAACCTGGATGCGAAAACTTTTTTAGTCATAGGAATCAAAAGAAGGTTAACCCTAACATATGATTCCACATCATCATATAAATTTGGAATTCAGCAAAATGCTAAGAGTAGTCATCAAAATTTGAGGAAGCAAATTTGTGGGCTGAGAACAGGGAGTGGCTTACATGCCACCAAAGCCCTTCTGTATAGCTTCAAAAAAGCAGGATGTTAAAAATATTGTAGATATTTTTTTAAAATCCTGATTTTCTCATTTAAAAAATAATAAAACATAAAATCTGACAGGTTGGAAAAAAGTTTAAAAATTTTATTTCTTCTTAAAGAAATGTATTGCTTTTTTTAGAGCCCTGAGCAATAGGTAAAAATTGAAAAAGACACTGTTTTTCTTTTTATTATGATTTTTTTCCAAAAAGAAGACATACTCTTTTCCAGTGTAAGGAAGCATTGTAATCTGTCACTCAAGTTGCACCTCCATATTATCTAAGGGAACTTTGGCATTTCTGCAAAGCATATTTCCAAGTTACCAAGTCTACATTGACACTCACTGCAATCTTTTCTTTCAGTATTAGTTATGGTCATCTTAGAAAAATTCTTCTAAAATAAAATTTCAAATAAGAAACCATGAAGAACCAAGCACATACCTGTGACAAAGATATCAGTGTCCAGAAACGCAAAGCCAAATGTCAAGAGTTTAAGCCACAAAAACATGATTATGTCTGGGGATCAACTGTATCCTAATGAAACAGCATCCGTCCTTCTGAAAAGGAAAATAATTGTTATTACTTGAGGGGGAAAAAAAGTATTTCTCCGTAAAACAGAATCAAAAATAAAATAACTGAGAGCGCATACTCTGCTGGGTTGTCTTATCAGTCAGAGAGCAATTTCCTCTGTAACCCTTCCACTAACCACTTGCTAGCTACAGGCACTACTAGGTAGTGATGTCAGATTCAGTTTTACCTACTTCTCAAAAAAATATTGTAGAGTCCTGTTTCCAGGAAGTTGAGACTCGTTCAAAGTCAGTGCAGTGACATCTTACTTCCTTATTTCTAGCCATTTTTTGTTTCTGAAATGAATTAAGAGGCCCTTTTAAAGAGATCCTTTTTCTCTAAAGAAAGGACAATCTTTTTTTTTTTTTTTTTGTAACTCCCTAAATAATGCTTCTTTTGCTACAGACAACATTTCTGATAAATTCTGTCAGAATCCCAGAAAATTCTCAGTATTATTCTTATTTGAAAGATGAAGATAAAAAGCTGAGAACCAGGATAGGTTTGTGTGACTACTAAATGACTGATCATAGAACACAGACCTATCCTATAGGCCCTTGACTTCCTAGAAATGGGACTCAACAGAATTGTGGACCACAAATTCTATGCTAATGATAGAGTTGGGTTAAAGAGTCAAGAAGTATCCAAAGAAAATAGAGAACAATTTTTAGGAGTGAGACATTAGCACCTAGAGAGATCAGGAAAAAAAAGTCTCATATAGAAAATGGTATTTGAATTGAATTTTGAAGGAAGCTAGAGGCTCTAAGAGATGGAGATAAGGGAGTGCAATCAAGTTATATACTTGGTGCTTTAACTAAAAATGAACATTTCCTTGTGAATTTAAGGTCTGCAAAGCATTTTACATATACTACCTCATCTGAATTCCACAATCCTGTGAGATACACCAGATAAATATGTTTATCTCTGATTTACAGATGAGAAAACTGAGCCTCACGAAGAGTGTCTTGTACATAATCAGCTAACTAGTAAGCACTATATATGGAATATTAGGATTGTTTTCAACTTTATTCTTGTATTTTAACACAGTACCAGGAATGCAATAGATTATTAATTAATTCTAATTAAGCTAGTTGACTTAGCTGACAAGCCTACCAGGGTTTGTCCACCAATCTCACAGAGTTGTTATGAGAATCAAATGACACAATATGTGTAAAGCACTTAGCACAGTGCCTGGCACATGGTATGTTTTATACAAATGTTATTCTCTTTCCTCTTACACTTCCCATCTGACCTCCCCCCACAACAGGTGTTCACCTAATTACTTCCTCCCACAAGGCAACAAAACTGTCCCTCTGACTTGATGGGAGTGGAAGAGAGCATGTTAAAACTCAAACCACACATAGCTTCTTGGTGGCCTCAAGTTTTATTGTTGTGACTTCCTGATCACATATAGGACTAAAAAGGTCCACTACTACAGACTCGGCAAACATGCAAAGACTTTCCATAGGTAGATGAGCTAGGGATAGGGGATATCTATCCAAGTTAAGTGCTAGAGAATCTTTTTTCCTAAGATATGGTTAAATAAAATGGAATTGTTATCTGTTGAATATAACTTATGAGGACCTCATTTTATCCCAACATTTAATCTGTACTAACAGGATTCAGGCTTGAGCCAGACTCACTTGTGTTATTGTTTTACCTGCTAATTAGGACAAAATTTTCACTGTTCATTTACAATTGAATTGAAGAAAGAGGATGACAAATATGGACAGCAGGATGATGCAAACACAGGATCTCACACTGTAGCTTGCAGGGTTTTCTGGTGGTTTAAGTAGAGTGTCCTCAATTGAAGAGGATAAGAGTCTCTTTCCCTCATCCTGTAGAATTATTAACTAAGAAGGCTACAGGAAGGATAAAAAAAAAAAGACCAAGTCTAAGATTCCCTTCTTGAGATTGACTCTTCTGCAGATATTGAACTGCCAGTCTAATCAACTAAAAGTAAACTTCATCATTGTATTCAACAATTAAACTCTTAAGCAGGATGCAATGAAAATGGAGAGGTAGCTAATGGAACAAGTAAAGGGGGTTCTGCCAATGAAAGTAGGTACTAATAGAACACAGTCTAGGGATGGAAGTATAGCCTCCAATCCAGATGTTTCACTGCACTCTACTAAAATCAGAACCACAATATAGGAAAGTGGAAGCAGAAGGGAGGAAGAGACTTGGAACTCTCAGCAGTGGTAAGAAAGTCTTAAATTTATTCTATTCCTGCCGATCAGAAGACATTAATTTTCTCCACTGATAAAGGAGAGATGGGCAGACTTTCTTTATCAAGGGACTAAGGAAGGTGCATGAGAAGTTCAAATAGTAATTTCATAATTCATTGAAGCAGAGGCTCTTGAGATGGGATCTAATTGTACCAATGAAGAGACTCTCTCCATACCCTAGTTCTATCAGCTTAGGAAGTTTTTTGAGGATTTACTCACAAGATTTTACAAAGTTTAGTTAAAGTTGAATCACCATAAAGCCAACTCACTAATAGAGATCTATAAGGGCGAATGAAGTTCTAAATGAAACTGATGTGATAGATTGGAATTACATGAACCCCCATAAATTCCCACATCTATTACCAGTTTGGCTTAGGGGCAATTAGCTCCTGGAGGTAGTCCACCCAATGGACTACCCAAATAGTTATAGCATTAGGTTTGGACAAATAGTGCTATCAGTGGAAATAAATTGTCTATGATTGGAAAGTGAAGACCTACCCAGCCTAATTGGTGGAGTATCCTTGTTAAATATTCTTTTCTATTATGTCATTAAATAAAATTTCACTGACCAGTAGGACAATTTCAGAAAGGCCTGGAGAGACTTACACGAACTGATGCTGAGTGAAATGAACAGGGCCAGGAGATCATTATATACTTCAACAACAATACTATATGATGATCAATTCTATTGGATGTGGCCATCTTCAGCAATGAAATGAACCAAATCAGTTCCAATAGAGCAGTAATGAATTGAACAAGCTACACCCAGCGAAAGAACTCTGGGAGGTGACTATGAACCACTACATAGAATTCCCAATCCCTCTATTTTTGTCTGCCTGCATTTTTGATTTCCTTCACAGGTTAATTGTACATTATTTTAAAGTACAATTTTTTTTTTGTATAGCAAAATAACTGTATGGACATGTATACATATATTGTATTTAACTTATACTTTAACATATTTGACATGTATTAGTCAACCTGCCATCGGGGGAGGGAGTGGGAGGAAGGAGGGGGAAAATTGAAACAAAAGGTTTTGCAACTGTCAATGCATATATCTTATAAATAAAAGCAAAAAAAAATTTTTTTTAATTTAATAAATAAATAAATAAATAAAGTTTTACTTCTCAACTGCTGAAAGGTTTGAAAGTTCTTTATTCCATCCCAGTATTGAACTTGAAGTAAAAAAATACTGACCTTTTTAGGTCTGCCCCTCCCAATTTAAATCTAGCACTTTAATCTACTAAGCAAAACTATTGTTCTATTTATATAGATTGCTTTATTTTCTGATGATTATCAAAAACAAATTAGCTTATCATATCAGTTAGTCAATTAAGATTTATTAAGCACCTAGTATGTGCCAAGAACTAAGCTAAATACTGGATATACAAAGGAAAGCTTAAAACAGCTCATTCTAAGGAGAGAGACAACAAGCAAATACTAATATACAAAGAAGATAAACAAAATAATTAGGAAGGTAGCTTCTGAAGAAAATCAATAGATTAAGGAAGACAGGAAGATTTCTGGCAGAGGGTGGGACTTTAGCTGAGACTTGAAGGAAGTCAGGAAAGCTTGATGCTAGAAATAATGTGAGAGAGCCTGGGGGACAGCCAGTGGAAATGTTTAGTATAGTGAGAGAGAATGTCATATTCGAGGAAGAGAAAGGAGGCAAATAACAGGATCACAAAGCATGTGGATAGGAGAAAGGGCAAAAAAGAGTAAAGGTAGGAATGAACCAAATTATGAGAAGCTTTCAAAGCCAAACAGTTTTGTATGTTCAATCCTTTTGGCAATAAGGAATCAGAATGATGATATTGTCAGACCTGTGCTTTAGAAAGAACAATTTGACAGTTGAGTGGAGAAAAGTACTGTAGAAGGGAGGGACTTGAGGCAGGGAGATAGATTAAACAACCATTGCAATAATTTGAGCTTGAAATAATGAAAGCCTGGATCAGGGTGAAAGTGTGGTTAGAGGAGAGAAGAGGGTATATTTGAATGTCAAATCAAAAAACCTTGGCAACAGATTGGATGTGGCTAATGAAAGGAATAAAGGATAGCAATCAGGTAGTGAGTCTAGGTGACTAACAAGATAATGGTACCCTCGACAATAATAAGAAAACTTAGGAAGAGGGAGGAGGTTGGAGAGAAAGAAAAAAAAAAGTTCAATTTGGGGCATGGTGAGTTTAAGATGTCTACAAGGCATTCAGTTTCAGAAGTCTAAAAGTTAGGAAAGCCTAGAGTTCAAAACAGCTGTTTGACAAGTAGATCTGAGAAATAATTGAAAACATGGAGCTGATGAAGTCACTGAGTGAAATAGTAAAGAGGGTAAAGAAAAGACCCAAGATAGACCCTTGTGGATCACCTATGGTTAATGGGCATGACCTGGATGAAAAGGAGACAGAGAAGGAATAATCAGAGAGCTATAAGAAGGACTAAGGAGATCAGTGTCATAAAAACCTAGAGAGAAGAGAATCAAAGTGAAGAGGGTAAACAGTAGGGGAAAAGGCTACAAAGAGATTAAAGAGGATTGGATTTTTAGAAAAGGTCATTATATTGGACATATATTATTGATAACTTTGAAGAGAACAATTTCAATTGAATGATGAAGTCAAAAGCCAGACTGCAAAGAGTTAAGAAGAAAATGAAATGAAAGAAAGTTGGGTACCTATTATAAACTTTTTTTTCCCTCAAGGAATAGTTTTAGCATAAAAGGACAGAGAGATATGGGACCATCACTACAGTGGCTGAAAGGATCAAGTGAAGGTTTTTCTTGGTTGAAAGAGATATGGCTGAAAAAATCTGCAATAGAACAGAAGAAGCCAGTCAATTGAAGATTAAGGAGAGAGCAAGCATGATAGAGAAAGCAATTTGTTTGAGAAGACTGGATTAAATTAAATTGTTATTCAATGAAAACTATTGTTTCTGGAAATAAAAGACTTGGGTCCAAATCTGGCCCTTCTATTTATTATCTATATGACCTTGCTAAGTCACTTACATTCCCTGAGACTCCATTCAATTATCTGTAAAATAAAAGGTTAGACTAATTGCTCTTTGAGTTCTAAATCTATGTTCCCATGAAATCCAAATAAAGATAAAAACAGAGAAGGAGAAGGCTGGGTGGGGGAAGGGTAGGGAGAGAGCTGAAAAACTAGGGTTTTAAATTAGGAAATGAAAGTCCAAATGTGAATTATTCCAAAATCTCTTGTATTTTCTTTAAGAGAATTGAAAGTCACAGGACGAGTATTGAAAAACATGACAAAAATGATAACTGGCTAAAACTTTATACTCAGGAAATAACTTATTACTGGAAGTCACTTCAGAATTAGCACAGGTGAAAATGATACCAAATTAGAAAAAAGACTGTGGTCAAAAAGAGGACAATGACTACAATTATGATAGCTCAAACTTGAATTGTTCAAAAAAATTAACTGTGCCAACAATGGGAAAGAGAGCAAATAAGACATTGGATCTGATTATGACCATTTCCTGCAAAAGTTTAACCAACATGAAACAACTGCTATGGTGTGAATTGTAAAAGATTATAAGTGCTGTTTCATATAGCAACCATTTCATCTCTCTGTCAAGTGGAATATCTTAGCAGCCAAGGTCAATACTGATTTAAAATAGAACCTCTTTTGCAAAATGTAATGGAAACAAATGATGAGAGATTATTGGCAGTATGACCTCACAAACATGAAGAACTACAGATGGGAAAAAAGACTTTCAGAAATTTTAGTGATAAATTCAACTAAACAAGATTGCCCAATAATGTATTTATAGCTAAGAATAGAAGGAAAATATTTGGGCAAAAAATTTCTTTTAAAGAAAAGAAATGGGTTTTCCATGAGGTATACAAGGAATTATTTCCCCCCAGATTTACTGATGGTTACATTAGGATCTGTGTTAAAATTATAAAGATTTCTTTTTAGATGTAACCACAGAGATAAATGTGATCCACAATCATCCAATTATCAATATTAAACAATGAATAAAACAGGAAGACGTACTCACCAAATATGTTTGCCACTGTTGTGAATATTTTCTTGCCCAGAGAACAAGTAAAAGAGGGATTCCATAAAGATGGTTGAGTCATTCAGAAGTCCTTATTTGCAGAAGATACTGTGCTGGCTACATCAATTTCCTTGGTACTACAAGGACACCTAAATGGGCTCTGTAAACATCCAAAGGAAACTAATTAAACCATATATAAAAGAAAAAAAAAGGCGAAGACTATTTTCTAGTCATTACTTAAACCTAAATTTAAAAAAAAATCATAGTTAATCAGTAGAAATGATAGATAATGATTGATATATTTACAGATATAGATGTTGATGATGATAAATAGATAGATAGATAGATGGTAGAGGGAAAGGGACACATAATTTTATTAGTATATAAAACTCCAATTAAGGTAACCTTCTCTTCAAATACAGATTCGTCCTTGCTCTGCAACTTAAGAGTCATAGAAAATTGCCAGCGGCACTGAAAATTCAAGGGATTTACCCAAGATATCACTGTTTATATATGTCAAAAGGTCAAATAAAAAACTTGAATTCAGGTCCAATTGATTCAGAGGCTTGCCCTCTACTTTTTAGACCCAGAAACCAAAGGTTTGAATTGGATACAGAATCAACTATCAATTAACAGAGAAGACTGTATGACTTTTTGGTTATTGTATGGGCCTTCCAAGGATCCCAAGCTTCATCTTACCACAAAATTGATTCTTTTTAGTTGATTATTCTTTTGTTAATAATATATGATTATGTCTGCAAACCACAGAATTCAACAAATTCTAAAGTATAAAAACTGCAGTGCCCCAGAAAGGTAAGAGACCAATGCAATGAGTAACTTCCATACTATCACCAGTGGTTATGTGAATATAGGAAATAATGCAACAATAATATCCATAAAATGTAAAATGAGAAAAGTACATGAGTGTCATCAAATGAAAATGATGAACTATTATTTGAAATAGGACATCTTTCACTCCTAATTTTTCAACTTTCCTTTTGGTAATATGGTGCAACCTGCTGAGATCTACCATACATTTCTCAGTTGCCCTCTGTGGTATGCATTCTCAATTTTTATATTGAATTTCATATTTAATTCTATCTTCATTTTTTTGGACATGATTTGTCATAAGTTCTAAAGCATTGAAAAATTTTCCCCATTTCCTTATAATGTTTTAGAGCATAATATAGACTTTGAAAAGCATTTTAACAAGGTTCTAGAATGTGAAATTTCCCCTAGTATTTTCCTTTTTAAAATTTATTTATTTAAAAAAAAACAGTAAGAGAAACAGAAAAGGAAAAAAAAAACAACAAAAGAGAATATTGTCATGTGCTCAGCAGACTATCAGAGAGTATTTAATAAAAACAAATTACCAGATCAAGAAAGTAGAAGAAATTATATTCATGAATATACATTTTTTCTTTACTTCCTTATTAATTGTTCTTAGATTCTCTGCTCTGTACTTTATTTATTTTATTCTTTTTTCCCCTTTCCTCCCCATCATCTCTAAGCTACAGTTAAGAAAAGATATATTTATGTATGTGTGTGTGCGTATGTATATATACTTACCTACATACCCACACTCACACCCACACACATCTTTCCTATCTCTGCTTTCTCTAATTAAATTCTGCTCCATAACTTGCCCTGCTATTGCTTAACCTCCCACCACACAAGGATCCCTCCCTTGTCTTCTTCCCTCATCTTTTACTTCCCATCCACCCATCCTTTCCCATCTTATTTCTTTATAGATTTTGGAGGGCACTATGCCCTTCATAGTCTATATGTAGTATTGCCTATTCAACCCATTCCCAATGTGAGTAGGTTTTTAAAAGCCTTCCTCGCATCTCTAATGCCTCTGTGTCTTTTCTTTCTCTGTACCTCAATTGTATAACCTGATTGCTACTTCTTTATTTACTCTTCCAATCTTTCTTTTGAGCTACCCTATCGTTAATGTGACTCTTAAACATATATAAAAAACATAAATAATCTGTCCATGTTTAAATAGTTTGTGAATGTTAAGTACCTTAAAACTGATCTTTCATATTGGCTTTTATATGTTAAACTTTTTGTTAAGTTGAAGTTTGATTAATAGAAAGTCCTGAAAATGTGCAAGTTCATTAAATGTCCATTTTTTTCCTCATTCAAAATCATAGATAGTTCTGCTAAAGAGTGTATTTTTTGACCACAGGCCTAGCTCTTTTGATTGTTGGGAGATATGATTCCAGGACCTACAATCTTTTATTGTAGCTACTGATAAGTCTTGTACAATTCTAATTGCATTTTCAGCATATTTGAATTATTTTTTTCCTTGTTTCTTGCAAAATTTTCTCTTTCATCCAGAGGTTTTAAAATTTGGCAATAATATTTCTGTGTGTTTTCCACGAAGAATCTCTTTGAGGTAGTGATCGGTAGATTTTTTTCTATTTCTACTTTCCCCTCTTGTTCTTTCACTCCAGGACAATTTTTTTGGATTATTTCCTGCATTATTGTGTCAAAGTTCTCTTTTTGGTCACCACTTTCTGGCAGTCCTATTATTCTTATATTTTCTCTTCTTGATCTGTTCTCCAGATCTGTCATTTTTCTTCTGTTTTATATGTTCTATTTTTCTCATTATTTATAATCTGTTTTGTTATATTTGGCCTTTCATAGCTTTATGGCTTCCTTTTGCCCAATTTTAATTTTCATAGAGTTGTTTTCATCTTTGAGACTCAGTACTTCCTTTTCCAATTGGTTAACTTTTTCCCCATAATCTTCTTGTTTTTCTTGGATGGTTTTTATTTTTCTTTTTTAGGTTTTTCTCAATGTCTTATTTGATTTTTAAATTCTTTTTTGAGTTCTTCTATAAATTCTCTCTGTATAGGGAGACAGTTCATGTTACTTTTTAGGATAGAAGGTTTTTTTTTTTTTAATATTAAAGTATTCTAGTCTTCCCTGTTCCCATAATATGTTTCAATGGTGGAGTTTTTCTTCTTTGCTGGTTAATTTTTTTTTTAAATAAGAGGTAAGCACATTTAATTGTGGTGTGGGAGGATGGTACCTCAAACTTCCTTTTAGCTCTCCATTCTAACCAAGAACCCCAAACCACACAGTCCACCTCCTGCAAGTGCCCTCAGCCTGCAGTGTCCTGTCCCACTGCCTGTCCATTCACCAGGTGCTGTTTCCTTCTCACCTAGGGCCAAGTTTTAGCAGCACAGCTGGGCCTGGCATTCCCAATCAATTTAAGTTCACTGTTTTCCCAGCCTCAAACACTGATTCCATAAATATTCAGGAGGTGAAAGTCCCTGTGGTTCCTGATGAGGATCCAACCACACTCAATTAGCTTGACGGGTCCCCAATTGATGTTTCTGCAGAGCTAGTCCTGAGGTGTTTGCACTTCACACGGGTAACTCCCTATCTGGGGTCTTTTCTTCAGATCTTGTTGGGTTATATCAGGAGGATCCTTGTTCTGCCCCAAGTCTTCATGATTTTTCACCAGTCTATGTTCTCTCTAAGGTGCTAATTTGATTTATTTGTGAGGAAAATCTGGACAAGTTGAAATTTACTAACTTACTTTGCCTTCTTCCCAGAATCTTCTCTCACCTAGTACTTTCAAATGATAAATATTATTTAGGAAATTTTTTCCAACTTAATAGTATTATATTTTTCTTATTACATGTAAAGATAGTTTTAACATTCCTTATTTAAGATTTTTGAGTTCCAATTCTTTTTTCTCCCTCTTCCCTCGCTTCCTCTCTCCTCAAGATGGCAAACAATCTGATACAGATTATATGTATAATTATATGTATAATATATACATTCATGTTAAACATTTACACATTAATCATTTTGTAAAAGAAGAATCAGAACAAAAACCAGGAGAAATAAAAAAACAGAAACAACAATGAAAATAATATGTTTCTATCTACATTCAGATTTCACAATTCCTTCTTCGCCTGCAGATGACTTTACATTCTGTCCTGGAATTGTCTTAGATCATTGTATTGCTGAGAAAAGCTAAGTCTAAGTTGATCATCTCACAATGTTATTATTACAGCGCAGAATTTTCTCCTTGTTCTGACCACTTCATTCAGCATCAGTTCATATAAGTCTTTCCAGATTTTTTTCTGAAATCTGCTTGCTCATCATTTCTTGTAGAACAATATAATAGTATTCCATTACATTCTATACACGACAATTTGTTCAGCCATTCTCTAATGATAGGCATTTCTTCAATTTCTAATTCTTCACACTATAAAGCAAGTTGCTATAAACAGTTTTGTATATATGCATCCTTTTCCATTTTTTATTATCTCTTTGGGAAACATACCTAGTAGTAATATTGTTGAATCAAAGAATATGAAGAGTTTTATGGTCCTTTGGGCATAGTTCCAAATTGTTCTCCAGAATAATTAGATCAATTCACAACTGGGAAATATTTTTGATAATTCAAACACTAAATTCTAACAAAACACCAACTTCTGTATATTTCTGCTTCAATGGTATTCAAATTCTATTCACATTGCAGAAAAAAAAAACCCTCTCATTTTAAAGTTACATTCAACTCAATTATTAAGCAGGGACCAGAAGACAAAAAAAGAAGAAATAATCTATTCAGATATCAAAATGGCACTTTCCTCCTTGAAATAAACACTAGGGCTTTCTGCATATACCATATTTTGGCTAAGTGAAAGCCCTATTGAGGCCATGAGAGGACACAGGTATTCTTATTTTCTTCATTTCCTACCAATTAATAAACAGGCCAAGGGGAGGGGAACAAGAAAGGAGGGGGAGAGGGGAAGGTAAAGGAAAGGAAGAGAGGAAAAAGAGAAGTAGGAGTTGGGCGATGGAGAGACTATATTTGCCCTCAAAGAAATTGCATGGTATCAGGAGAAACAATACAAAGAAATGTAAGAAAACACAGAATAACTGTTCGTGAGGAATTCAGAAAAAGCTTCCTGTAGAATTTGTTGTTTGAATCAAAAAAAGATAGGCCTGCAGCCAAAAATATCATATCCAGAAAAATTATCTATAATTTTTAATGAGAAAAAAATGGACATTTAATAAACTTGAAGATTTTCAGGACTTTTTTTTATCCTAGTGACTAGAGAACTGGATTTGGGATCACATATCACCTTAGACATTTATTTACTGTGTGAATCTGGTCAAATTACTTAATCTGAGTATTAGTTTCTAATCTACAAAATGAAGCCTCTAAGATCCCTTCTAGATTATAATCATCTTCATGTTCCAGATCTATAAGTCAAAATGTCATGTTTGATTACATCAATGAAAAGGCTTCTCAATAGGACAAGATAGTCATTGATATAATTGGGAAATCAATCTGAACATCCCTGCCAAAAAAAAAACATTTTTATGTCCTATAATCTTTCATTTCCATAACTATACTTCGTAATCTTCTCTTGCTTTATAATTTATCAGTCCAGAACTCCACCAGTGAAAATCACAGTGACTCTCCATTGTCATTATGCTTTTTCTAGCTCTGCTTTCAATTTTCTAAATTTTTAATTGTTTTGGGGAAAATCAGCATATTCTTGAAAGCAATTTAGACTCATAGGATCACAGACACTTGAGAAAGGCACCTGATCCAAGTACCTCACTTTCAAAGTTATATGAAGGATAAAGAGGTTGTCACTTAAACGCTGGGCCTCTGATTGAAAATCCAGTATCATTTCCATTGAACCTTGCATTAGAACTTCTAACTAGAAACTCAATACAAATTCAGCATTATTTAAAGCTTGCTGTGTTTCAGGCACTAAATTAAATACTGGGTATGCAAAAATGAAGAATTGATTGATAATTGTCAAAGACTTGAGAAAAATCCAAAGGTATGATGGATGAGTAAAGACAATTAATATTTGGCAATTGGAACATTAGTCACTTTGCAGAGAATAGCTTCAATTTAATGCTGAGTGCAAAAAAGAGATTATAAAAGTGTTAAGAAGACAATGAGGGAATGAAAAGTGGAGTCACCTTTTGTAGGTGGTCAATTAGCCATCTGAGGGAGAAAGGATATGGAGTGACAGCTAGTAGGGATGGATGGATTAAGGGAGAGTTTTTTGAGGATCTAGGAGTATGAATATGTTTGTAGGTAGTAGGGAAGCAACCTATAGATAGAGAAACTTGAAAATAAGTGAGAGAGCAAGAACCAATCAGTCAACCAACCAATAAACATTTATTAAGTACTCTGTTCCAGACACTGTGTTATGTTCTGGAGATACACAAAGAAGTAAAAATTAATCTCTGTCCTTAGGAAGCTTACAATCCAATAGAAGTAGAAAGCATACGAACAATAGACAAAGCTGAATATGCACAGGATAGATTGGAAACAATTTACTGAAAGAAGGAACTTAAGCCTGGGGTAGGCTTTCTGTACAAGGTGGGATTTTAGGTGATATTTAAAGAAAGCCAGGGAAATCAAAAGTCAGAATGAGGGAGGGAGAGCATGCCAGACATGAAAGTTGAAAAAGAATGCCTGGAGCTGGAAGATGGAATATGAGTCTAAGAATAATGAAAAGATCAGTGTAACTTGTTCAACAAATATATATTGGGAAGTAAGATGTGAGTAGTCTCAAAGGTAGGAGGATAATAGGTCATGAAGAGCTTTGAATATCAAACCACACATTTTTATTTTATACTGGAAGTAATAGGAAGCCAATGTAGTTTGCTGAGTAAGGGAGAGAAATGTGTTTTAGAAAAATCATTTTAGTGGCTAAATGGAGGATATATTAGAGTGAAGAAAGACATGAGGCAGCCAGATCCATCAGCAGGGTATTATAATTTTCATGGCATGATATGATGGGTCTATATGTTATAAGAGAAGACATATTTTTTAAAAAGCTTTTAATTTTCAAAATATATACATAGTTTTTAACATTCATCCTTGCAAAACCTTGTATTCCAAATTTTTTCTCCCTCCTTTCCCCCACCCTTTTCCTTGATGGCAAATAATCCAATATGTGTTAAATATGTAAAATTCTTCCATACATATTTCCACAATTATCATGCTGTACAAGAAAAATCAGTTCAAAAGGGAAAAAATGAGGAAAAAACAAAAAGCAAGCAAACAACAATAAAAAAGTAAAAATACTATGTTGTGATCTACATGTAATCCCCATAATTTTCTCTCTGGATTCAGATGGCTCCTCATCACAAATCTATTGGAAGTGGCCTGAATCACCTAATTGTTGAAAAGAGTCAAGACCATCAAAGTTGGTTATTACAATCTTGTTGCTGCCATGTACAATGTTCTGGTTCTACTCATTTCACTTAGAATAAGTTCATGTAAGTCTCTCCAGGCCTCTCTGAAATCAATTTTTCTTTCTTTCTTTCTTTCTTTCTTTCTTTCTTTCTTTCTTTCTTTCTTTCTTTCTTTTTTCTTTCTTTCTTTCTTTCTTTCTTTCTTTCTTTCTTTCTTTTTTTCTTTCTCTCTTTCTTTCTTTTTTTGCTGAGACAATTGGGATTAAGTGACTTGCTCAGGGTCACATAGCTAGGAAGCGTTCAGATTTGAACTCAGGTCCTCCTGACTTCAGGGCTGGTGCTCTATCCACTGTACCACCTAGGATGGTATGAGGTAGTAGGGAAGCAACCTATAGATAGAGAGACTTGAAAATAAGTGAAAGAACAAGAACCAATCAGTCAACCATCCAATAAACATTTATTAAGTACTCTGTTCCAGACACTGTGTTATGTTCTGGAGATACACAAAGAAGTAAACCAGCACTGCTTCTTATAGAAGGATAATATTCCATAACATTCATATACCATAATTTCCTCAGGCATTTCCCAATTGATGGACATCCACTCAGTTTCCAGTTCTTTGCCACCACAAAAAGGGTTGCTACAAACATTTTTGCACATGTGGGTCCTTTTTTTATACTCGAGGAGAGGGCATATTTGAAATATATTGCAAAGATAAAATCAACAGAACATAGCAACAAGCTGAAATTGGGGGAAAAGAGAAAAGAAATAGTAAAACCTCCAGATTTCCAGCTTGAGGGACTGGGAAGATGATCTTGCCCTCTACAATGATAGGGAAAGTAGGAGAAAGAGAAGGCTTAAGAAAAAGATAATGGATTTTTTTTTTAGTCATTGAGTGTCAGCAGAGAAATTAAAAAAGGAAAAGGAGATTTGAGAATCATTTGCATAAAAATAATAATTAAGTCCATGGGAGCTAATGAGATCACGAAATTAGGTAGTACAGAGAGGAAAAGAACAGGACAGTACCCTGAAGGATACCTATGGTTAAAAGGTATTATTTGGAGAAGTATCTGGCAAGAGAAACACAAAAGGAACAGTCATTTAAATAGGTAGAAAACCAGGAAAGAAAAAATCTAGAAAGAAAAAAAGTATTAAGCAAAAAGTTATAGTCAAATGACTGTAGAGAGGTTTAGGAGAATTAGTACTGAGAAAAAGCAGAGAGAGAGAGAGAGAAAGAGAGAGAGAGAGAGAGAAAGACAGAGAGAGAGAGAGAGAGAGAGAGAGAGAGAGAGAGAGAGAGAGAGAGAGAGAGAGATTGCTTCAAAAGGAAAGGAAACATGCATTTATAAATAGAATTTACTGTGTCAGGACCTGTGCTAAGCATTTAATAAGTAGTGATACTCACAACAATTCTTGAAGGTAGGTGCTATTATTATCCTCATTTTACAGGTGAGTAAACTGAGATAACTAGAAAGTTTGGTGAATAGAATGACATGCCTGGAATGAGAAAGTCTCATCTTCCTGAATCCAAATCTGGCCTCAGATACTTCTTAGCTGTATGACCCTGGACAAGCCACTTAATCCTGTTTGCCTCAGTTTCTTCATCTGTAAAATAAGCTGGAGAAGAAAATGGCAAACCACTCCAGTATCTTTGCCAAAAATAAACCATGGACAGGACGGTTCACAGGGTCACAAAAAAATCAAACATGAATGAGCAACATTAAAACATAGAAAGGCATTGTGACATGTTCAATTAGATAGTAAGGAGTGGAGCTGAAAATGAAACCTAGATTTTCTGCCTCAAAGTTTCATGCTCTTCTGCTCTATGAGATCTCTCCTCGAACAGTTAGAGACACTACCCTTATCCAAAAAAAGTCGCCTCTTTCTGATACACAAAAGGAAAGGAGGAAAGAATGAGTGAAGACATAAATACTTTAAGCTGAAGAAAAGAGGAATTGAAGGATTTCATGTCAGTTAGTTTTAATTTTTTCCATAACTTAAGAGATGACATTATTTGTTCTAGTGCCAGAGATGAGACCAAGGTCTTAAAGAAAGAGAACAAAGTTTAGAATAGAAATAGTGGAAAATCTCATAGGTGTCTCATGAGAAAAAAATGATGACCTAGCTGAGATAAGGTAATTTAAACCAATAATGGAGAAAATTAGTGCCATTTCCTCACATTCTCCATTCCAACTAAGGATGGATGCATTTGTGTCCATTTATTTGCACATTACAGAATAATTCAATTGAAAAAGCATATATTAAGTAACTACTATAGGCAAAGCACTGTACTCAGCACTAAAGATGCAAATATAAAATGAAAAACAGATGGGAAAGAAAGCATTAAAAAACAGGATTGAAAAGGTGGAAATGTAATTGAAAGGAATGGACAAGATATAAAAGTCCATGTGGAAAAAGTCTATCACTAGAGAAGAAATCAGTAGAAAACTAATATAATATTATTCTAAGAAGAAAATAATCCAGACTTGAATTCTGCAACTTAATTGAGGATAATTCCAAAGGAATCAATGAAAAATGCAACCTATCCACAAAGAGAGAACTGAAAAACTCTGAGAGCAAATTGAAGAACTTTTTTCACTTTTTTTGGTAGTAGGGTTAATATGGAAATGCCTTTGCATGACTTTACAGTATAATTGAAATATTGTTTGCCTTTTCAGTGAGTGTGGAAGGGACTGAAGGGAAGAAAAGAATTTATAACCCAAAAATTTAAAAATAAATGTTAAAAAAAAACTTAATGGGTCCAGTTTCTCCATCACATTTCTCCATTTAAATACAATTGTTTCTCTTAATATTTTCCCCTTCCTCCTTTGTCTCTTCAATTTGTCATTCATCTCTCATCCCTGTCCTTTCTGTGTGCCCTCCACAAAAAATACCTATGTAAAATGTAAACTTTTGTTGAGTTTTTCACTTGTGAGTGATCTCAAGGCATAGCAAACAATAGGGAGCCATGATTGGGGAAGGAAGGAGAAATTATTGTGCTTAAGATAACCAGTAGCATCAGTAAATGTGGGTTGACTGATTTTTTTAAAAGGTCGGGTCTAAAAAATATTTAAATTTATATTCAAGACTAAGGTCTCCTTCATACTACCTCTTAATTTAATTCTTAGCTATCTTCTGCTGTTCTCTGCCCCCTCCCAAACTCCCCATATTCCTAAGGCAGCAGCTCTATCTGCGTGGTGAGTTGATGTAGAGCTTCTCTAAAACCCTCCCACAAACTTCTCTTCTGCTCCTGATACAGGCGGAAATGAGCTCAGTCAGAGAAGCTTTGACTAGTTTCATGACCCCTTCTGCAGCTGTGGACCATGTGCCTCGAACCTTATCTCAACTGACTTGTGGTGACTGCATATCTGAGAGGTGCAGCAGAAACTCATGGCTATCCTAAAGTAAAATTGTTTCGACTACTATTTTCCAATCTAGAAAATCCAAAATGCTTTTGAAGCAGCATCCACAGATTTTCTTTAGAATTAGCCAAAACCCCTTCACTCTTATTACTGTCGGGCCAATTTGCTTCAGATCGAGGGTGAGACAGGAAAGTGTGTTCACAGGAAATGAGTGGTTCCCTTTTTAACAAGATTAGCTTGTCTTTTAGCCCCCACGGCTAGCTGGGTGCTATTTTCTATTCTTTGGGCACTTCTCTCCTTTCTATAGCCAGAAGAATTGGCTACTGGCCCTGGAGGGGAGATGGTCCTACCACACTGCCCCATGGCTCCTTTAAGGGTTTTTGTTCTCTGACCCATGTGATGATGAACAGAAGCCTAGATATCTTAAGCAGAAAGTCATGGGCTGTGTTGCTCTTACCATGAGTTACTGAAACAGGAGTAAGAGATGCTACCATGTGATAGCATCCTAGCTTCTGCTCCTGGGCAAAGGCCCAGAAAGGTAACAATGGTCACATTTCTACTTCAAAAAATCAGAATGCCACTGATGATATACTCAAATTTGGTTGTTTAGCCACTGTGCACACTGTAATGTGGTCTATGCAGGGAGTTAGGAATGGGAATTGTTTTCTTTATAGCATGATGTGTGAAGATATGCTCTCTTATGAAATAGCTCCTCCCTCAATAAAAGGGGAAAAGAATTGGGCTCATGGAGCGCAACCCTGAAGATTAAGTTACCCCAGAGATGATAGCTTCCAAACTTGGTAATTCAGTAAATCCATATGGATCTATGATCTTGCCATATACTTAACAAGCATTTATTAAGTGTCTACTAAGTACCAGGTTACTTTCTGGGTACTGAAAATGAAACAAAAAACAAAAAGTCACTGCCTTCAATAAGCTTACATTCTACTGATAATGCACAGGATGTAGCCAGATAAATATGGTTTCACAGCCTGTCTTGAACATTCAAAAATTGTGTGACCTGGAAAAAAATCATTAATTCTTCTATATCCCATTTGCAAAATGACCATCATCAATATTGATGAAAAATGTACAGTTCCCTCCAATTTTCCTTCACCATGAAGGTGAACAGCTTTATCCTGAAAGATCACATACACTTGAAATACCCTCAGATCTTGGGGCTCCTCCTTCTCTCTAATTGGGTGACTACTCCAAAATTTTTTAATTTAAGGAGGGGACCAAACCAGCCATCTCTTCATTTCCCACCAGGTTACACTCCTGTAGATTTTTACATCATATACCTGTGTTTCTATTCCTCTACTTCCATTCCACATCCCTTCTCTCTGTTCTTTTATGAATTGTCTTTCCATTAGAATGTAAGTTACAACTTTGAGCAATTAAGTCATTTTGACTATTATAAAAATCCCAATTAACTACAAAGGATCTATGAAGAAAGACACTGTCTGCATTCAGAGAAAGAACTGATAAATAGAATGTATAGATGCATAGGATGATTGTGTGTATGTACCAAACACACACATACATACACATATTTGTTGAATGGAAGCCATCTCTAGGGGTTGATGTCTGGTGTGGAGAGAAGAAAAAAAGGAAAAAAAGAAATTTAAAATGATAACTACTACATATTTTAAAGGAATAGCAATTATACATAACAGATTTGGAGTACTAATCATTTTGTTTATTCTATTATGTTATAGAAATGTTTGTTTTTCCCATAAATTAAAAGTAAAGTAATTTAAAAAAAAGTTAGATCCCTGAGAGCAGGAATTGTCTTTTTTTTTTCTTGAATTCATATTTTCAGTGTTTAGCACAGTGTCTGGCACATAGAGAGCACTTAACAAATGTTTGTTGACTACTTTACAATTTAAAAGTTTTGAGAGACAGTATCTGAGTAAATTAATCATTTTATTGATAAGACCATAATTAGCTATCTCTCTTAGATCAAAATCCCTAATGGTCATGGGGTCACTGTATATATGTCCTAGGAAGAGTAGGTGTTCCTAAGGGATGACAATCAACTCAAATTTGTTAATATAATAAGAAATATAAACTATATTATAATGAAGATTTGAGCGATTTAGGTCACTCAGATGTTGGTGAAAGAGACATCAATTTCCATATCATCTGTCTTCTTAATATTGAGAATCAGTATTTCTCCAGACCTGTCCAAACACAAGGATCAGCTTCCCAGACCAAACTAAACTTACAATTTCTTTTACTATCTGATTAGATCTTGACCTGAGTAAATCTTTAAGAGACATTTCCCACACTAGTTGGTTTCTGGATGAGGAAGTAGAAAAGGGGAAAAAACTTAGTTCTGATGAAAGAATTAGTTAATAAATATAAGAAATATTCATTTCTCATATTGCTATTGACTAATATTCTCTCTAGTGATAAGGATCACAATCCAACCACACCTGCCCATTCTGCATAACTCTTGTTCATATTCTCCTGTAAATTTGATACAGGAGGTTCATCCAAAGGGCTGGGGTCTTTCTCTGTATTTCTTGACAGTGAATGTTTGTTAATGAAGCAAATTAGCTTCCCGTTAATTATCTTATACTCTCAGTATATAACCAGCCTATTTTTTTTCCTGGTAATTATCACTGATGATATCTAAAGCACTACTCTTCCTGTGCATATTGCTTGTGAGTTTATTTGCATCTGCAATGTGTCTCAACATTGTCCGTAAGATGACCTTCAACTTCAATTTTACAGAAGTGGCATATGAGTACAGAAACCTACATAGGAAAATATTTTCCATGGATGATTAATGAATGATTTGGACTTACCCCCTCAGAGTGGGAGACATTCAGTATTAAAGAAATAATCCTTCATGAATAAATAATTTATTGTCCTATGAACAAGAGATAAATTTCAGACACAAAGAAATTAGTGTATATATGTTTCTCTGGAATATGAAACAAATGGTTAAAGAGGGGAAATAGTTGAATTAGCTTATCATTGAGCATTTAATGAAAACTTAATCTAAATATTTGATTTTTATAATCATTCATAAAAGTTCAACTGACATCCTATTTCAAATGGTTTTAGATACATATTTTGGAGTTGTTAGGGAATCTTTTCCCCAGGAGTTCAAGCTGTCTAAAAGAATTATTGATAAGAAGAAAAATCAAGGTCTTTTTCCTCATAGTATGGCTTAAGGTTTTTGGTGATCTTATGTCTACCAGAAGGAAAGGGATATGATGTGGCTCTTTTGTCTCTAAGTGGAACAATGTTCAGGAAATCCTCCTCTGGATAGAAATTTATATCTAAGAATTGCTAAGCTGGGGTTTATTTGTGAGACAGTCTCCAAGACTGTTGATGCCTAGTAGTGAATCTTCCTTTTTTCATCATCATCATCATCATCATCATCATCATCATCAAGCATTTAATAATCACTTACATCAGATAGATAGGTAGTTTACTGGATGGAGAACTGGGCGTAGTATTAGGAAGACCCAAGTTTGAATCCTGCCTCAGAATACTGTGTGACACTGGACAAGTCATTTAATCTCTTTTAGTCCAAGTTTCATCATCTGTAAAATAAGGATAATAATGTCTCCTCACAGAGTTAGTATAAGGTTAAATTGAGATAAAATATGTAAAGAGTACAGAAATTCAAGCTAGTAGTATTCAAGCAGTGAATAGATCAATAGAGCTGGAATCAGGAAGACCTTAGTTCAAATCTAGCCTCAGACATAAGCTATGTGATACGGGGCAAATATCTTAACTCTGTTTGCTTCAGTTTCCTTATCTGTAAAATGAGCTGAGAAAGAAATGACAAACCATTTCAGTGTTTTTGCCAAGAAAACTCCAAAATGGAATTACAAAGATTCAGATACAACTGAGATGACTGAGTGATAACAGTAGTACAGCACTCTAGACACTGTGCTAAGTGAGTTCTTACTCTCCCCAAAACAGAAGGGCTCAACAAATTCTTGACATGTTAAAAACAATTTCATTCTTAAAATCAGGAAGTAATGCTGCACTGAAATAGAAAAACATTGGAAGGAGTAACAATTATATTATGAACCTGAGGAAGATCAAAGAAAATATAGGAATGTAGGTTTGAAAGAATGGGTCTGACCACATCAAGAATATTGCATGTATTTCTGAGTCTCATATTGTAAGATGAATAATAATTAGTTGAATAGGCATTCAGAGGGAAATCAAGGGCCCTGAGATCACATCATACCAGAGTTGATTAGAAGAAATGGAAATGTTCAGAGTGGATAAGACATTACCTAAAGAAAACATTTCTATATATATAAATTTTATATAAATAAAACAACATTTTTGCAATGGTCAATTTTGAATCAAGATGATTCAAGCCAATTCCAATAGACTTTTGAAGGAAAGAGCCATCTCCATCCAGAAAGAGATTGAATGTATATAACAACATACTATTTCCCCGTTTTTGTTGTTGTTTGCATACTTTTTTTTCTTTTTTCCTCCTTTTTAATAATTTCTCCTTTTGAGAATTTTTTGTATTGTGCAACATGACAAATGTGGAAAATATATAGAATAATTGTACATGTTTAATATATAGTATATTGCTTGCTATCTAGGAGAGGGGGAAAAGGAGGAAGAAAAATTTGAAATACAAGATTTTATAAGAGTAAATATTGAAAACTATCTGCATATATTTTAAAAATAAAAAGCTATTACTTAAAAAGTTTTCAAGTATTTGAGATATTGTGGTCAAAGATACCAAAGATATTGCTCTACTTATTGCAAAAAAAAAACAAAATAGTACAATTTTTCATCATGAGTCTTTTGGAATTGTCTTTGATTATTTGCTGAAAAGAGCTAAAACTATCATAGTTGATCATTAAATAATGTTGTTCTTACTGTACATAATATTCATCTGGTTTTGCTTATTTTATTCAGCAATAGTTCACATAAATCTTTCTATGTCTTTCTGAAATCTGCCTAATCATTTCTTATAGCACAGTAGTATCCCATTACATGACTATGTCACAACTTGTTCAGCCATTGCCCAATTGATGGGTATTCCCTCAATTTCCAGTTCTTCACCAATTTCACCATCACAAAAGAGAGCTGCTAGAAATATTTTTGTACATGTGGATCCTTTTCCCTTTTTAGTTTTTTAGTAGTTTAATTGATATGGCACAAAATAATTTAATTACAATTATCATTTTTATTATATTAGCTCAGCTTTCATATGAACAACTGATATTTTTCCAATGTAAATCTGACTTTATTTGTGTGAAAAGTATTTTGTAACTGTGTTCATATAGTAGTTCCGGGGTTTGTCTTGACAGGTAAACTCCTACACAATTTTTTAATGCAGAAGCTGCTATGTCCCCTGTAATTTTGATTGTGGATCCTTGATATTTGAATTCTTTCTTTCTGGATACTTGCAAAACAGGAGCAAATGTAGAAGCATATATCAACATCAAGGGAGCTCTGGCAACTGAAAGAATTAGTTATAAATTTACTTCATTTTGTTCCTTAATCTATGCCAGTAAAAACTAAGCAAAAAATACACAGAATAAAAGAATTGGAAAGAGTAAGAATAAGAGAAGAATGGGGTGAAAAAGGAACAGATATAATTTCTATCTTGTATCCTTACTTCTTAACTCTTCCTGAACACTTCTACCTCTTGTTTACTCCAAAATTTCTTTATTTATGACCCCCACAACAGAACTGAAAATACAAGATTACAAATACTAGTTATGGTAAACTCAAGGACCTCACCATACTTTATGGTTTTTTCCCCTTTTTTCTTTTTAATTAAAAAAAGCAATAAGAAAAAAGAAAAACAGAAAAGGAATACAAAACAAAATAAAATAAGACAAAAGAGAACATTGTCATGATTCAAAATAAATAGCAAAAAATTACCAGTTCAAGAAAGTACATATATGTATATATTAGAAGAAATTATATTCATAAGTTTCTATCTTTTCTTTACTTCTTGTACATTGTTTTATTCTCTGCTACACACCTTTTTTACTTTTTTTCCCCCTTTTCATTCCTACTCCACCCCCAACAGGCTATAATTAAGAAAGGATATATTTATGTATACATATGTAGATAAATACATATATATATATATTATACACATACACACATTCATATTTAGCCCAACTCTCCCTCCCTACAAACACTCATATCTTTTCTATCCCTGCTAACTCTGCTTTAATTCTGCTGCTTAATTTGGCTTGCTATTATTTAATCTCCCCCCCCATTCATGAATCCCTTCCTTGTCTTCTTTCCTCACCCTTTGCTTCCCTTTGAACCTTTCAACTCCCTCTAAAGCCTCTGTGTCTATTCTTTCTCTGTACCTGATTTGTAATCGTTCCAATCTTTCTTTGGAGCCTCTCTATTGTTGATGTCACTCTTAAATATATGTGTTCAATTAAAATTAAATGATAACAAAGAAAACCAAAAGGTTATCCCTCCTTTCCTTCCTTCCTCCCTTCCTTCCTTCCTTCCTTCCTTCCTTCCTTCCTTCCTTCCTTCCTTCCTTCCTTCCTTCCTTCCTTCCTTCCTTCCTTCCTTCCTTCCTTCTTTCCTTTCTTCTCTTCATTCCCTCCCTTGCAATTTGGGAGCAAAATAAGTGGTTCCTAACTCTCTTCAATGGGAGAAAAAATAGGGTTGATAAGAAATATCATATTTTTGAGGCAACTTTGTGGTATAGCAATCCTGAAATCAGGAACAGGAGTTCAAACTCAGACTTGGGCACTTATTAGCAGTGTGACTAGGGTCAAGTTATTTAATATCTGTCTCACTTTTTTCAACTGTAATATGGAATAGAGTGTTTTGTAAGCCTTAAATCATATAATTGTTCATTTGTTTTTTTATCATGTTCAACTCTTTCTGACCCACTTTGGGGGTTTTCTTAGCAAAGATAGTGGAATCGTTTGCCTTTTTTTTTCTTCTGCAGCTCATTTTATGAATGAGGTCTGAGGCAAAGAGAGTTAAGTGACTTGCCCAGGGTGACAAGGCTAGTAAGATTTGAAGTCAGATTTAAATTTATGAAGATGAGTCTTCCCAATTCCAATCCTTGTGCCCTATCCACTTGTGCCCTATTCATAGCTACCCAGCTATAAGATAGTAGGAAATTATTATGAATATTAATTATAATTATCCACATTAATGTCAATGAATACTATTGCTAATATATAAAATTATTAATATTGTTAATAAATACTTTATTACTTAGCTGGGGACACACACCTAGTAAGTGTCTTAAACTTGTCCTGAAAGTATCATGAAGACACATCCTTTTTCTTAATTTCAAGGAAGTCAACAAGATTTTTTGGTATTGTTTTATTTTTTTCTAGTTATATATTAACTTTTAAAATACATTTTTAATGAATTATGTTGGGAGAGAAAAATCAGAACAAAAGGGAAAAAAACAAAAGAGGAAAAATAAACAGGAAAAAAGTAAACACAGCATATGTTAATTTACATTTAGTTTCCATAGTTCTCTTTCTGCATGCAGATGGTGTTTTTTTATCCAAAGTTTATTGGGACTGCCTTCTATCAATGAACGACTAAGAACCAAGTCTTTCACAGTTTATCATTGCACATCTTGCTGTTATTGTGTAAAATATATTCCTGGTTCTTCTTATTTCACTCAGTTCATGTAAATCTTTTCCGGTCTTTCTAAAATCAACTTGTTCATCATTTTTATAGAACAATGATATACAATTACTTTTGTATATCAACTTATTCAGTCATTCCTCATTTGATGGGCCTCTCCTTATTTTCCAATTCTTTATCACCACAGAAAAGAGCTGCTACAAATATTTTTGCACACATGGATCCTTTTCCCTCCTTTATGATTTCTTTGGGATACAGACCCAGGAGTAGCACTGCTTGGTCAAAGGAAGAGCATCTTCTTGATTCCAAGCCTAGTGCTCAATCCACTATACTACCTATCTTCCCAAATAGTGCATGGGGTACCTATTTATCATTTTTTTTTAAATCAAAATGGACCGACTGCTTACTCCTCCTGAAATGCTTCTCAAGATCACTTAGTAGAATTTGACTTTATATCTTTTGGCCTCTTTCTTTCATTTCTTAATCTTTAAATAGATGTATGAATTCATTTTTGACTGCTCTCCCATTTACCTCTTAACCCCAAAAATATCACTATATTATATTTTATTATATATTATTATATATTATATAATTATATATTATCTAATATATGCCATTGTATATTAATATATATATTACAAACATATAAATATGTATATAAACATAATCAATTTGGAGAGTTATTTAGCATCTTCAAAGAATATCATATATATTTATATATCTTATATATAATCTTATGTATATATGTTTACATATAAACATAATCAAAGTGTCATATATATGTAAGTATCTTATTTATATGTACATAAACATAATCAATTTGGAGAATTATTTAGCATCTTCAAAAAATATCTCTCCTATAAGATACATTCATTCATGTTATAATTATCTTCAAAACAGTCTATTTACTTACGCTTATAATGATCATTGTGATATGAAATCATAGTGTTCCAAAGAGTTTTTTCTATTTTATAAATGCAATGAAGATTTATATGTCTTGAGCCATTATAGTCTTTTTAGAATATGAATGTAAGAGGATTGAAAGCCCACAATCTAATAAAAAAAAAAAAAAGCTAATAATAAAGAGTTAAGCTACCTGGTAAAATGTGGCCACATCAAGTTATCTCTTAGTTAAATGCAAATAAGTCCTTTCACTACATCAGAAAGGAGAAATGAGAGAGGATTAAGCAAAGGTATCGCTCACCCCTGATTGACCTTTAAAAATCACTCTAAGAAGAAGTAGGAGAGACAAAGGAACTCAGAAGCTAAGGAGACATGCAAAAGTTTCACAGAGACAAGTAAAGAAAAACCGTGAGAAACCTCATAGACGTAAATGGCAAAGCTAGGTCAGAGACAGCCACCCCAAAGAAAAGGACCAATACTTTGTTATCAAGTTTGTTCATCAGGAGTGTTGGGATTGTTGTTTTTTTGTTTGGTTGTTTTTTAAAGAATCTGTCCCCTCCACCCAGATTATAGATCCCAATTCCTGAATTTCCTTTCCTCTCTTGAACTTTAATAGAAACTTAAAGTTTTTCTATCTAGGCATGGGAAAAGTCTCTTATTTTTCTCTATTTTATATTTACTTTTTGTTTATAAATTGTTCGAATCTTGCAAAGATGAATATTGCAAACTATCTTTGTATATATTTGGGAAAATAAAATGCTATTTTAAAAATTAAAAATAAATAAATTGTTCTAATCTTTTTTGTCTGTTTTCTTTTGTCACATGGCTAATATATGTAATATGTTTTGTATGACAGCACATGCATTTTCTTTATCAAAGTATTTGCCTTCTCAAAAAGGTGGAGAAGGGAAGGAGGGAAGAAATTTGGAACTAAAAATTATAAAAATTGAATATTTAAAATTATTTTTACATATAATTGAGAAAAAATAAAATAAAAACATTCTAAAAATAATTAGTTCTAACCACGAGTCTTTGCTAGTCTGGGTATATTTATTAGAAATTCCATTGGTCAAAGGTACTTAATAAGAGAATATCATAAAATTTAACACTGAAATGCTGTGCCATAATATTGTATCTTGGGTTGGGTTAAAAACGTTAGAGAGTTTTATGAATCTTTTGATATAACATTTCAGAACATGAAAAAAGCATTTGTAATGCTAAACTTTAATGTTTAATAAATCAATAGCAGGATAGAGAAGGAACAAAGAGGGATACTTTGATAGTCATGTTCATCACACTACCTTATCACTGGTAAATGAAGAGAAGGAAAGCTGAAAAATACTTGATATATAAAGTATATAGATGATATATAGTCTAGTTTAACTTTCTCACTTTAAAAATGAGGCAACTGTCACTAAGAGATATAAAGGTATATGTGTAAGACAAATTAGTAATGATTTTTAGACCAGTGATTTTGAACCTTGGTCTCTTACCCAAATAAAATAAAATATGGCACTTGACTATAAAAGGTACTGAACTCAACTGGGTAGTAAGCTACCTCCATTCTCTTTTTAGAATCTAGATTAGAATCAATATATTAGAGTGAAAAGATTTTGACAGTAATGATGACATGCAAAGAGCATTAGATTTGAAATTAAAAAATTGGAAAATGGTAGAGAAAAGGCAGGGACTCACCTGAGTTCTCCTAAATTGTCCAGATAACTTCAAAATAATACATTAGTTATTATTATGACAGTGAGGGTTGTGAACCACTGGAATAAGGAGGGTATAATGAAGGTGATTAAGCTAACCACTGACTAATGAGTTTAATTAGTTTATCATCTCCTCAAGGGGCTAAGAAGCTAGTATTAAAGTAGGACAGGCCAGAAGGTGAGCTGATGATAGATAGTAGTAAGGTTGATCTTTCCCATGGTGAATTAGAACCAGGGCTTCAGGCAACTATGTAGGTAGATAGCTAGATAAGGGGTAAGAGTAAAAAGAAAAATAATCCACTTCAGAGAAGACATTTTATGTGGAGTTGGAGAAAATATACCAACTGATTTGACAAATCAGTTGATTTTTGACAAATACGGAAATACGTTTACAATGACTGCACACGTATAACCCATACCTGATTGCTTGCTATCTTGGGCCAGAAGAGTAGGAAGGAAGGAAGAAAAAGTTTGGAACTCAAAATCTTACAAAAATGAACATCGAAAACTATCTTTACATGTATTTGGAAAAAATAAAATATTATTGAGAAAAAGAATTTTTAAAAAAGTACAAAAAGGCTGATGGCTAATTCAGGAAAGGATGTGGGGCCTTCTAGCTCCTTTAGTTACTACTTTACCTTTCTCATTAACTGCACATGTACACACACACATACACACACACACCCCTAAAATGTTGAGAAAGAATTGTACACACCTATTTGTGCAAATATAGATAACTATGGAGGGAACATAATTAGGCAAAAAAGCTAAACAAATTACATCTTTAAATGTTCAACTCCTCCTTTTTCACATACTATTTTCTGATTTTTCCAACTGTAACAATTTGAACAACAGCATTTCAAAAATCTTGTTGTTGTAGGGTTTCGGTAATTGGCAGATCGGCTCTCAGAGCCTACTTTCTAGTCGTAGCACCTAAAAGGAGAAGCAATATAGCATCATAATAGGATATTGAAGTTGGAGTTGGGAGGATCTGAGTTTGAATTTCATCTTTGACAGTTAATGGCTATGTGACCATGGTCAAGTCATTTAATCTCTCTAACAATAAGCTTGCATTTCATTGATAGATTGTGATTTACATAAAGGAGAACATGGGTAAAATAGGATGCCAAAGAATATGTCAGGAAAAGAAAAAGATTGCCTGAGGTTAAATCATGAATAGTAAAGGGGAAAAAAAGCAGAGAAAACACATGTACAATCCTCCTGAGGAAAGGAAAATGATGTGGTTAAACAAAACAGAGCAAAATGAAAGTTAATTCAGACTCTGACTAGCCACCGGGGAACATAGTTGTCCCCAAACAGCTTGGAACAACTCTCTTCAAAGTAGTCCTGTTATAAGTGAGCAGTGAATATATGTAATCTCATATTTCTGTACTTTAAGGATTTGAAATTTAGAGTCAGTATATATACACAAATTTATTTATTTATTCATTCACTTATCTAGTCATTCATTCATCTATCTATTTTTTTTATTATTATTTTAAGATTTACAAACAGTTTTGCAAACATCTCATTTGAACCACACAGAAACCTTGGGAGGTTGATCCCATTATTATTCCAATTTCCAAAAAAAAAAAAAATTGTGATAGGCAAGGATTAGGTGATTTATCCAGATTCATACAGCCTAGGAAGTAGCTGAGGCTGAATTTGAAGTCAGGTCTCTCTGACCCCAGGTCCAATAATCTATGTAGAAAGCCACCCTAGATGCTTCATTCAATAAACTTATTTCCCTTTTTTTTGAGTGTAGCCTCTGAGGTTGATATACAGCAGAGTAAAGATCAATTCTCTGACACTTGGGCTAGTTTCGACCTGACAATTGACATAAAAAAAAATAGAGATTTTCCACTAACCAGTATCATATCATCTATACTATTGAACTATTAATTACAGCAAATACCATTTTGAATGCTGTGGATAAGTTCAATTACGTTGGCAGTATATTTTTCAGGAAAGTACACAAACATGAAATGCTTGATCCATGCATTGCTAGAGCTAGTTCATTGTTTGAGAAACTCTGAAGGAAAAGAGGGGAAAGATGTATTAGACATTGTGCTGGCTGCATTTTTGTATGCCTAGGAAACCTAGAAAGTCTACCAGTACCATGCGAGGAAACTGAATCTCTTTAATTTGAATTGTTTTAGGAGGATTCTAAAGATCACCCACCAGAATAAGATGCCAGACACTGAGATCCTTTCTTGAGCCAAACTGCCAAACCTCTAAACTCTACTGGGGAGGGTACAACTCCGATGGACTGCCACATTGTTTGAAAGACAAACAGATATTTGTCTAAAAGAATTTTATGGAAAACTCACACAAAATAAGTATGCATGTGGAGGTAAGAAGAAATGATTCAGGGACACTCTCAAGGTCTCTGAAAAATCTTAGAATTGATTGTGAGATATGGGAGACACTGGCACAGGACCACCCATCATGGCATGTCTTCGTAAGAGATGATGCTAGATTTTATGAGCAAAGTAGAATTACAGTAACTCAAAAGAAATGTGAGATGTACAAATTTAGATACATTTCTACTCCAAATGTTCATATAGGTTATTTGTATTCAACTTGTGGTAAACCTTCCAAAGCTTGTATTTGTCTGATCAGCCACTTTGACACACAGTATCTTAAACCTGACATAATGTCATTTTGGTCCTCTTCTAAAAGGAAAACAAAAGAGTAAAAATACTATATTGTGATCCATACTCAGTTCCCACAGTCCTCTCTCTGAGTGCATACTCTTTGATCTAGCAGTATCTCTATTGTGCTTGTATCCTAAAGCAACCCTAAAGAAGGGAAAGGGACCCACGTGTGCAAAAATGTTTGTGGCAACCCTCTTTGTAGTGGCCAGAAACTGGAAACTGAGTGGATGCTCATCAATTGGAGAATGGCTGAATAAGTTATGGTATATGGTATATGGAATAATTTTTCTGTAAGAAATAATCAGCAGGATAATTTCAGAGAGGCCAGGAGGGACTTACATGAACTGATGTTGAATGGAATGAGTAGTACTAGGAGAACATTGTACACAGATACAGCAAGATGATACTATGATCAATTCTGATGGACATGGCTCTTTGAGATATTTCAGGCCTGTTCCAATGGCCTTGCGATGAAGAAAGCTATCTTCACTCAAAGAGAAAACTGTGGGAACTGAATGTGGACCACAACAAAATATTTTCACTTGTTTTGTTGTTGTTTGCTTACATTTTGCTTTTTTTTCTCATTTTTTTCCCCTTTAGGATCTGATTTTTCTTGTGTAACATGAAATTTGTTGAAATATGTATAGAGGAATTGCACATTTAACATATATTGGATCACTTGCTAACTGGGGAAGAGGGAGGGAAGGGAGGGAAAAATTTAGAACACAGATTTTGTAGGGGTGAATGTCAAAAATTATCCATTTATATATTTTGAAAATAAAAAGTCATAATTAAAAAAAGAAAAAAAGAAAATTTCATTGCACAATTGTTTGCACACAGAAATTTTATGTTATGACATTGATTGATATATCTTGTTTAGTACAGTGCAACTGAAAGTGAATTTTATTTATTTTGAATATCTTCTAGAATTATTGGTATTGATTCTAAGGTCAACCTTTTAATTTTGCTATATTAGACACGAATTATAAAACCAAAAAACCTTGTGGCTGGCTTATAGGACAATAGGAAGAACATATCAAATGAAGAGACTGAATTGTTTTTTATTAAAGATGTGCACAGGGGAGTTAAAATAAATGGCATTATCTTACAGGGGTCCTCAAACTATGGCCCACGGGCCAGATACAGCAACTAAGGAAGTTTATCCCCCTCACCCAGGGCTATGAAATTTCTTTATTTAAAGGCCCACAAAACAAAGTTTTTACTATAGTCTGGCCCTCCAACAGTCTGAGGGACAGTGAACTAGGCCCCTATTTAAAAAGTTTGAGGACCCCTGATCTAGGACATGTATGTTTGGAAATTGATATGGGCTTGTTATATAGTGATAGAATGAATGAATGGATACATGGATAGATAGAAGAATGAATAAATGGAGAGATAGATGAATAGTATACAAATGGATGGTCAAAAATGGATTAAGAATGTATGTGCATGTTCCAATGGAGGTAAAAATTAAAAAGACCTTCATTCTAACTAGGAGATAAAACAAAGAGATTGGACTAATGATGCATATAGAGAAAATTGATTAAGTAAAGAATTCCCATTGCCAAGATAATGAAGTATAAATGTATAGTTTTTGGAATTAATCCATCACTACCTCTGTAGTGAACTGCTGTTGCAGATGAACAACAAGCTAGATCCAGAATTGATGAGATGGAAGAGAGAAGATTATATTGCATTTCAAAAACAGTTCTGCATTTTCAGTGACTTAAAGATACTCCTGAAAAACATGTTTACAGTCAAAGGTTCTTATAAAGGCCTAATTCCCAAAATATATAGAGAACTAACTCTAATTTATAAGAAATGAAGCCATTCTCCAATTGATAAATAGTCAAAGGATATGAACAGACAATTTCAAGATGAAGAAATTGAAACTATTTCTAGCCATATGAAAAGATGCTCCAAGTCATTATTAATCAGAGAAATGCAAATTAAGCCAACTCTGAGCTACCACTACACACCTGTCAGGTTGGCTAGGATGACAGGGAAAGATAATGCTGAATGTTAGAGGGGATGTGGGAAAACTGGGACACTAATACATTGTTGGTGGAATTGTGAATACATCCAGCCATTCCGGAGAATGGCTGAATAAATTGTGGTAGATGAATGTTATGGAATATTATTGTTCTGTAAGAAATGACCAGAGGATGATTTCAGAAAGGCCTGGAGAGACTTACATGAACTGATGCTGAGTGAAATGAGCAGGACCAGGAGATCATTATATACTTCAACAACAATACCATATGATGATCAATTCTGATAAACGGGGCTCTCTTCAACAATGAGATGAACTAAATCAGTTCCAGTAGTTCAGTAATGAATAGAACCAGCTACACCCAGTGAAAGAACTTTGGGAAATGAGTGTGAACCACTACATAGCATTTCCAATCCTTCTATTTTTGTCTGACTGCATTTTTGATTTCCTTCACAGGTTAATTGTACATTATTTCAAAGACTGATTCTTCTTGTGCAGCAAAATAACTGTATGGATATGTATACAGATATTGTATTTAACATGTACTTTAACATATTTAACATGTATTGGTCTACCTGCCATCTGGGGGAGGGGGTAGAGGGAAGGAGGGGAAAATTGGAACAAATTAAAACTATCAATGCTGAAAAATTACCCATGCATATATCTTGTAAATAAAAAGCTATAACAAAAAAAAGACACTCCTGAACAAACACCTTTAAAATTTCTTGAACCAATATTCTTCTGGCAATGCTATATGGCTACCATATATGCTATAATCTATCAAGAATCAAAATGCAAGTAATCCAAAAATCAATAAAGAAGTGGATAATGTACATGAGGGACATAACATAATACCAATAAAGATTTGGGTGCAAAAATGGGGTCCCTTTTGGGAAATATATGATCAGGCCAGATATGGGTTAGCAATATAAGGAAAGGTGAAGATAATGAATCAACACCTCAACTTCCTGTAAGGATACCAAGGTAATATCAAAGACCCAGAACATAGAATCTTAACTTTGATTATATGCATATGTTTTAATAGATGATAAGTAGATAGGCAAATAGATAAATGTTAGATAGATGGTACATGATAGACAAACTATATATCAGTATCACTGATTTTCTTTGTAGTACTATATATTTTATTTTATATATTTAAAATATTATTAAAAGATGTTCATGGGCTTTACCAGACCACCAAAATAATCCATGATACACACAAAAAGATAAAGAATGA